>NC_051184.2:24985765-25331353 GCF_013339695.2 Rhipicephalus sanguineus
TTAAGTTTTTGGAAACGAGGTATTTCGGTGCGCGACTTTGTGGTTAGACGGCTACGAGCCCCTGGGCCCGGACGCCATCTTTTGCTCTCTTGATAACCCTGGCCTGCAGGTCAGGGCCAGAGCTGCGCATCACAACCTCCCTCTGCTCAGCGTTATTATTTACCTCCTGATTCTCCAGGTGTACTGCTGGGCACGACCTCATAATGGGAAATAAATGCGCTCTTTGACTGCACCGCTCGCATGTGTTTGGATATTGGTCCGGGTACTAGTAGCGATAGGCGGGGTTCAGGTTCATATTTTTCTGAAGTCGCCTCCAAGCTATACTTCACCGCGAAGATCATAAAGACGCTGTCGCTGTGTTCATCGTTAATTGAACCAATTTCAGTTTTTTTTTATACGCGATGTTGTTGCTTTGTTTTCCTGCTCATTGTTTCATATTTTGTGCACAGATCCAGCGCATCACCTGCACTTAGTAACCATAGTGTTCGAAACCCGCCACGGTGGTCTAGTGGTTAATGTGCTCGGCTGCTGAACTGAAGCTCGCGGGATCGAATCCCGGCAGCGGCGTTCGCATTTCGATGGAGGCGAAATGCTTCAACCGTGCAGCGCGATACCCTTCCCAGCAGTTTGGTATAAATGACCAGGCGTCGGCAGGTCGTGAATTCCTTCACACTTTCAGGCGTACAGCTGAGTCTCTGAATGTAGCGCCAATCTCGGCCCGCTGGACACTAATTATGTTCGAAGAATTTATTTTACACAGCAACGTACACGCATGCTCAGGGTCCCGCATTTGATTATTATTAATAATAATAATAATAATAATAATAATAATAATAATAATAATAATAATAATAATAATAATAATAATTGTCGTTTTTGTTGTTTGGTTTTATACCATATGTTGTTTATCCCTTCGCGAGTCATTAGCGTCAAGTATATTTAGTAGCTAACAAAGTAAAACATCGTTTGTCAACCGTTACGCGCTTGTTTTTTTTTTTTTCGTGTTTGTTCCACCAACCAAATAATTAGGGTAGTGCGTGAGTATAACCTTCGTTTCAGTCTTTTTTAATGCGCCTGCTAAAATGCAGATTAACCGGCGAAAAAAAAAAAAAAAGAACCTGCATCTATTGGCTAAGCCAGTGAACGGCTAATCGATAATCAATTTAAAAAATTTTCGGTGATCTCTATAGACCAGGACGTATACAACTTTTTCAACGAAGGAAAGCTCCCTGTGTGACGCCATAATCCCTTCTGGGCTGTGTTAAATATGAGTGACCCCCCCCCCCCCCATAAAAAGAAACACTGCTGAGGCAGCGTCGTCAACGTGCGTCAGCGTTTGTACGCTTGGGCCGTAGTCCAGAAAGGAGGTGCTCCCTCATGGGTTTCGGTGCCGCCATAATGGGCTGTTAACCTTGACGTATTGTGTCTTGAACAACAACCGTTTTTATGCGCATGCGCATGATACGGTTGGGTTGGTGCATTCGACGTTTCGTAACCTTAAAAATTCACGTGGCGATGTACAAAAAAAAAAAAAAAACGAAAGCATTCGTTTAACAGCCCTAGGTGGCGGCGTCCGGGTGTCCTACGTAAAATCGTCTTATAGGCTCGCTCTGCCTTCGTTCGGTAGTCCGAACGCTCCTTTTCTGAACATTGGGTTTTAGAACAACCACGTACACGCCCCACGCCCTCGAAGATGACGTAATTTATTTTCCGTTTTTCTGCCATGGCTTCGTGGCATGAGCAAGGTGGCACAAATGAGCAGCCAGGTAGGGCTGTCGCACTACAGTATCACGGCCGTTACATATGTAGCGGCCGTGACAGTATAGACAATTTACAGCATTACGCAGACGACAGCGAGAGACTAGTAAGCTAGCTTGTCCCTCATGGTGTGTATCGAATGTGTTTAGAATAAAATGTGAACGATTTAGCGTACTCCATTACGCCTGCGTATCAACTGCAGATGGAGCCAAATCTGCGAAGGCACACGTAGTTTAACGTCATCTCGAAAAGCCTTCGTGGTCGATCTGGTTACATTTCAGTGTTCGGCTGCCTACCCCAGTAGCTCTTCTAGTAACCTACACAATGCAAAGTACTCAAAATAAGTAATTAACCTGCCGTGTTATCCTTTAAAGGGGCCCTGCAACACTTTTCGAGCATGCTCAAAAAGCGCTGCCGATCGGTAGTCGAGGCTCCCGAGAACACGCGAGCCAAATATTACAGCGATGCGCGCGGCCTGGAATTTACAATAAATTCTCAAAGTCAGCTGAAAATCGCTCCCTCTTCTCTCGCAAATGATGTATTAGTCCGCAAAATATGACGCGATTGTCGGCAGTTCCACCATTGGCTGATGTTATAATCACGATAACACCCTCATTATTACTTTCGTTGTTAATTTTGAGTTCAATAAGTAGATAATATGTATGTTTATATTCTGTTATCGCGTTAAAAACACCGAACAAACATTAATATTAGCACTTCCGGTCTCACCGACAGCTCGTCTGCTCGTAGTTGCGTGGTTCCGTTTTCTTCGCCATGCGCAGTGCCGAAAACGTGAATATTTCTGTGCTTTTGACCATCGCCGGTTGCCGTTGAGAGTGGCATGAGCCGTTCGAGTGTTGCCTCGTCAGCTGAGAACTGCATCGTCGGCACGTTCTCACGACCGACCGAGGCAGGGGCGCAGCGTGTCTCCGATAACAATGCTGGCGTCCGGTAATGGCGGCGCTTCGGGGTCGTCTGCCAGTGCCGTCTTACGAGGCGGTGTATCGGAGTATGGGCCGAAACCGATCTCAGCTGTCATTCGTTCCAAACGAGCGCGCAGGTTTGCTTTCATGGTTGGCAGAGCGATGAAAACACTACGGCGTTCGAGGTGCACACCCAACATTACCAAACCGACGCGCAGTTTTCAAGCACGCGCGATACACAGCGCGATCGACTCCGCTCGACGAGAACGACGCAAGCCGACCGGAAGTGGCGGCACAGACCACGTGGTTGCGCCCAGACGTCAGAGAGAAAAAAATGAAGAAAAAAACTCCGCCGGCGCTCTTGGGCGGAGCCTCGCTCCTCTGCGCTCGCTTGCGGCCTGAATGTCCAACGAGACGGAATGTACAACGAGACTGAATGTCCAACAGTGGACATTCAGTCTCGTTGAACATTTCGTCTCGTTGGACATTCCGTCTCGGTTGGACATTCCGTCTCGTTGGACATTCCGTCCCGGTCACAAATTTCACTTTTCCGTTTTCGTTCCACACATCCCAATATTTGCTGTGAAAATTTTCCGAATGTGCCCTAACATTTGCGACGTGAGTGAAAATTCGTTTCGTCGTGATAGGACGTGGCGCTGAGACTGCGTATTACGCACGGCGCGTAATACTGCTCGATACCCAGTCTTGTACAAATGGCAGGGATATATATATATATATATATATATATATATATATATATATATATATATATATATATATATATATATATATATATATATATATATATATAGACAGAGAGAGAGTGAGAGAAAGCGCAAGGACACGAGGGAATAAAATAAGGACACAAGAAGCAAAAAAAAGTATTTAAAAATAAGAAAAAAAATTTAAAGAACTCCCTTTTGCACCCGTTTGCTCGTGTTCATATAGCTTGATGCCTTTTCAACAAATCGAGTTGAAAGTTTGCGCTTTTCATGCTTTTGTTATATGCGTCCTCCCTAAAAATATGTACCTGTAACTTTAGTACAGTTTAACAACTATGCAAAACCAAATAGCCCGGTACCTCACCTTGTTGAGTAATCGATTAGCTTTCAGTTTTTTCTCCGTAATCCGTTAGATTTTTTTAAAAAGTAATTGTAATCGCTGACGCTCTTTCACTGTAATGCGTCCAAGTCTGTTCCCGACCCAGTTTTTTTTTTTTTTTCACTTGAGCTTCACAGCACTAATATCGACGTCATTGGAAGAGTAATAGAAAAGCTCGTGTTCAGGCCGGTTCTGAAAAGTCCTCAAATGATTTTAAACATCATAAAAACGGTTTTATTGTCGCCAACGATTACCTGTATGCTATGTGTTGTAATGAAAAATTATTCACGCGAAGCACTTCGCAAAACGCGAGCAGGTTTGCCTACTTCGGCGATAAGCTTAGAAAAAAAACGCCAGGCCTGCGCTGAAACCGCAGCACAGTCACAGCGAAAGCTGGAAGAGCAGCGTTTATAGAGCCCGTTAAGCTCTCTTGGGGCTACAAAGCAAGTACACTAGAAAGGTACCCACTACGCCATAAATCACAATTTTTGTGAAGTTGGGAAGCACCTACTAAGCCATTATTCGTCATTCTGCGGAGAAGCGAGGCACCAGCTACACGTCAGTAAGGCATCATGTGCACTTTGTTGACGCGACGACTGATGACGATGAAGAATTATGGCTGAGCCCTTTGTAATGGGTTGGAATCTTTAAACGGCCCACCAGTTATGTCATTGGCATTGGGTGACGCCCGGTCACTATTTCCCTCTCCCGTCATGCTGTATAACATACGTTGACGTGGGAGAGAGACGGGGGGGGGGGGGGGGGGGGTTGAAGAACTTTACTGAGACCCCGAGGAAATGGATCATGCGCTTATGGGCTTCCTTGGCAACCAATACAAGTGCACTTGCGAGGAACCCACTACGCTATAAATCAGTGTAATTTTACTGAGACCCCGAGGAAGTGGATCATGCGCTTATGGGCTTCCTTGGCAACCAATACAAGTGCACTTGTGAGGAACCCACTACGCTATAAATCATTGTAATTTTTGAGAAGTAGGGCAGCAGGCACTGTGCCATTTTTCGTCATTCTACGGTGAGCGTTGGTACCTACTATACGCATGTAAGGCATTATGCGCACTTTGTTGATGCTGTGCCTGATGACGATGAAGAATTATGGCAGAGTCCTTTGTAATGGGTTGGAAGCATTCAACAACCTACTCGTTGCGCAATTCGCATTGTGTGACGCCTGGTTACAGAATTCGCGTTGTGCGACGCTTGGTGCTTATTTTACTCTTCTACCACGCTATATTGCATATGCTAATGTGGTTCCTTTCCGACATGAAGCCTGTATAGGACCTTTTTGCAAAGCAGTTTCAAGCACCGGCATGGCTCAGAGGTTGAATACTGGGCTCCCACGCAGAGGGCCCAGGTTCGAACCTCGTTCCATCCTGGAGTTTTTTTCTTATTTCGTTTTTTTTCTTATTTCGAGCGATACTGGTTACGGACACCGGCGGCGGCGGCGGCGGCGGCGGACAACTACGGCGCCAAAAACGGCCGGTGAAATGATCTCATAACAGCTTTCGCTGTAAAATTTAGCAGTTCGCAGCCGATGGCCTGATGCTCTCTTGACTGGCCCGGTGCAGCGGAGCTGTAGGTCACGGCTCATTGCACGTCACTCTAATGTGGTGTGACGTCACTAAAACTTTCGTTACGCTTCCTACACAGTGACGTCGGTGTCAGTCGCGCTAGCGATGGGTCTCGATCGCGAGAATGAGCATTTATACAGACTTTGGAAGTAAATTAAAATATATTCTAAACGTTTGCTGCGTGCAATACTTCGTGCTGAGCGTCCTTGCTTACAGAGAAAGCCTACAGCAGGCTTTTTATAGCCTCAAAATTTGGTGACACCACCTCTTTAACGGCATGGTCTTTCCTAGACCGGCCTGCAGTTCTCTTGTAGCCGAAATGCCATGACATGTTTCCATGAAGGTAGTCAAAACTAAAACTGATATCTCACACTCTGCATGCTTCATAATCATTTCGTGGTTCTGGCGCGTAAATCCCAAGAATTTAATTTTAAAAGAAAATTTCCTCCCTTAGCTTCTTCGACCCGCATTCTTTAAGAGGAAAGAAGAATTGTTCTAGGGGCTCGTAGAAAGCCAACAATCAAACCAAGGAAAGCATAGGTACGTTATTTGTTGATTTTTTTTTACTGTAGTGTAATGAATATGACCTAAATTGAAAGGACCTAAATGGCACGAAAAAGCACACTTTCTTTCGGTGGGATTCAAACCCACAACTTTCGCATTACGCGTCTGATGCTCTAACAATTAAGCTACGACGGGGGGCGCTCCCTCGTCCACTTTGTTTGGTATTTACGTGAGCTTGATCCCTGGGAGTGTTAGCAAGCGCAAATCGTCGCTGTAATTAAAAGGTTGCGGGTTCGGATCCCACCGATGGAAAGGGTACTTTTTCGTCTACTTGGATTGCTTTGAATATGGGTTATAATTATTACATTGCAGTTAAAAAAGCCCCAAATAATGTCCCCAATGTTTTATTTGGCTTAATTGGCTGTTGGTTTTTTAACAAATAAGCGAGCTCCTCAAACAATTCTTCTTTCGCACTTTCATAGCAAGGGCTTCGGCCTGCCTCGTGACGCTTTCTGGCAAAAATAGTGTTTCACACTCGCCGCCTATATGAAAACCATATGAAAACTAAAAATACAAAATAGAAATAAAACGAACAAAACTTGAAATTATGATAAATGCAGTAAAGCGAATACGGAAACGAAAATACGATGTCCGACGCCACAGACAGTCAATATTTGCAAAACACACACAAAAAATGCGATCTTCCGTTAGGCTATCTTAACCCAATGAATCAGTTGTCTGAGGAATTTCAAACGAGGGCACGTTTATCTCTTCTAAATTGGACATTCCGTCTCGTTGGACATTCAGTCTCGTTGGACATTCCGTCTCGGTTGTACATTCCGTCTCGTTGGACATTCCGTCTCGTTGGACATTCCGTCTCGGTTGTACATTCCGTCTCGTTGGACATTCAGTCTCGATGGACATTCCGTCTCGGTTGGACATTCCGTCTCGTTGGACATTCAGTCTCGCCGGTCACGTGACCCATTGGACATTCAGTCTCGTTGTACATTCCGTCTCGTTGGACATTCAGGCTCTGAATCCTCTGCGCTGCGCTCGCGGCGTTGAGTTGAGGGAGAAAGCTGCGGAACGTGATCTCTATAATTTGGTAACACCACTTAGACTTGACGGATTCGAAAAATTTTTGCGTCATATGACTCGCGAAGAGTCATACGTCAATAATGAGACTATTCCAATATAACTAAGAAAGGTGTTGCAGGGCCCCTTTAAGCAAACCACTACAAGATAAAAAAAAAAGGTGCTTAGAATGGCGCCGTTTAATTGTCTGCTATCTACAAATTCTTCACCAAGCGAAGGGCAGGTTCAACCCAAGGAGGTTAAAAACAAATGGTGGAGTGGAAGCTGTCGTATCGCTTTACCGGCTAAAGTGAAGCCAACCTTTGTCCACCCTTTATCTCGCAAACATGCTCTCGGCGGGTGGTGCCCGCGTAGAGATAACGCTGTTTCACTCTGTTAATGTAGAAGCTAGGTTAATTCTAAAATACAAAATCGTTGTTCCCGACGAAAGTGACTTATCGATGATAGTATTGACGACTTGATCATCAATAAAATTTGCAAGCACTTCGAGGTTTCTTGAGGAAACCAGTAACACAACGACACATATTGACCAGTATCTGCCGGATGTTAAAACTTGTAGGGCGTGGGAAGAAAATGCTCCCTTTTCCACGCTGTACGCTGGCGTTTTATCCTGCCCCTACTAAGATGGCGGCCGCGGCCGCCATCTTACAGTGGGTACGACTTCACTTTCTTTTTTTTTTTTCCTTTTTAATCCTCCTTGGTTCAACCTAGAAGCGCTGATAGCCCTAGCAATGGATGAAGGCATGAATGAACGAACGAAAAATCCTGTAAAAGTAAAAAAAAAATCGTTCAGCTCTGATTAGATCGCACAGCTTCGATTGGCTCGAGGCTCACAAACAGTGCGGAATCCGAACCTCACAAACATGGCGGAATTCGCACGCCACGCGCGTGCCGGAAATAGCTCGCGCAGGCAGTCTCGGAATAGGTCTATAGACCAATCTGGGAGTACGGGTCCGCGCGGGTAACGCGGCACCGCTATCTACTTCCTATTTGAGCCTGTAACGCACCAAAACTGCGTCTTAAAAAAGAAAAAAAAAATCTCGGTAGGCGCCTGTCTGCAGTTTGCGAGGCTTCGCAATACTGCAGACAGACAAGAGGAACTACTGGTCTTGAGTTTCCTGCATTCTGTGGCTCTCACGGCGTTGCGCATTTCACGCGGGCGAGTGATTTTGACAGGAAACGAAAGTTTCAACGCGAAAACAAACAAACAGGCAAACAAGAAAACGTCTAGATGAAGAGAGAGAGAGAAAGAGAGGGCGAACGGCACGCGTCGACAGCCGTGTGCGTACATACGATGCACAGGGTGTACAGCGTGCACCGCAAAGGCGTTAACAGTACGTGCGTGTGCGCGTACGAGCGCGTGCACTCCACCGTCGTTTCGCAGAGCTGTAAAACGCCCGAGGTGTAAAGAAAAAAGAAACTGGTGAATTCCGTGGTCAGGAAAGAGGAAGCGCACTTCACAGGCAAGCAGCTGCGACGACGGCGTTCTCGCCACTAGACGCTTTCTTCCCATTTCCTGTTCCTCGCTCGTTTTATCTATTTATTTATTTGATTTTTTTCTCGAAAGTACATCGGTCTGGCTTCGTACGCGCGTCCGCCCACATGCCATCTCGCCGAGATGTCTAACTCCTTGCCGTTTTTTTATTTGTTCGTTTATGTTTTTGGTTTGTCGGGACTGTAGAGTGGTGTTTGCGATGCAGTACACTCTGGACTATGGAATGGGAGTCGAGAGGAGAGCATAGAAGGGGGGGGGGGGGGGGGGGGCTCGCCTTTCGTTGCTTGCTTCCTTCCTGGTGGCTGGCTTTTATGTCGTCACGGTGCGTTTGGTTTAGAACGTTCCGCGCGTTTTACTTTTTTTTTTCCTACGAAGCGTCAAACTGAATTTTTCGCGACTTCGCGCTGCGTTATAAAACTTGCTGCTCGACCACCGCTCGCTCACGAAGCGCATTTTTTAAAAAATTGCTTTCGGCATTTTCCTTGATATACGAGGGGCGTGTTGGTCGCATACTTGGTCCCTCCCCCGTCCTCGGGGTTGAATGTACCGAAGAAATATATATTTTTTTTATACACGCTAAGTTACGTTCAGCTCGCTATACCCACAACGTGACGAATGAGAGAAGGTTGTTTTTATGAAACGCGGGTGCATCCCAGTCCTTCCGGGTTACGTGTAGACTTCCACGAGGTACTTAGCATAGGCATGAACGAAAGAAGGGTCAACACTTCTTGCGCAAAATCATGGAGTACCGACATGGAGCACCAATCATGATCGTAGAGTACCAACTAGCTCGAACCCACATCTTGTTACGAAAGAAGGGGATTGGATGAAGCGCTCGTTTCTTTGTTAGACACGGCCAAAGGTAACCGAGAGACAGTGAAGCCAGGTAAGGTATAAGTGACATGGACATTATTTGTAGTCTCTAACTGTAGTGTTGTAATGTTATAATTACTGCACCGCAGTTAAATACTACAAATAATGTCCCATATAGTTTCCTTGGTTCATTGTCCGATGGTCGCGTAGGGTAGCAAACCGGCTGCAACCTGGTTAACCTCCCTGCCTTTCCTTTGCCTTCGCCTTTCTCTTCCTCTCTATCTCTCTTTCTTGTTGGTTTCATTAGATTTAGCACAGCCGGCTATATAGATGATAGAAGATACAAGAGAAGGAGGGAAGAAGCAGGAAAGGAGAAAAAACCAGATGCCAGAAGTAGAATATAAATGCATGGGTATAGGTGAAGGCACCGCCTCAAATGCAAGTGGTTCTGGGTTCGATTCCCAGTGCCGCCGGGCACCCGCCCGGTTTGTCCTGATGGGGAGAGATGTACAATGGCTTGGCGCACGGTATTGTGGGTACTCATTTCGAAAGGTGCGCTCTGTGGTCTTCGCTATCACACTTTTCCCGCCATTCCCACGGCGCTCCGCCGTGCTGTCTTATGTTGGTTGCACTAATTAGCGTCTTTCTTAACCTCAAGCCACAAACGTTACTGCGGAATGGTGACTCCGCTTCTTAGTCGAATGCACCGCATTTTTACTTCTCACGTTACAGTGGCCCTGAGAACACCAAGGGAACATTACGCAATATCGTTATGTCGATGGGTTCCAGCAGTGTTTCTGATATGGGAGATTAAAAAAAAAACACCTTGTCGTAGAACCGATCTCCATCGTTCTCGAAAAAGAAAACATCGTAATCTATATCGTCGTTCGCGCGCGCGAAGTTGGTTCAAGAAAACGCTTACACCGGAGGCGTGTTATAGTCAGCGAACGTGTGACCGGCAACGGTTGTCGTAATAGCAAGACAAATTAAGTGCCAGTGTACATAAAAGTAAGCAAGGATAACTAAAAAAAAATGTATTTCTCCAACGTAACCGTTACTTAGAAGCATTCGCGCGCTGTAGTAGCATTGCCTCTTCGACCAGCGATTTGTTCGTGTCAAAGAGCATTTGTCATACATAATTCTCGGCTGCATTGTCAGTAAGCGTGCTCCTTTTGGATGGGGCTGTGTAAACCTAACGCTACCGATAACAAATGAGTCCATTGTGCTGGCGAAAGAAAGAAACAACGTATGACAGCGATGATAAGTTACCGTTCGCGGGCCTGAATCCATTTCCTAGGGCGCAAATTGTCAGAAACGTGTGCACTCTATCTTGGAAAACCAACACACTAAGGGCGTGGCCAGAAATTTTCTTCGGGGAGGGATTTGAACCATACTTTATGCACATTTGTGCTTACATCTGTATGTGTGCGTGTATATATATGCGCATGCAAAATTGAAAAATTTCGGTGTGCGGGGGGGGGGGGGGGGTTGGAGAATAGAGGCGGATTTCATTGTCGCTGTCGTCCGCCATCTTTTCCTTTCGACCTCTCGGGCTTTTTCGCGGACGTCGCTTTTGCCCATACCGCGACAACGTTTCCACGAAACGGCATGATGCAGCTCCGCGCCGCCCGGCAAGACTTTCTGCGCTAAGCGTTCGTTCGGTGTTGGTGCACTTGCTGTGGTTGCATACTGGAACGCATCGCGCACCGAGCGTCCGTCTAGTATATGGATCAATCTTCGTTCACTGACGATCGCTTCGCCGTGGCTAACAGACGTCACGGAGCAGGGATTTGCAGCCCAGGGTTATTCAGTCGTTTAATCAAATAACTCTGGAGCCTTACTGTTATACCATTTCACGGTTGCTGCCGCAGTTCCGTATAGAAGTGACTACTCTGCTTCTTCCTCTGCCAAGACACCACGTAGGTGGAAATGTCACTTGGCAAAGGCGGGCTTCCCAACGCCCGTCTGTAATTTTCAGTCTTTTCTTTTTAGCAAGAGTAGAGTTCATCTTTTAATTTTTGTGCCTCGACCTCAACGACTGACGGTATGGGTGTCACCGTCCTGCGAAGCAAGTACAGCGACCGACTCCCGAAACGTGTTGGGCAGAAGCAGCATGCGCGGCGGCCCTCCGTTGTCGCCCGCCCTTCGTGATACTCTAATGACATCCACCGCAAGTAATCAGGCATCAGGTGAGCATGTTCATTCTGTAGACCGCAAAGAAGATGATCAAGCAAGAAAAGACTGCGTGAAGATGACGCTGATTCAAGGGCGTCTACAGAAGACAACGAAGAGATGGACCAGACAGGAAATGAACTGGGGGAGGCCAATTCGTGAGAGAGACCAACGCGGCCTTTGACCTCTGTGCCTTAATAATAATATATGAAGCTTAACGTCCCAAAACCGCGATATGATTATGAGGGACGCCGTAGTGGAGGGCTCCGGAAAATTTCGACTACCTGGGGTTCCTTAACGTGCACCTGAATCTAAGTACACGGGCCTCAAACATTTTCGTCTCCATCGGAAATGCAGCCGCCGCGGCCGGGATTCGATCCCGCGACCTTCGGGTCAGTAGTCGAGCGCCATGCCCACTGCAGGACCACTGTGGCGGGGCCCTCTGTGCCTTGCCCCGGGGTAGTCTGTCCTTGGTAATGTATCATTTACTGCTGCAGGGGGGCTGTATACGGGGACAAATCAAGAAAGGCTTGTGTCCTCTTAGGCTGAGCACGTGACCACTGAACGGTGATTGGATCAGCGCGTCACTTGACGGCTAGCCTCCTTTCCTCTCTTCCTTCCATAGATCGACGATCGCCAATCACGTAAGAGCAAAGGTTATTTACTACAGGACGAATTCTTGACTCAGAGAGGGTGAAGTGCAAACCTGTTTGCTTAGAATGTTCCTTCCATGTAAATATTCAAAGTAAATACACGTGTTTTCATATAGCATATATGGTCGAGAATTAAATACAATGAAAACAAAATATTCTGTAGTTGACTAGAGGAATATCTCGCTAGTGTGAAGGTGTAGTTATATTCTTGCTATAGTTTATGACGTTGGAAAGTATATCGCATGAACTTATGCTGTCCGCGTAACACTACACATAACTGCAGGGTGTGCCGCACATGCCTGGTTACTCAACACACCAGCTCGTGTACATACGTCTCACTTTGTATGTGAGAGCGTTCCCTGTACTTTGCATGCGCGCCTGATGACGTGTATTCTGCGCAAGGGTAATTTGCACCTTGGCAAACGCTCGGTGCAGACGCACCGACGTGAAAATTGTCGGCGGGACTGCAGTGCAGCGCACCGCGACCGCTCAGGTTTCAGCGATACGTAACTCAGCGAACAATGGCCGGTGCCGACCATGCCCCTCATTTGTATACAGCCAGGCAACTGAGGTTCATCTTACACTCTGGAAACATTCCGCCAGGACGCATACCCAGCGCATTATGCATGCCTGTGCTGCACTGTCGTGGTGTATTGCTCGACATGGCGTTATAGTGCCTCGAGACTGAAGACTAACGCATTGTGGGAGTCGAGAGCGCCGTAAAGACAAAAGTCACACGCTCCCTTATGCATTTGCCTAAGACGACTGGAGTACGAAATTCATATTCTTCTTTTTCTTCTCGGTGGACTGTATTTATCTCCCGAAAGCTTTTTGCTTCCAACGTTGTTTTGCCTTGCCTCCTGGATCGGAGGTACTGAAAGCTTTCTGCACCTCGCGTGGTTTTGCAGTGCCTCCGGGATCGGCTCACCTCTGACCAACCGACGATGTCATCTAACGACGTCATTAAGTGACAACACGTTATGTGACGGCACAAATTTTGGCGGCCTGTGACGTCATGATGTCACATGGCGACGTCATCACCTGATGGTTACTCGTGCGCGCATGCGACAGGGCGTAGCGAACGCTTGTATCGACCAGGTGTAGAGCCATAGGAGACTGACTGGTGTGTTTGTTGAGCCGGTAACGTTGAAGGCTGAAGCAGTTGCCGAGCGAGCTTGTCCTAACAACCACTCGGCCTTGTCTCGATTTTAGTGCGACTGATGTTGATTGGCGAGGATGAAAAGATGGGAGAAGCAGGAAAAGATGACAGGACAGGCTATTTTCACTTAGCATGAGTCGCGCTAAGGATAAGATGAAGTAGCCGGCCATCAGGACAAGCACACTGTCTGCGCACATTTCCTTTGAACGTTTCGAAGACCGTACCAAATGCGCACTAGGCAATACCCGCCATCCTCGTGTCTTCGTGCTTGCAGCGTTTTCTTATAGACTCCACAGTCTATATAGATAGACCCCTGTGATGTCTGTCTGCGAGCATCTCACGATGCTTTGCTTCATTGTGCATACTTTCAAAGAAACGTTGTTTAACCCTGCGATCGCTTGGGTGCCCGGCTTTGTGCAATTGTGTAATTCGGTGCGAATGCACGCCCGGCCACTTTTTGCTCGGCCACCCAGGTCATTACCTCTCTTCAGCATCGCGAACGGACACAATACGAGAGCTACGTATAAGAAGAAAAACGTAGACGCAACAAATAATGGTGGTCTCCGCGCTATCCACCTCGGATGGAAGCCGAGCTGGTACGGCGACATTCTCCGGAAAGGTATCAACGAAAGAAAGACACACACACACACAAAAAGTCAACTACAGGAAGACTTGATCGAATAAAGTCGAAATGCGCCTCGAATCCCGCCAATGTATACAGCATGCCTCGTCATCCCAAACCCATTTCCCGTGCAACGACTCGGGCATTGTGGGCAGTTCCTCTTTTTTTTTTTACCTGTGGGCATAGTTGACCGCACACAGACAGCACGGCCTCGGCGCGCGGTCAAGTCAGCGGACTCACACGCTCCATTCGAGGCGGCTCGGCGTCTCGACCCGCCGCCTTTTCGGCGGGCCGGCCCAACCGTTACACAACATCGATCAGAACGCGAGCGAGATAGCCTCGCATAGCCGTCCGGCGACGGCCATGATGTATAATACAACGGCCGCATGAAGCCAGCTTTAGTAATAAGCGAGCTCGCGCCAGGCGTGACCCACGAGATGGGAGGAGGGTGGGAGCGATGGAGCTAAGCCTACTACGTAACGCGCGCACTATTTGCGGCAGCCTGCGCTGCGCAGGCGAGTATGCGTGTAGTACATGTAGGAAGAAGAGGCACGATGCTCCCAGCCGGCCGGCTTCACTCACACGCGAATCGGTGAAACGGAAAGAACGCAAGGGTGAAAATGCAAAGAAACAACGACGGCAGGAGGGGAGAAGGGGGGAAGGGGGGCGTTTGAAAAAAAAGGGGGCGTCTCGGTAACGGCGGTGTGTGTACGCCGCCGACGGACCCGGAAGTGGCCGGAAGCCTCTTCTTTTTCTTCTTCACTGGAGCGCCTCGCGGTGCGAGCATCTTGTATCTTCCCATATGCTTCTCTTTCCTTTCTCTCTCTCACGTGATGCTGCGCGACGTTTCGGCTTTCCGGCCGACGTTTCGGACCAACTCACTGCACCGGTCGAGCGCGCGTTTTTTTTTTTTCTTTTAATATAGAGTCTCCGACCCGCCCGCATCATTCGGGTCCGCGATGTATATACAGACATAAAACGCGTGCGCTCGGCTCCCTGCCGGCTTTTTTTTTATTTTCGCTGTTTGTGAGTTCATTGGATTGTTTGTTCGCAGTGTTGGTTTTCCGTTCGTAACTAGTCAAGCTGTTTAACACAGCTTTTTTTTCACAGTCCTTTCTTTCTGTACGACAGAATGGAAAATAAACTTTGACTTTGACTTTGACTTTGACTTACTCGCTCGTTCCGCTGGCAGCTCGCCGTCGGAGCGTCGTTCGAAAGACCGTTATTGCTAAGAGAAATAGGCGCAGGAAATGAAGTACTCGGACGTCATGCCAATGAAATGAAGAGGCACGCGACGGAAATTTTATGCGGCTCGTGTCAGGCCGCGCAACGACGGGGAAGGAAGCAGCGATGAACTATCACTCAGAAACGGAGGAAAAAACTTGGCCGCACTTTATTTTGCGGTTGATGCGCTTCCTGTGGAATGGTCGAGACGGATGCACGAATGTCTTAACGAGGAACTACTGCCAAGAAGATCCCTCCTGGCGATTGTGGCGGTTGGCAAACACTGCATGTGGGGTTGGTGGTGCATATCAAGAAGCGTCCGGTTCAGAAGGTCTTCCGGAGACCTTGTGTAACGGGCAGGTAGCGCACGGGAAAAGCTGTCCATTCTATGACTAGTGCAAGAAACACCCACGCTTGCGATAAGCTGTGTCCCGCGTAGGAATACCAAGAGGTGAGTGCAGGGAGTAGAGCAAGTTAAAAACTCAAGGTAACCTGAGAAGTTCACTGCAGCGTACGCAGTGCTTGCAGTCGGTGTGCTACAGTAAAATATCTCGCTTGAAAACGGCTGCTTTCTATGCGACCTCCTTAAGCGTGAACATTTCAGAGAAACCTCCGATTGGGAGGACGCTAGCTTGACATGAAGGACACCGACCGAAAATTTTTTTAAAGAGAACGTTTAGGGACGAATATCCAATTCAGCAGAGGTGCCTCGGAGGCACGAGCTGGGGCAATCACGTTGGGTTTTGCTCCTACCCTTTGACACGATATGTACACAATTGTGTACACCACTTGTTCTCGCTATTTGTATCGACTAGGGGCTAAGAAAGAGCAAGATATATGGAGCTTTGGATAAATTGAATCTCCTGCATAATAAATTTGTCTGCATTTAACTTAATTTTGCAGTGTACTGATGCATATGATCACTTTGCTGAACGCACTACCACGTTCGACGAGTCGTTCAACGTGCCGCTTCCTGCGAGCCATGTGAAATGTATAATATTTCTTTGCTCAAAATGGACATAACCAAAAATGAACTTGCACTATATTTCTAGCCCGAGATTTCATTCTAGTTATGCCAAAACAGAGTTTCAATGACTTCAGGATAAGTCGATATTTAATTACAACTTAATTAGGATTAGTTGCTATAACACACATAAATGAACATATTCTGACATTATTTTTGTTGCAATGGAATATCGAGTGCCTTGAAGTAACGTTGTATCGATTTGACACATTTACAGGCAGTTCTTCAGAGGTGGCGTGTCAAAGGGTTAAAGTAGAAAAAAAAAAGGTTCTGTTTGCCTAAAGATTTGTTGGTATCCTTTATTTCAAACTACGACATCCTTGTTACACTCCCAACGGCCAGCATTGCCAGAGTGATCGATTATCGGTTACATTCGGCTGGGTTTTGACACCTCTGGTCTCGATATTCTGGCCTCGACTGTTCCGATAGTTCTTGTGCTCCATAGGCGTGCGCAGGGTTCCCCTTCATGGGGGGGGGGGGGGGGTCGAAGGTTCATCACGGCGCCCCCCTCCCCGTTAAATCAATGTATGGGGCAGACTTTGCGCCCCCGTCTTCTTAGGTGATTAAGAGGGGCGACCGCCACCCTGCCCCCCCCCCCCCCCCGCCTGCGCACGCCTTTGTTGTGCTCTACGTATGATCAACAAAATCAAACTTCTGCCGCGTCAGTTGACGATGCGCGGAAATGTTCTGCTAGTCTGTCGTCGAGGTTATTTGGTTGTAAAAAAAAATTAGCGCAGCTTGTACTAAGTCGCGCAAGGCTCGGTCACAGCAGAGCTCGTGGGCACCTAGCTGGTCCTGGCTTGGCTACGCTTTTACACCTCTCACCTGTCTCCCACCCATTGCTATACTATACAATACATGGCTATGCTTGCTCTCTCTCTTTTTTAACCTTCTTTTTTAGTCTGTGTCTTTCTATCTCTTGCTCTCGATGTCTATTTGTTTCTCTGTCTTTCTTCCCTTTCTTTCTATTTCCCTATTTCTCTCTTTCTCTCTCAATCTCTCTTTCTCTGTACTCATTCTCCCCTCCCCCTTTTCTTCATCCTCACATATGGCCTCCTCACTTCCCTCTTCCACCCCCTTGATATATACTATACTATACTATACTATACTATACTATACTATACTATACTATACTATACTATACTATACCATACTATACTATGCTATGCTATGCTATGCTATGCTATACTATGCTCTGCTATACTATACTATACTATACTATACTATACTATACTATACTATACTATACTATACTATACTATACTATACTATGCTATGCTATGCTATGCTATGCTATACTATGCTCTGCTATACTATACTATACTATACTATACTATACTATACTATACTGTACTGTACTGTACTGTACTGTACTGTACTGTACTGTACTATACTATACTATACTAACAAGCGTATGCTATGCTCTGCTAGCGTGCACAGATAGCCGAGAGGTTACGGCGCTCGCCTTCGGATCGTGGGGACGCGGGTTCGAATCTCGCCTCACCAAGAATTTTTCTTTTTCTCTGTTATTCTCTCGCTTTCTTTCTCTCTCTCTCTCTCTGTACGCGTTCTGTCGCCCATCAGAGTTATTGCGTCCCACGCCGGACGAATCGGCGCGCGTGTTCTGGGAGCGCAGCAGACGAGGAAGTAGGGGAAGGCGATGCAGAGAAGGACAAAGAGAGCGCGTGCCGGTTCATGATGATGATAATTTTCTATCTACGACACGCGGCAAGCCTTGACCACAACGGCTCTGCTGTAAAAATACTTGCTCGCGCACGCGCAGTGACATTATGGAAAGTTAAATCCGAAAGCTGCGTGGCGGTCAGTTTTACGAAGTGAAGCTATCAGTTAACGCCGCCAATGTACTGATTGTCGGACCAGTTTTAAGTACGATAGTTTTATTCCGTTCGTAAGTGTAGACCTTTTAGGGTGTCAACGGCAGCAGCCGCGCAGCTAGTGACATCGAGTGGATCTGTGTTTAACCTGAACGCGTTATAAACGGATTTTGCTTATGACGACTGTCCAGTGCAGATTAATGACATTATTGAAAAATATTAACACCCGGCGTACAGCTGTGGAAATTAGCGTGCCTGTTAAGACTTCAGAAAAACGATATAGTCAAACGTAAGGACGACGGTATCGTGAAAAAGTGATATAGCTGAGCAACTGTTTCACTATGCTGCGATGTAAGAATTCTCCAGCAGCAGTCGTTGTCGCGTGACAAAGAGGATTTTACGCAGTCAGAAACACTCGGGAAAAACAAGGATTATTGCGACAAAATCGAAAGCTGGAAGATAAGCTATGCGCTACTAATCCGCACGTGGATTTGACTCTATGCAGCGGCATTACTTCGGCGCATTATACGTCTTAAAGGGGTCATGAACCACTTTTCCAAGTAATGATCTAATGGCCTCAGTATCGGAGTGTACTGCCTCCCGAATCGATTGCCGCAAAAATTTCTCGAATCCGTCAAGAATCAGCGGAGTTACGGGGGTTTGGCGCACGCTCCCAGCGCTTTCTCTCTTTTCTCGTGCCGGCGAGCGCACTGGAAGCTAGACAGGGAGGGATGGCATGGGGGAAAGAAGTTACGCCAGCGCGCGTCATGAAACACGATCGCTCTCCCGCTGTGATTCGCTTGCGCGAGTGCGGCTACCGTGTACTGAGGAGTGGGGCGCCGGCAAGTGGCGGCACCCCGCGGCAAGAAGCGCATCTGATCCGAACGCCGCTCTCGATTTACGTCGGCTATCGGCCAATAAGCATGCTATGTCTCTTGCGACGTACAGCGGACAGACGCCCCGCCCACCGACGAGAGTGAGAACCGGCCTCTGTTTGAAAAGAGGGTGCCTGGGGAAACGGCAACCTCGCGCTCCGCTTGTGGCCATTACGCGGCGCGCACGACTGTAATATTTGGCAGAGCAGTTCATAGCCGTGTCAGCTTTCCGCAGGATGTGTTTTTTCAATCAGCCCAAGGGGTGCTTCATGACCCCTTTAAGCTCCTTATTCGACGCAAAGGATGCCGAGCCGAGGGCATGGCACACTCCAAACTTGTGATTAAAAGGAAATACTGCCGGGCAGTCGCGCGTAACTGCGGCGACCGAGGAATTCAATCCCAGCTATCCACTTTCCTGGTACTCTCGCGCATAGCCTCCGAGATTCTTCGGAGAGAAGTTGTCTCCGCGCACGGCCCGATTTCGGAGGCCATTATGAGCTCGAAGTTTCTTATCGCTATTCAGGTGCTTCAGGCGATGGGTGTAGGGCGTTAGCTTGTCTAATCTTTGTGATCTTGTATCAGACGCTCTTGTGGCGTTTCCTTTTTGATACATCGAATTTCATATTACGAAATTTCCGAAATATCACGATTGTGCGATCGCATGAAACTACGTTATTATTTCTACGCACTTAATGATAGCAAATGAATTAGAATTGTTGCGTTTAAAGCGTAGTATTCTGTTGAACCCGATAAGTTTTGCAATTATTCAAAGTAGACTCAAACCTCAAATAACGAACTTCGGTATAACGAAATTTTTGATATAACGAAATATTTGGAATTTTCGCAACTTAATGTCCATAGAACACCATGAATTTTGAACCTCAGTATAACAAAGCGTGTTTATACGTGACTTCGATAACGTAACGAAGTTTCAGTGCTGGCGCTGAGGAAGACGTTGAGATCACTGGTCCCGTCGACCCACCACCACAAGATTTTTCCGTAGTGTAAGTATTGTGTTTAAAAAAGAAAAAAAGAAACAGTGGTTCTAAGAAGCCGTAAACGAAACTATAACCAAGATGGTGTCATCGCACTCGCCGCTTGGAGACTAAGGAGGATATATATCTGCCCAGCGATCGCACGGCACTGCGCGGCAGAAGCGCAGAATTCCAATGACGCACTTTCCAGGTACACACACTCTCGCGGCACCCATCGAAGGTCGAGCTCACGGCGAGCGCTCACACCACTACAGCACTGTGGTGAATCCGGATTTTGGCGCGCGCCATTGCTCTCTCTACACAGCGCAGGCGGCGCGACTTTTACCCGTTCCGAAGTCATCGTGCTCTTTATTTTTGTACACGCGAGTTGCTCTTTCCTCGCTTATGCGCCGAACGCGATGCCGATCCGCATTCTTCTCTGCGGATGGCGCGACGTTTTCAGGTTGCGTCCTTGGAGCGTATCTCGAGAACAAGGGCACGTGAATCGCGATCCACTGGAAGGGCACGAAACGTCATCGACGCTTAGGGACGGTGATCTATGGACGATCTTACATTTCAAGCCCTTCCCGGTTTCGGGCGAGCGCAGCTTGTCCTTGCCGAGTTATTTGCACCCAAACGGTTTTGGATCAGCGTATGTATATAAACGCCCGCTTCACGGGAAAGCTTTTCGTTGGTGTCAGAACCATGAAACAATTCTCTGAATGCTGATAATTTCCAACAGCATTCTCGTTCTTATTTTACTTTTTATTAATTACTAGCAAGTAGCCGGCTTTTTTTTCCCCACGAGTACTTAACGATAAACTTCATGAATCTGATTTCACTTCGCATGTTCTTCAATTTCTTTTCAACGGCAACAACTTGCTTGATTTGAAGAGAAAATTTTCAACAAGGATTAAAAAAATATATACTTTAAGGAAAAAGCCATTTTAAAACGGTGAAAGGCCTAAGACGAAATCCTTGCATGGCTCATCGGTCGGAAAACGCGACTTAAGAGAACGGGAATTTCAGCAAGTTGGTTTGCATTCATTATAAAAACAGCGCGAGGACAGAAAAAAAGAAACAACGGGACGGGCAGCGCCCGTCCCGCTTCCTGTCCCGTTGTTTGAAAACCCGGCGTCCGGTTTCGTGAAATGAAAATCTCGGCGTCCGGCTTCGTGAGGCGGTGTTGTGAACACAAGTGATCCCAAAATTGCGGCGACATTTAAATACAGATGTAATGATGCTAAATGGTTAGGAATATGACTTAAAGCGAATTCAAAGTGAATTTAAGATCAATCAACGCAAATGCAAGTGATTTGACGTACGTTAATGTGAATCAAGAGTGATTCAAAGTAGATTAAAGTGAATAAAGTGAACCAAGTGTCAAGTAAGAATGAATCGAATGCATTAAGTGTAAATCAACGTGCATTAAAACTAATCAACAGGGAATTAGAGTACATTCAATTGAACCAAGGATGAACCAAATGACTCGCTGATTCGCGGGCGCCGCCATCTTGAGCTACCACACGAATGAATTCAGTTTTGTACGTCGCCGCGTGAATTTAACGAGGTCATTGAACGCCTTTCTTGTATACAACGTATGACTTTTCATTCAGCTCCCTCTTTGGTCCTGTGGTCGTACACCTTAATCTACTGATGCTTCATATGGTCCATAACGACTCATTTACCGCCCGAAATGCACGAACTTTTCGAAAAAGGCAATCTACTGTTATAGCTGGCCTACTGTGTTTCTCATTGCTCATGTTTTCAAGAAGCTAAATGCCTTGCAATCTTAACCTAGTTTATAGATTTGCACACATTGCCATATCTCGTAGAGCCCGATGCGTCATTCTAAAGGTCCATGCTGTCCGCTTCTCGTCCTTTTGGGTGTATACACCCTAAAAACTGTTTGTACCATTTGAAGACTTTGTGCTTCACAACAATAATCGTCCTATAGGTTGCTTGCGTTTCCTTTCCTGAAAACGCGGTGCTCGCCAACTTTCCCATCGATAACCGCATGTCAGCTGACAGTGCGCACGCCGCTGGTGACCTAAATCTACTGGGCGCAAGGCGTTAAAGGAAACAGAGGCACGGATGACAGATGGCAGTTATTACAGTGGGACAAAAAGATGCCCCAAGGGGATGCAACTGTTGCTATAGTCTATACACCAAACGCATTTATAATGGCGCGTGCATGACCACTAATATTTTACGTTATAGAGGGCGCTTTCTTATAAAGGCCGTCTTCTTTACACCGATAAGTAATAAAAATACAATATAACCCGCATATAACGAATTATTGTGTATATCGAACAGTTGTAACATCCCGTTGAATATAGTTTTGATACATAAAGTATTTTATGTATCGACTTGCCTATATAATAACTCTTTTGTGACCCCCTTCAGGTTCGATATATCCGGGTTCGACTATGTAAGCGTTCTGCAAGCAAACTTTATTCCAACTACGCTGAGGTGTTTCTCTTGGAAGAACCAACACGGGGTCCCGTTTACTGAGCTGCCTTGTAGTTTACGCCCGCAGGAATTGGCAGCTTCGCGTTTCAGGGCAGAATTGCGGACACCCCTTGCTTGTCCTTGTCATCTGCAGTTTAGCAATAACGACTCGACTTGCACGTTGTCAACGCAAGGTTGCAACAAGTAGCCCGCATGGACGCCTTGGCGCTACTTCTTTCCTGAAGGCTGAAAACATTAGCAGGGGCGCTTAAACGATCTCGTTAAGAGTGACAACAGCGCGAGAAACAGGGACAAACGAAGAAAGACGCGCTCCGGGTGTCTGCTATCGTTTGCCTACCTGTCTCTCGCGCTGTTTTAATTTTTGACGTAAAATACCAACACGTCGAAGTATCCACCCATCATGAACGATCTCGTCAGGCAGGAAAATTCGGCATAAAGAAAACTTGATTATTCAGTGGCGCCCGCGAACCTGTGCAATGAAGAAATTCGCCCAGGTCATGGGTCGTTTGGTTGTAAAGGCGCTTCATTGTAACGAACTATGTTTAGTCTATAGACGAAAGTTGCTAACAAGCATACTTTTATTATGGTAGACGGTTGTCTTAGATGGTTGTCCACCGCAATCGCGTGCAAGATAGAAAATTGGCCAGGCTTTTCGTGATAAAGATGGTTTTGTTGTAACGGCGTTTCATCGCAGTGAATTAAGAGGAGTCTATAGACGAAAGTTACTAAGAAGCATGCTTTCATTAGTGTATAGTCGGCCATCCCTCATTGCCGCACAAGATAGGAAATTCGTCAGGCCATGGCGCTCATTTCGTTTTAGAGGTCGCTTCGTTATAATGGAGCTTCAACGTAATAAACTTAAAGGCCAACTCCGGCGATTTTTTGGCCATGTCAAAGTAATGGTGCTTTTATGTTCCTGAGACGCTCCTGTTACGGGCCCGATAGCAGAAATACTCGGCAAATTGGAGAATAATTTTAAATAAGCAAAAAAGCGCAACGCCGAAACCGAAACCCAACCGAGTGTACTGTCTACGTATGACGTAGACGTTGTTACGAACGAACCGGAAGTCGTGCAAGGCATGCCGGTCACGCCGGCGCGGAGTATGAAAACTGTGACAGCCGGGACGAGCAGGCGCACAGTGGAAAGGTGAGCACGCCGCGCACAGCTGTAATGTCTGCGACTGACAGTGCCGCGTCTGATAATGACAGTGTCTCGGCCAGCACAGCAGACGCTCGCTGTAGCGGCCGAAGTTAGCGGTGCCCTCGGCTGCGTCACTTCCGCCGCCTTCCCACAACTGACGTCACAGACGCAATGTTGCCAGTAATTGTGGGAAGCCAGGAGGGCGTTTGCAGACAATCGTTAAAATTCATTTGCAAACAATCTGCGCATGTCTCAAGCCTGTAATTTGGCATAAATGGCGGAAACGTGCAAAGGAACGTACCCAGCGAATTTCATTGAGATCCATCGACCTCGAAAAATCGCCGGAGTAAGTGTAGTTTATCGACGAGAGTTGCTAACAAGCATGTTTTCGTTGGTCATCCACAATGTTCCTGATGATCCAGTGGCGTAGGCATAAATTTGCTTCAAGGAGGGAGGCACGTCCTGGATCTGAAGTAGGGGCCCGGCAAGCAAGTGCGGTTTCGAGTGTCATATTGTGCTCTATATCCCACGGCAGAAAGAAGCATTTTTTTTAGGGGGGTGGGGGGCACGTGCCTGGTGTGCGACACCCAGGCAACGCCACTTTTACGAGCTGTTAGCGAAATTCCCATACGGCCGCATCACACAAACTGCAATAATGGGAGTTCCAACCAGTTTTCGTTTCCTTTCTGCTATCTCTGCATCGCGAACATTCTTCGAGCTTTGTGCGGAATATTCATGCGTATATTTGTGAAGGAGACGGAGCGCTCAAGGGGATGCGGCAAGGGCGAATACTTGGCAGGCTGACGTACATCCTTTAATACGAGCGACGAAGTGGTTGCAAACACAAATTGCGCGTTGCAAATGCTCTCTCTCTCTCTCTCTCTCTCGCATTATACACTTAGCTTCAGATATGCACACTAGCGTCCTTGAGAGCGAAATTCTCGAATTATTAAGTGGCCCGCTCGAGCAACATCTCTCAAGCAAGTGATCCGATCGTAGAGCCGTAGACGATATCTGATCGCTTTCGCTAGATCACCATTTTCTTCCTTGTCAGCATTCCGCACCTGAAGACATTGCATACACGAGGCTGGGGATAAACGGCCGGTGTTGTTGAGCGATAAATAATCTCGCAGCGCGATCTGACCTGGCTTCTTCGACGAAGCAAGTTTTTTTGCTCCCGGGACTCGTAAAACGAGACTGCTGCTTCTGACTCGCCTGAAAGACCAACTGTCTTAGAATGGGAAGATCGAGAACCAAGCAATAACTGTCGAAAGAGAGAATCGCGGTCGAACGCGCGTGGTATTACCGAACGAAATGTTCAGCCACCAGAATACGGGAGAGCTGTGTGATCTTCGGATCACTGAGGCGGTAAAATGTAAAACCGTATGCGAGCATGACCGCACAGTCCGAGTGCATGTGCGCATAGGTGCATGGCAACTATGCTGACGAAAAATTGAGTTTTCTTGGGCATGGTGCAGTTGCGATAAGCATAGCGCGTTTCTCGGCAACTCATTGGAATAACCGTAGCGAACAACGTAAATCGCTTGTCTATGATTGATTACTGAAGCGAGGAGGTATTGATTTTCAATGTTCCAATTTCAAAAACCCTGCGGCGCTTGTATGGTTTCCGAATGGTACTCAAAACGAGGGTTGTATACTGTGTACTTCGATGAGTGAAGCGTACGTCTGTTCTATAATAACTTTATTTAAGTGTACGTGCTCAAGTGGGCCCCTATTCACAAAAGCATCCTACGCTAAAAATTTTCGTAAGAGAATATTTCAGCAAATCACGATGCGGGACATATCGTTAGCGAACCTGACTGACCAATGGGAAAACGCACTTACGAAAGAGCAGTTTAGTGAATTCGGCCCTTGTTTCCGACCTTCTTTTGACATGTAAGTTTGATCACATATCGCCTGAGTGTGTTTACAGGAAAGTTACCAGGTATGTTATATACGCTCGTTCTTCCTTCGTCCCGCGCATGCTGGACACGATTGGCAAGCGAAGTTGTTGGATACAATAGCGAAGTTGTTGGATACAACGGTATCGCAAAATCCATTCAGCTGCATGGCGCTGGCTGTCTGCTTCACGAGTGAGAGCTGGCATTGGACGAACTTGATATATCTTGGTGGTGATTGTTTCTTTAAGTCACGTACGTCTGTCCGGATTCCAGCGCCTGATCGACGAAATGGCTCGCATCCGACGTGACGGCGAGGGCATTGTATTCAAGCTCCGGCTTTGTCCACCACGCCTGCATAAACACACTTGGGATTCTACGAAGCCCCGGAAGTCGCATCTCGGATCGTTTGGACGCGGCTTCTCAATCTCGCGTGGCTGTCAGTTCTGTCGTTTTCCTCCACATCGTGCTTCCGACGCGCGTTCTCGCGTCTTCATTGCAAAATAGCCCGCCCGGAAGGCTGAATTACCGTAGCAACGCGGGACCGCTGAATCGACTTGTACAAATAATGCCCGTATCGCCGGTAGCAGTGGGCGGCTTGACAGGTTAGACATTCGTCGCATGCGATGTTTCGCAGGCCACGATTCGCAGACCACGTTGGCGATGCGTACGCACGCTGTCACGCACGCTAGCCGAAGGGAGTGACGCCACGCACTCGTGAGAAAGAAACGAAACGAGCGAAACAAGTTGCCCGTAGGAACGCCGCAGAAGAAATCGACGAGGCTTTACCGATTCCTCGGCGAAACGCGGTTTGAAACCGCTTATGTAAGAACACGTTCACGCGCCTCTCGAAGTCGTGCACGACTCGCTTCTTCGACGTCACACGGTGCGGGACGGCCACGCTCCTCCGCACACAACGCGGCCGATCGCTTTTGCATAATCGGTACACACAGCGTTCGCCGGTATGCATTGGCGCCGTGACGTGTGGCAAGTGCAATTTCCGCGCTGACGGGCGATGCCGAAGCGTTGGCCGGGGACCCCTTCAGCGAGAGGCGCGCAGGACCGTCCATCATCTCGAATATACTCGACTGCTGACCCAAAGGTCGCGGGATCGAATCCCCAGCCGCGGCGGCCGCATTTCGGTGGAGGCGAAAATGCTTGAGGCCCGCTCGTGTGCTTAGATTTAGGTGCTCGTTAAAGAACCCCGGGTGGTCGAAATTTCCGCAGCCCTAGATAACACTATATAGCCATTCGGACGTTGTAGTTGGCAGAACGAGTCGACCTAACTCCGATGACCATTCCTGCTCGCAACTGGTTTCTACGCGGTTTTCATGCCTCCATTTGCTATAAATGGTGCTTCGTGTACGTATGGCGAGGGTCTTTGTACCGGTTATTGGTATGGCTGTCCATCCCACCGACCCACATGCACGGATAGCATGTGTGCGTGCGTGTGTGTGTTACGGGGGATGCGTATGTATGCGTGCGTCTGATTATCAACCAAACGGAAGGGGGTTGGAGAACTCAATTTTTTATAAGGCCTAGCCCCACCGGTCTTAAGCAGCCCTTGTACAGTACGGTCCGCTCTTAAACACAACTAAAGAAGGTATTTCATCACCGTTCATCATACACATCTAATACACTAAGGTTTGCAAGCTATATCTGTACGCTGAGATAATTCTTACGAGTCGTATGGATAAGTCTTCTTCCTACAAAGCCTGTCCGTCACGGCGGCTCAGCGCTCGTAGCGTTCTGCGACAGTGCACGAAGGTAACGGATTCGAATCCCGGTTGAGGCATTGCTTATGGATGAGGGTTTTAAGAACGTTAATGTGCCGTTTATTCTGTATAACTGTGCAGAATCCAGTTGTTCAGGCCCCAAATTACTATCTTGATTTTAAAGTTCAACGAGTCTTGCAGTTGTGAGGGTCGGAGTGACATATCGGTTCAAACTTGACAAGGAAGGCGAAACAATATCGGTTTTGATGAGCTGCTTTCGTAAGGTACGCTTCTGGCAAAAAGTAAAACGGCCACTTCTGTCGTCAAATGGTGCCTGGTATAGACAAACAGCGCAGAAACAAAACACGAATGGAGGCATCGCTCACTCAGAAATTTTCACGCCGTATTGTCATGACGCCATCGATTCTGAGAATGGCCACTTGAGTTTAGTTCTTTACTAGCGTACGGCAAAGGAGCTACGTTGTTTCTTATAAAAACATCTAAACGCTACACTTTGAAGGCGAGTTTCGAAAACTTTCGCTGCTCCAAAAACAGCGCAAATAACAGCAAATACTTTAATATATATCCCTAGTAGCACTCACTGTTGCCACAACGTTGAAGCAACTTTCTCAATGCGGCGGCAACGTTGTGTCAACATTTGGTGCTACTAGAGATCTCGGACGTCACACTGCCGAGCCCCCCCACTACGGCTTCCGTCATAATCATATCGTGGTTATGGGACGTACAACCTCAACAATAATTATTATTGACGTAACCTTGCTCTGGTTTTTGCGCGAAAGAAAAAATGAAGTTCAGTTTTGGTTTGCATTCTTTGGAATCCACCGTTTTAATCCAAATGAACAATTAAATAATGGTGTTACTAAAAGACACTAACACTATAGTCCAAGCAGTGCTCATTTAATGTGAATAAACCTAAACGCTTATCTGCACAGCTGAACCTCGTTGTAGCGAAGTAACATGGGGGCCATAAATTAGTTCGTTATATCCGATGTTCGTTGTAACAGTAGAGATAAAAATTGGCTCTATCCAATCGGCACTATGGCTCGCGCAAAAGTCCTAGATACAAAATGCATTATTATAGGCCTTAAACCCACTATAAACGTGGTAATCCTTATCCGTCTGCATGTGGTATTTCAAACTAAAGAGAGAACATGAGAAGGCGACATTACAACAACAAAATTAGTTAGACGATGCAGGCCTTATTTGAAGAAGGATGTGATCTTCGACTGGTGGCCTATTACAGAAATCCACAACCACCTAAAAAAAAGATGTGGTTGTGAACTGTTTTTCAATATATGTTTTGCTTTTTATGGAAGCTTTCGAGTTTGGAGCCTCGCGCGAACCAATATTTCTTCGTTACAGCCGATATCACGGCAGCTCTCGCGTTTTCGGTTTCTTTATATAAAGAATAACTGTCACTGAAATGAAGCGTGACCAACCAAAGTTCGTATTCAGTTCGCTATAACCGATAATTCGCTATATCTGTGATCATTATAACTAGTTTCAACTGTACAAACTTGACAGAGGTTCACAGAAAGATCTGGCTTGACGCGATTAACGTTCGTGGAATTAAGCAATGCCTCTGGGGCATTATACTTCGACAATGGGGCGTTTCCTCGTTACAACTCTGACAAGTCATCTTGTCGAAACATTGGGTTCAGACTTTTCTTTGTCAGAGGGTCGTTGAAGACAATAGCGATCGCTGGGACGCTGGCTTCATCGACATTTCGTTGTTCGACAACTATTAATCACAGTGACTAGCACGAAGAACAGATTATATTTCTTTTTGCGCCGAAAGCAAATACTGATTGTTCGGCAGTTGAGCGGAGTTGCAAATATAGCACTAGGCAAATTTAAGCGAATGAGGTGCGAGATCACAATTCCGCAGTAATCATTGCTTGGATTACGATGTAGTGTTTGCTTTAACAAGAGCAAGCCCTAAACTCAACTCATTCTCTTTCGAGGACATGCGATCTTGCTTTTAGCTTTTCCCAGCTGCCCCTGCCTCTTGACAAAATTACACCAGCAATGTTGACAGGCTCGTCTTGGTTGCGATGGTTCTGAATGTTACCTCAAGAATCAGTCATGAACTATACAGTGATGGGAATGATAATTCCGCTTATATTAAACCACATATAGGTAGATCGACATATTCATTCTGTTGAGATTGCGGCCCAGTGTTATACGATATATACTTGCCGTGCTGTTAAACTGAGCACGTGAAATTGCCGTCGACGTCATTTTAGACCATGCACTCTACTGGTACATGCACAGGCAATGGTGCAGCCACAGGTTTCTTTCGAAATCCCACCTGAAGTTCGATATATATGCAGACACGTGGCTGACTAAACTTTACAGGAGATTTGAAGTGAGAAACGGCACGCCCCCTTCCCCCTCCCAATCCCAGTGCTTGCTTCGGCACTGGGCACGGTATTGTCAATAAAAAGCAATACTGGTTTGATGCATTCATCCTTATGACCAATCGGGCCCAACCGCCTTCGTGGAATCGCCAGCGAAATTGGCTAAGGAAACTTTCATCCAGCCAGCCAATTAGCCTGCGCTATTGTTTCCAGAGTGACTCGTCCCAAGGACAAGCCGCGGCTTCCGTGGTGCACTATGGTAGTCCTCTAGACGCTGCGTCATACAAACGTTACCATTGTTCATTCAGTGGAAGATGCCTGCAAAACCGCATGTTTACCAAACCGCCTTGACTGTAACGCGATTTCTCGCTGTATCCCAGCCAGGCCTGGCGCTACCAGCTGACCTCGTACTACCTCGTACCCACGAGTCACTCGTTCACTCACTTTTGGGCATTCCGCAGGGCCCTTTGGTTCGGCCGTTGTCGAGGAAGTCCAGGTCGTACCGCCTCGCCGGCGGGAAGGTTAGGGCTACGTGCCCCAGGCAGGGAGGTAGCACCAGGGCCGCCGCGAAGGCGGCGGCGATCACCAACGTTGGCCCACGCATGACTGCGGCCAACCGATCGACCGAAACGACGAGCCGCCGCTGCGGCTTCCAGCCGTGTCTATCACACTTTCGACGAACGGCAGCAGTGGCAGCAGATGGACGCAGACCACAAGCAGTTGACGCGCTTCTAGATCACAGCGGCCGGTGGCGCGCAGACCGGCATGGTGCCGAGACACTGCTACCAGGCGGGCACGGTGAACCGCACTCGTTGCGAGGAGACACACACTTCGGAAACGTATCGGCACTGTCTGCTGGTATCTCGAACAGCTCGTGGTCTTCGCTGCTAACTTGAGTCGTTGCTCGCAGACACTCGGTCTTCTTAACTCTAGTTTCGTTGTTGTCGGGGGTCGTCGTGGCAGGCTCCGCGGAGAGCAAGCGCACTGGGAAAGGAGGCGGTACACCTGCGAACCACCGACCGATCCGCTCGCTCCCAAGACTGGTCGTCGAGGGCTTCGTCGGCGTTTCACCGTCGGTCGCTCGCTAGGGCCCGGCGAAGAAAAAGGTGGCGAGAAGAGGACGGGGGAAGGCCCGGAAAGTGCGCTTTCCTTCTCGTCCTCTTACACCGGCTTGGCCGGCAGCGTGGCGAACGAGCTTGCAAAGCGATGACGAAGACTGCGAAGTACAAGAGGGAGAAGGCGCGCCGCCGTGCGTCGAGCCACCAGGGGCACAGGCAAACAAACACACAGAAAAGACAAGCCCCTGCGCGCGAGAACCTGTCCTCTACGTCGCAGCGGTGGTGGAGGGCCGCATTCCTCGGATGGCGAGCAGGTAGGCAGGCAGGCTGGCTCGCGGGTGGGCATGCGAAGCGGAGCGCCGTCGACGTCGGCCTGGTTGGAGCGAGCTGTCGGCGCCGGAAGGACAGGGCGAAACGGGTGAAAATGCGCGGAGAGAAAACTGACGGCGGCGGCCGCGAGAAGAAGACGACGTGGTCGAGCGAAAGCAAAGAAGAATTAACGGAGAAGACGAAGAGTAACGGCAAATGTATGCCGCCCGCCCGAGGCGACGTGTATACGACACGTTACACACGAGGAAGGCCGAGTAGCGGTTCGCTTCCCAGCGTGTGTATACATACGTGGCTTTAGGGGTGTACACGAGCGCGGGATCAAAGGAGGAAGAGGAGCGTGCCATGGTTGACACCCCCCAGTGACCTTTGGAACCAGTCCTTCGCTCGCATCGTGCGGCCATTATAACGGGCAGGCCGCATATCTTGGCCCGAGTGGCCGGAGGCGATAATATCGATCGGCAGTGATCGCACAACGGGGGACGATCCCCGCTCAACGTTCCAGGAAGTACGCTGCTGCTGGTCACAAAGGCCTTGGGTGGCCAAGAGTCCTCGAGCTGACGGTGGTGATTGCATCATGGGAGGGGGACGTCGATCGACTCGAGGAATTTTCGAAGAGTGGGCGCGTGAATCGACTTTGAATCGTTGATCGTACTGCGCTTATCGAAGCCGCTCGACTAACGGGCAATACAGGATCAACGCAGGTGATGCGCCTTGAAGAAACCGAGCGTTTGGAAAAATGAAAGCCGAACTTCCCTTTCTTGAAATTTTCTTCGAAATGGCAAGCGCTGGTGCGTCAGTGGGTGACGTCGTCGACTGAAGCATTTTCGCGTATTTGTCCGTTGTTTCGTAGACAAGATTTTCCACAGTTTGTAAGGTTCAGTATCTGATACCTCAATAAGTCTTCGAAATCCCTATTAGTATACAAACACACGACTATGGTCATCTGTTTGTTAGTCCTGCAAGCATGCAGTCAAATTCATAACGTCTCAAAGAACTAGAATCTAATTAAGAGTCGCCAATAAATTTCTGTCGTCCCTGGCTTAACAGAAAACAGAGAAGCCTTCCGTAAGCGTTCAACGGTAGCAAGAAGGTCCTTTCGGTGTATCACACGCGAAAGTCAACAGCTCAGATTAATACTCCGGTTTAGTCCCCTTCTAGCCTGCAAACTGGGATAGTTGGTTAATCTTCATGGTAAAGGCAGCGCAAAAAGACAACACCAGAAGAAGAACGATACAGTACAGACGCTGAAGCATGGCGCTGAAGATAGTAGGTGCTGAAGTGTGAAGTATGAACTGGCGCTGAAGAACGACACAGGACAGGCGCTGAAGTTCTCGTGTAGTCGTCTTTCTGCGCTGCTTTTACCATGAAGAGTCCCCTTCTAATTCCGTTTGGCTCAAGAAACAGCTAGTGCCCGCGTATTGCCAAATAGCCGCTGATGCTGTCACAAAGGCAAAATTAATGAACTATTCTGTGTAATAACGACAGATTTAGCAACATGTGACCCATAAGTTTAGCGTAGAGCCGTTCATCGCCATTCATCGTTGAAAAACTCGTAAGAGTTGTTCATCGTGTCCATAACACCACCTCCAAATATTCCCTCTGTAGGTGATGAGGATGAATTGCGATCTTCTTTAGAGATGGCCCCCGAAATAATTGACCATGGGTGTTCTCATATGGTATGTGAACATTCATCATTTAAAAAAAAGCAACTATTATTATGGGTGTCGGCATTGGGGTGTAAAAGGGGCACTTGCCCCCTTCAAGCCACACCAGCAGTTGACCGCCTACCCTTCCCCAGCCGGGATGCAACGCGGGTTTGCGCCCCCCAAGATAAAATCCTGCCGACACTCATGACTGTTACAGTTATGGTCGTGATATACCACCTTCAGGTCTACCTTCTGCCAGATGAACACGAAGTCGAATGTCAACGTTTGTGACGGACAAGCACTCGAGAAAGTTGACCACGTTCTTGACTTCCGCGCAGCAATTCATCGTCGATGAACAGAACCTCTTTTTGACTCCGCGTCAGCAAGCGGCACCACCATATCGTACCTTCGGCCACTTCAGAAACGTTCTTAGCTTCTTCAATAGGTAGGGCCTGAAGAACAATAGTAATTATTGGGGTTTGACGTCCCAGAACCACGATATGATATGAGAGACGCCGTAGTGGAGGGCTCCGGTAATTTTGACCACCTGGGGTTCTTTAACGTGCACCTAAATCTAAGTACACGAGCCTGGAGCATTTCCGCCTCCATCGAAAATGCGGCCGCCACGACCGGGATTCGATCCCGCGACCTGTGGATCAGCAGTCGAGCACCTTAACCATTAGACCACCGTGGCGGGTGGGCCTGAAGAAAAGAGACCACATTATTAACTGCGATATCCCAGAAGTCTCACCATTTCTAATGAAAACGCATTACTTGTCAAGGGGGATCCTCTATGGTTGCCCTTTTACCACATGAGTGTGAGATGTCGGACCAAGATGATGCGAAACATTCCTCCATACAGACCGTATAGCATAGAGAACTCACTTCCTCCTCGGTATTATCTCAGTCCACTTTCGGTCATTATCGTCATAGTACGTCTTTCTCGCAGCTGCTTGAGTTAATAATAGATAATCGTCGTCTTACACACTTCCTCGTATTCTTGTCGGCCACACCGTCACCTTCCGACTCGTGCTCGCGCTTCGTATAACGTAACTCCTGCGACTGCACGTCGTGACTTAAAGGGGTACTGACACCAATTTACGAAGGTGCGATTACTCCGCCATAGAAACATCCTGTACACAGAGATAGCTCTGAGCAAGTCGCAGTGACGGAAGTGCTGCTCCAATTGCTCAAAACCGCTCCAAAACAGAAATGCTGCTCCGAACTGCGATTTTTGTTAGTAACTGCTCCGAACCTGCTCCGAAATGGCACTGAGAAAATGAAGGTGACGAACTTTAACCTTGTGACCAACTGGCAAGCCCTAAAGAAACCGAGAACAATCTGTATACTACCATCCTATGCTAGTATCGGTTTGCAGCCTTATCGGCTCTGATCTCCGGTGAATTTGACCACCTGGTGTTACCCGTAGTTTAGTACGTACCAACAAACCCGCATTAACACTCTATATCTGACCTCATTTATGCAAGAAAAAGTGGCATATCAAGAGTTTATCTAATTTGGCTTTTTAAAAAAAGTTTTATGCAGGCTACTTTGGTGAAGTGTGAAAATGACCGAGATTGTATTTTGAATATATAGCTCATTTCACGGCGCATTCGATAACCAACCATATTTTTAAGTGTTCGTTTCTTGCAATTTACTTTTATTGTCTGTGAAATATCTTTCACAATAAATATTAACATTTATGAGACGCTTCGGTGATGCTTTGAACTCCACGAGTTGTACAGCATATATTGCAATCAGCTCCGAAAGCACCAAGAGCTGCTCCAAACAAGCATTTTTCCTGCTATGAAAACACTGCTGTACTAATTACGGTCACTTAAATCACGCAACAGTACGGCTGGTTGTGATAACGTTAGGTACCAAAACATACAAAATGGCCGCTTGTGCGTCACCAATGGAGCCACGGAGCAGAGCGGCCGCGAAAACGTCACGGTATATCTTGCGCGACCACGTGACAAGAAGCTCGTTCCGTGTCGTGACGTCAGGGTACAGTAGGAACCGAAACTAGCTTTTAAAAAATGTAATTAATTTTTGCAGTGTGCGCTCGTGCTTACCAGTATATATTCTAGGCTCTTGAGCGCTAGGGCTTTCATTTGACTCAGAAAAATGACAACTGAAAATTTTCGTGTCAGTAACCACATAAGGGGATTCTCGCGTACATTTTTTTACTTATTTCGAAGCACGCCGTTTGATGCCTACTCTGCAATGAAGGATTAAGTATGAGTGTCCCTTTAAGATACAGATGAATAAAAATTCGCCATGCCTTGCCAAAGTATGCTTCTTTGCCAAAGTAAACACAAATCATTGCTGCAAAACGCGTTCCTCTGGCTATCTGATTTTTCTCAATAACAATTCGCTGAAAACAAAAGCCTATTTGATATATAAGGACTTTTAGAATAGTTTCTGGATAAGGAGGGAGACGTGATACGAAAAACTGAATAGTTGGTTATAGGGAAGGGGGTGGCACCACTTAATTACAGATCACTAAACAAGAAGCAGGAAGCGAACCAAAATAATAACGCAGTTATCTAAAACTTGCTAGGTTTTGTGCTTAGAGTCTATCACTGTAGACCATATTGCACCCATATAGGGGTTTTTTGGTGTCTATAACTCACACCCATACACCCCACGGAAAGGGCGTAACAATCAGGATTACACCCTTTTCATGGGCATACTTCACAAAGTTACACCCTTTGTGCATCAATTTTCGGGGGTGTAATATGAAAACTACACCCTTATGGCAAAAGTGGAATGGGGTGTTTAAGCAAACATACACCGTAACACTCTTTCAAAAATATATAATAATAATAATTGTTGGGGTTTAACGTCCGGAAACCACGATTTGATTATGAGAGACGCCGTAGTGGCTTCGGAAAGTTGGACTACCTGGCAAGCACGTAGCCAGGATTTTTTTTCGGGGGGTGGGGGGCCCAAGGCCTCATTTGTTCGAAAGAAAGTCTTTCCATGGCAAAAAGAAAAAAGAAAGTTGCCCGGAAATATATAAGGCTTATATAATATATAAGGCCCCCCTTGCCTACGTGCCTACTACCTGGGGTTCTTTAACGTGCACGCACCTAAATCTAAGTACGCGGGCCTTAAGCATTTTCGCCTCAATCGAAAATGCGGCCGCCGCGGCCGGGATTCGATCCCGCGACCTGCGGGTCAGCAGTCGAGCACCATAACCACTAGACCACCGCGGCGAGTTTCTTTCTAAAATGCAAATAAAGCGGCCCCCCGCCCCTTTTTCCTCCCTTCCTTCTGAAGCACTATAAAGCAAATCCACAGCTAGTTCTTGCAGGGGATAACTATAGCTATAATTCAGCACCCTTTCTGGGAAAATACCAGATGCAACTGTGCTTATTTCGTAAATGCATGCATGCTATATCGTAAAATGTTGTAGCAGTGGGTGTGTGCGCACAATGAACAGAATCGAGAGAAAAAAAAACGGAATGTCTCTGCTCGCAGCTGTAAATTGTAACTAAGGCTTAACAGCTAAAAACATTCGCCAGGGCAACATACCGAAACTTCTTCACAAAAATGTATAGGTGTCACATTTCAAGAAACACCCCCACACCCTACCTGTTGTTAGGTTTTTCTTTTTTAACATATGCCGCTCATGCGCCCTTATTTGAAGTAAGGGTGTGCATATGGCGTTTGTGTCGTATTTACACCCTTTTAAAAAAAATTGTCAGAAATAAGGGTGTACGAAGGCTGTACCCATGCACGAATGGGCCCGCTACGCACTAACAAACTCACGACTTTTCATTCGATGAGAAGCATCCTATATACGTAGGCGTACGGGCACGAAATTCCGCGTTGAAGTCGATGATGCGAAGCCGTCTCTTTGCGAAAGTAAGCCGCGACCTTCACTGACTGACCGTTTAGCCGATGGGAGAAAAAAGTAAAGCTCGTCACGACGAGGGTATCGAACTCGGGCGTACCGCGAAGTGCACGGCGCCAAATCCTTCATCTTTTACGTGTTCTTTTTCTTCGATTATTCGTGCTATTTGCGGGTCCTATAAGCAGCGACTGGAAGAGCGCATTTGACCTCGGAGACAGACGAGCGCTTTTTTTTTTGTGCACAGAAATGGATGCCTTGCAACTGTACAGCATGCTTGCAAACGTCTGCCAACTTTTCCCTTCTCACTTTTCCTTTGCCATTTGCGAACGCTGCGTACAAGCATCGATTTGAAACACGACCTGCACTCTTCAGCATCGAAGTACTTTTTTGCTCAGGAAAAAAAAAAGATAACTAAGGAAAGGAAGAGGGGGGGGGGGTGCCTGTGTAAGCTAGGCTATGGTGCACTGCTACTGAACACTGTATGGATCGCCGGTACGCTTGCCTCCCGTTGTGGCCTCATTTCGATAGAGGCGCAAAGCGAAAAGTCCCGAGTGCTGCGGTGATGATGGGTGCATCCCGCGGTCAAAACTCACCCAGAATCACATAGTTACAATTTTGGACTGCTCTCCAAGCTGGCATTAGAGATATTGAGAACGTAAGCATCTTCGTTGCTGCGTTAGAAGGAACATTGGAAGTATATCGGAATGACAATTCCAATGTATGGTAATTCCGAGGAGTGAAATACATCGGAATGACATCGGAATGACAATATGGGTGTGTCGAAAAGCACGCTCTTATGCACATACATATGCATTGTACTGGTAAAAACCCACAAATGGAAATATGCACTCGGCACTGGGCCCAAGGCTACCGTATACGAATGAGGGCGTATTATATATATAGAAGCAACGGTGGCTGCGTAGGCATCAGAATGCATGCAATGAGTGTGGCGAAATCGCTCATGTACTCAGGTGCGGTTGCGTTGCAACAGTTTTTCTCAGCTAGTGGTTTTGTCTCGGAGTTATTCGTGTATACGGAATCGTCACGCAAACAGCGCTTTAATTAAAATGATAACTCGATATGGACTTTGTACTTGGTAATCTCGCCGCTGCCGGACTGCTGCCGACTGTTGAGGAAACTATTGAGCACATCCTGTGCTACTGCCCGTCTTACGCAAACGAGAGGCTTCACCTCTCGTTTGCGTAAGACGGGCAGATCTTATAAGATCTGCCCGTCTTATATAATAATTATATAATAAGATCTTATAATAATAATTGTTGGGGTTTTATGTCCCAAAACTACGATATGATTACAAGGGAAGCCGTAGCGGAGGGCTCCGGAAGTTTCGACCATCTGGTGTTCTTTAACGGGCACTGACATCGCACAGTACACGAACTTCTGGCATTTCGCCTCCGTCGAAGTTCGACCGCCGCGGCCGGAATCGAACCCGCGCCCCACTGTTTATCGAGCGTGTGCGCTATAGGGCCCAGGCGGGAAAGGTGAGATTCTGAGCGAGGCGACCAACCAGAAATCATCCCGGAACGTCCTATAGGCCGCAGCCGGCGATTCACTTAAGCAGCCGACTCTCTCTCTCTCTCTCTCTCCGTACGTCTGCGGTGTGAAAGGTCGCTGCACCTTTGCGCTTCTAACGGTCACGCAAGACGCCCGGCCGACGCATCGCTTTCCGCGCGCGCTGTCGCGACGCGCGCGTCATGCGCCGGCGATGAAATATTCAGCGCGCGCTCGAGCGGCGAGAGAAACCACGAGCACGAGCACGCATCGCTGCGCTTTTCCACACCGCTGACTCCTCGCACGCCTCTAGGCGATGTATGCGGTTTGTCAGACTCCCCCCCCCCCCCCCCCCTCCCCCTCTGTACGTGTGCGTATACGCCTGGTGAGGCTGAGTGTAGCGAACAATCTGCCTTCGTCTCATCGAGGTATATATATATATATATATATATATACACACGACACAGCTTATAGGCACGTGCCTCTGAAGGGTGGCCGTACATGTGGCAGAAACTGGTAACAACGCTTCGCAAAATTCACAGGGTACCTTGTGCATCATACACCTAACACGACTGGAAGGCGAAAGGCGCATCTTTTTCTTCTCAGTAGATGTACGAGTATTGTTCCTGCGCAGCCACCCTCCAAAAGCTTTCTGCACCTAATGTGGCTTTGCATTGCCTCCAGGATTGGAGGCACCTCACCTGGTTTAGCATTGCCTCCGTGATGGGCCCACCGTTGTTCAAGCTAAGATGCATGTGATGACGGCATCATGGGACGTCACACAATTTGGCGATCTGTGATGTCATTACGTGATGATGTTTTTTGCATCAGTTGTGTGGACGTGGACCCCGACGGGAGACGCCGACGCGGGACGCCGACGCGGGACGCTGGTCAATTTTCGCGTTTGATGAGGCATCTAAGGCTTTCGCCTTAATAAATAAGAAGTCATATGGTCCCTTATTCATTCACCTAAGACGACTCAAAGGGGAAAGCCATCTTATTCTTTTTATTCGCAGTCGATTGTACTGATCCCCCCTCCGAAAGCTTTCTACACCCAACGTGGTTTTGTAGTGCCTGCGGGATCTGCCCACTTTTGACCAAAGGACGATGTGATGTGATGACGTGACAAATTTGGGCGACCTGTGACGTCATGATGACGTCATCATATGATTTTTTTTTGCATCACTCGTGTTGATGCCGACGGTCGTTTTTGGCGTTTGATGAGGCATCTAACGCTTTCGCCTTAATAAATAAAAGTGCATTTCCATGGAAAGCGAGAGCCTCGTAAACTACTGCTGGGGACATGACCACGTAATGGAATTAACATTAGACAGCGCGAGATTTAACGCAGGCAGAAGAAAGGTAGACAAACACAAGCGCCGACTACGAACTACAAATATTTTTGCTTAAAAATTGCAACTGAAGAGGCGCACATGATCATGGTAAAAGAATCAAGAATCCAAAATCGCGCGAACATCAGTCAATCTTCGCAAGGCAAATACAGCGCACACTTCACGAAGACTGACACAAGGAACACGAGAATGGAATCGAGTGAAACGAAAAAGAAGATGGCTTTCACGTTCGAGTCATCTTAGGCAAATTCATAAGGAACCTTGTGGCTTTTTTTCTTCTTTTTTTGTGTCGTCGTTTAGTATAGAAGTCTCTCGAGACCTCACATTTCCGAGTGACACTACAAAGAAAGAAGGAAAAAAAAAACACTTAGGATGCCCAAGCGACGTTTTCTACGTGTCTTAATGGAGCGGTCGGTTGTATGATCGATCGACTCAGTTCAACGTCGCAGCGCAAGGCGCCGGGCCTCGAGATGCGACTTCGTATAGGGCTCGTCTAGATGATTGATTGACAGTGCGTCTACGTCCCAAAGTAACACACGTTACCTCTAAGGCACGTTGTAACGGAGGCCTGCATTCCGTGCGTTCAACGCACGGTTACACGGCCGTTTTTGCATGTACCGGCCTTATCGGAACGAAGTCGGCATCTCTGTGGGAATCGAGCCTGCGACTTCGAGCTCACAAAGAAAACGAGTATCCACTAAGCTGGTTGTAGAACACTTTATTCAGTCGGTGCTTGACAAGAATTAGCTTGCATATGCAGCAAATAATTTTCCACGGCGGCGGTTAAAGGCCAACTCCGGCGATTTTTCGAGGTCGATGGATCTCAATGAAATTCGCTGGGTATGTTCCTTTGCACGTTCCCGTCATGTCATTTATGCCAAATTACAGGCTTGAGACGTGCGCAGATTGTTTGCAAATGATTTTTAAAGATTGTCTGCAAACGCCCTCCCGGCTTCCCACAATTATTGGCAACATTGCGCCTGTGACGTCAGTATTGGGAAGGCGGCGGAAGTGACGCAGCCGAGGGCACCGCTAACTTCGGCCGCTACAGCGAGCGTCTGCTGTGCTGGCCGAGACACTGTCATTATCAGACGCGGCACTGTCAGTCGCAGACATTACAGCTGATGCGCGGCGTGCTCACCTCTCCCCTGTGCGCCTGCTCGTCCCGGATGTCACAGTTTTCATACTCCGCGCCGGCGTGACCGGCATGGCTTGCACGACTTCCGGTTCGTTCGTAACAACGTCTACGTCATACGTAGACAGTACACTCGGTTGGGTTTCGGTTTCGGTGTTGCGCTTTTTTGCTTATTTAAAGTTATTCTCCAATTTGCCGAGTATTTCTGCTATTGGGCCCGTAACAGGAGCGTCTCAGGAACATAAAAGCACCATTACTTTGACATGGCCAAAAAATCGCCGGAGTTGGCCTTTAAGTAATGAGATACTGGGGGGGGGGGGGGTAGGGCGAGCACTCGGTGAAATCAATGTAGAAGTTCCAGACAACCACTGAAACCAGCAGACAATTAAGCCTTTGAAAGCACACGAGAGATTTCTTTTTTTTTAACTGTAGGGTAACGGTTAGGTCCTAAATTGAAGGGAATTAAAGTGGACAAAAAAGCACCCTTTCCGTCTGTGGGATCCGAACCCCCAACCTTTGAATTCTGCGTCCGATGCTTTAACTCGAAGGCTGTCCGTTCGGACCACACCGACGGAAAAAGTGCTTTTTCATCCACTTTAATTCCGTTCAATTTAGGTCATAAGCGTTACACTAAGTTAAAAAAAAGGAAACAAAATCTCCTGTGCTTTCCTTGGCTTAACTGTCTGTTGATTTCATTTGTTGCATCTAACAAAGAAACGAGCCGCTCGAACAATTCCGCTCTGGGAGTGCTAGAAGTGACGCAACAGACATGACCGAGTGCGAACTTCAACTGGCTTCGATTCGAACTAGGTATGTCTGTTTCAAGTATGTCTGCGAAAATGTCACGCATCGGAAACGTCTTCGGTAAACGTTGCGCTGGTCCAGCGGTAAGCGTCAGCTGCAATGTGCCGGGGACAGCTTTCAAAAAGGTACTGAATGACACCAGACTTCCAGGAACTCCGTATGCACGTTCTACAACGCTCTAAGAAAAAAAAAAGTCATTTGACTCTTTTTTGAGAGTTCTGGCTTGCCACGTATATGACTCTCTTTAGAGAAACAAGTCAACTGTCTTTGGAGAGTTGTGTGACCCGAAAGAGAGCTAACGTGTATTTTTAAAGAGAGTCACATACGGAACCAGTCAGGACTCACGGAAAAGAGTCACACATACTCTTTTTCTTCGCTTAGATTTAGCTCCGTCCACCAGGGGTGGTGCCGCGGGGGTAGGAGAGAGGATGGCTTGAAGTACGGCAGCCCGAACCCATCCGCTCTCCTTCCGGGCTCTCCACAGCCTCTTGGAGTTTGTAGAGGCCACCGGGATGACCGCCTACCGTTGAGCGCCCGCCACTTGGTGGACTTCCTTCACCATCGGCCTCCCCCATGAATGGACAAGACCCTGGCTGTTTCTTCTTCACTTCTTCTGCTATCCTTTATATTTTCCACTTCCCCTGAAGCTGCGCCGTGCTCCCTTTTGGGCTGCAGAAATAAGCGTCGTTTCCACAATAAACCAGTACTACTACTACTACTACTACTACTACTACTACTACTACTACTACTACTACTACTACTACTACTACTACTGCTACTACTACTACTACTACTACTACTACTACTACTACTACTACTACTACTACTACTACTGTTATGTTGCCCACATGTGATGATTCATCTACATGATAAGAATTATTATTAGGGACATTATTAATTGCATTTCGGACATATTTTTTTACATTATCGTGGTGTTACTTAAATTGTCTATTCAACGTGCGACGCATCATTTATGTTTTGATGTTACTCTGAGGACGTTGTTTGACATGTGTGTGCTTTTGCATGTGGTGCTGTTTGTGCGCTTATTTGTTGTGTTGTGTGCTCGATCCATTCAAGAGCTAAGAAACAGCCGGCGCCTTATATGTTCGCTAACACCTCCGTTACATCACATCAGTAAAAAAAAAAAAAAAAAAAAAACAAGCAAATAGATAATGAAGGCTAGGAAAGCATGTCAAGAAGTAATTTAACCGTAGTGATTATAACACTAAGGCACATTAATTAAAGGGGGCAAAAATAAACTTGCAGCCGTTGGTGAGCAGGACAGTACTGTCTGAGTAATCAACAGTGGTCCCAAAAGGAATGTCGCCGGTACCACAATTACGACAAAGGTTTGTAAAGTCTCGAAGGTCTGTAAACTTGTAGCTATCAAGCAAACATATACTAACTTCACTCATCGCTTTCAACAACATGGGGTTATTGGTGGAATCGAGACAGATAAGTAGACAAGCCCAAGCGCTCGTGAAGGGAAATTCATTATACAAGTGCCGTCGAACTCGCGGGGAAACTGAATTTATTCGCGTTTGGGTTGCGAGGATAACCAGGCAATAAAAGCTGCAATTAGCAGCTTGAGGTGAACAGCTGGCCACCTTATACTTAGAACAGCTACATAGCGGATGCACAAGACACAGTAACGCAATTGGATATAGTAAACACAAGCAGTTACGGTCAAAACAAAATGTACTGGTGCTCCACTTACCGGAACACCATTGCATTTCGTTGGTTGCACTATTTGGGAAGGCATGTGCATATGTAAGGCCAACCTCAGAATTTCTCTAATTGAATTTACCTTATAAGCCCATTGATCCCGATTGATTAATTCAAATGCCATCACGGATAAATCACAAAGCATTGAAAGAGCTTCGACGTTTTTTTGAAGACACTGATATTTATGATGAATATTGAGCGAACTACATTGAAGGATATCCTACATAGAAAATAAGCTATCCGCCGCAAGTGAACTTTAGAAAAAAAGAACGTGTAGAGATGTTTTCTTGCAAAGTATTGCCTACAGGGTTTCAACTTATAGGTATAACACGAATGTGATTGTGCCTATGTATACGCGAATGGCAATGCACCCTAGAATGCTGTCGTTGCGGACAGTTAGTGGCTTATATATTTCATAACCGCACGTATGCGTGCAGTTCAACGTGTAAAAAAAGAATCGAGATGTCAGTATAAAGGAATGAAGTAAGCGCGCCTTTTTACAGCGCCCATATATCTTAACATATACTATACACAAACGACCAAAATCCAAAGTGGCCACATTACACGGCCGGTGGATTCTTGTAAACTAGCCAGTTATACAGAGTTGAGAATGCGGAAATGATTGCACGGTAACGGTTCATGCGAGCATCCGTTGAACGTTGCCACATGCGATGCACGCGCATGACCTTTACCGATCCTCACTCTTAGTTTTCAAGGTCCCTTGCAAACCTTGATGGAATTTAGCGGGAAGGCCGTTTTGCAAAGCAGTAAGTAATCTCTAAGCACGCCTAATGACGCGTCATATACACGGAAACGGAATCTTGTTTTCGGTATATCTGCTGGAGCGACGCTACTGTTCCCAAATTTATCACCATGATTTAAGTCCAATACTGCAGAAGTGAACCTGGAAATGTGGTGGGGGGGTTGTACAGGTGTATACACTGCAGCTTGGCAGCATGTAGTGTGTGTGTGTGTGTCTCAGTATTTGACACACACACACACACACACACACACACACACACACACACACACACACACACACACACACACACACACACACACACACACACACACGCACACGCACGCACGCACACACACACACACACACACACACACACACACACACACACACGCACGCACGCACGCACGCACGCACGCACACGCACACACAAATCATCGAGTTCGAAAAAAATCAAGAGTCGCAGTGGATGTACAAACGAAAATGAAGCGATGGCGCGCTTCTCACGACGGTCTGCCTTTGGTCCACGGCTTAATTTCCAGGGGGCGAAGTTGGTAGCCAAACCGTTTTTAAAATGCAACGTCAGGGGTCCTTGACCGCCATTTTATCGCATATCTTATAGTCATCACATCCTATGTCCCATGACCTGGCGCTCTTTGGCCATCACTGGTCCCTTGTGCCATAAAACACCACATATAATCATCATCATCGGCCGCCATTTCACCTGAATCAATGACAGGAAAGTTCCTACTGAGTAAAGGCATGGGCAGAGGAGCAGACTCGGCGCCCCCCTCAGCCTCAGATAATTAGGGGGGGGGGGAGGCTGCCCCCCTGTGAGTACACCTCTGGTATAGTAACGCCAGACCACACGGCAGCGCGGCATTCTTTGTACGCTTATTTGTTTGTAACCTCGTCCTTGCGAGAAACGGTGCTGTACACACCGACAAACCTGTCACGGCCGGCTTACCGCTGAACAAGCCCTTCACTCTTCGTGCATACCTATGCGGTTATGTTAGTCGTCAACAGTGAAGATCCCCGGCGAAATGCCAAAATTGTGCGATTCACGTACCGTGGCCACCGCGATAAGCTCCAACACTGCAGCTTGGCAGCATGTGGTGTGTGTGTCAGTATTTGACACACACACACACACACACACACACACACACACACACACACACACACACACACACACACACACACACACACACACACACACCCGTGTGTGTGTTTGTGTGTGTGTTCTTATAAAAGTGTGTTGTTTGGGTTGTTCTAATAGGCGTCGGTAATTTCTTGGCGCCGGGGGGCGTCCGGCGTGTTCCTTCGGCGCTCTCGCTATTTTCCATTTGCCACAAGTCTCAGAGTCAGGGTCGTAGCCAGGGGCTACGGCCCTGGCTCCTTCAATGGAGTTATATGCCAACATTCTTTTAAAAGGGAATCGCGTTGATCGCACCGTGAGGCACGATGCACGTAAGAGCTCCCGCTCCACTCCAACAGCGCCAATAATTTACCAACGCATATTATACTTCTACTCTACCCGTCTTGGTAGGTCTTCATTTAAATTGTCGTTTCCATCGTTCGTATCCTGCTTAATAACCGTCTCCGTATCTTTTATTTGATGATGCCCAGTAGCCTACTTGCGCTTCCAGTTATTGTATACACTCAATTTCTTCCAAGTCACCGTTATAATCTAGTGACCATAACTCCGCCATCTGGCGTCATCTCAGAACACCGAAACGCGCCAGCCGTAATGGATTCGTTTTGCGGGGCCTGCGGTCGCCTCTTAGTAGCCTTTAGAGTTCCTGTATATGCTACCTTTAGGTAGCAGAGTTGCGCATAGGTCCGGCTAGCAACCACAGCTATGCGGTGAAGTAGCACTCCGTTTGTGTAGGCGACATGCCTATTGTGTCGGCATTTAACATGTCCGGCGTGTCGAAGACCGGCGATAAGCATTGATTATAGATGACTAGTGTTAATGCAGTTCGCTGCAGAGGCGGCGTCCAAAAATACAAAAATTGGCCCGAGCGTCAGCTTCTCCGCAATGCATGGTTGCTAGCGGCGTTTGGAAGACAGATGCGCAACTCTGCTACCTAAAGGTAGCATATACAGTAACTCTAGTAGCCTTCGCACAGTTGCGCCACCTATCGGGAAACGTGTGATGCATCGAGCGACACTCTTCAGGGCGCCAAATTTAGGTGCCGCGGAAAGAGCCTAAGTGCGATTGAAGCGAACACCGAGCCGTATATCTCACCGCGTGCTGCCCAGTTTGTGGTTTTACGTAAACGCTCAATGCGCACCAGTCACGACGAGACGTTTGACTTAACTGAGAATGGAGTTCGCAAAGGTCGTCTTTTGTACTTCTCAAGTTTATTGCACCACTTCGTATCGTGGTGTAGCCCGGAAATGCTCCATTTATTCACGGTACCTTACAGGCATAGCGTAAGGTTGGAGCGTAGCGTAAGAGGGTGGTGGGGAGGGGGGGGGGGGGGAGTAGTTGCATGATATACACATACACTAGTGAGCGAATGGTTCCACAATCAATCTGTCCGTGCAGGCGCACAGTACTAACGGAGTGAAACGCGGAAATTTAGGTCTATGTAATGCGCGTACTTTCGTTTAGTCGACAGTTCGTGTCATGTCGGCATAATTTTGATACTTACCTTAGCGCCAACGTTACCTTTAGCACCCAGATTTACAGCAACATGACGCGATTGTCGCGAGCAATTCCTCATAGCAATCGCTATACAAAAAAAAAAAAAAAAGGTTGCGTTTCACTCCGTGAGTACTGTACATTGAAAATGCACCGTGAAATGCATTGAACATGCAAGGCATCGTAATGCGCAGAAAATACGTCAGTTCCCGCGAAAATGCTGTATACTTCGTAAAATGTTCGTAATATTTGTAGCTCGTCATCATCATCAGCCTGTCTTTGTAGCTCGTAATACATGTCGTAGCTCGTAATACATATTTGTAGCTCGTAATACATGACATTATACTCTTATATGGCGACGTTACGGTTTCTTTTCAACCTGATTTTTTTTTTGTGGGCGTTTTGAATAGGTGTTTTATTTATTTGTTGGCTTGTGCGTGCGCATATGGACTAATGGGTACGACTTTTTGTTTAATTGACCGCAACTCACTCCTCGTTTCGTAATAAAGATTGTAATTCGTGGTTGACCTGCATGATGTTGAATCCGCTGCACTTTTCACTGAACTGTATGTGTCATCTATGTACGAGTGAAACCTGGGACCATCTGTTTCACCAGCGGCCTTATTACAGATGTAATGTGAAAAAAAAAGTTATCAGTTCAGCTCATTTACTTCCTGCCAAGGCCGAAGGAGTGGCGTTTCAGAGTCCGAAGGAGTGGAGGCACAAAGAAGTGGCGTTTCAAAAATGCAACTTAAAAACTTAAAATCAGCCATAGTGCACACACACTAGAGGTTACTATAAACGAAAAATCACGTGGGATATCCACAAATATCACTCCTGAAGCCATTTTTATCGGTTATGAGGCTATGGAGGACCGAACGTGGTTGCTGTTTACGCTTGATTTTGGGACAAGGGAATGAAATTTCATCTTGGTGCGACTCTTGGGAGCGTTGACCTTGTATTGAGGGTCTTGTACGGCGGAGGTAAAAAAAGAAACAACAGAAAAAGCAATTGCCTAGGTTTGCATTAGTATGGTACATTTCACGAAAAAAAAAAAAGGTAGAACCATGAAATTTTGCGGTGCAGTAAGAAATTAGGCTAAATTCGTTAATTTCTTTGGGTTTAAAGCGCCACGAAAGAAAATTGAAGTGTACCAATCGTAACGGATTTCACACATGTCATCGTTGCCGCGAAGGATACTGGGAATGATAGTTTTCTGTCATTGGCGTAACCAGAACTTGGTGGGTGCTCAGGTTTACCTTGAGTGTTCCAGCAAGGGTAACTAAGGGCATGTTCGAATACTCACCGTGTACGGCAAAATAGGCAGCAATAGCAAAGCCAGCATGAGAGGCAAATGTGATGAAGGCTACCTTGCTGTCCAAACAACATGGCGGCTTAGCGGAATGCTTGAATCTCACTGGTATGGTCGTCTGCCCCCGAGCACTGCAGACGCTTTCCTACGCGCTTGCATGTAACCTATGTTCAGTTTTTCACAGATGCCAAACTCGAGGGCGCGGGTTCGATTTCCGGCCACGGCGGCCGCCTTTCGATGGGGGCGAAATGCAAAGAGAACCCGTGTGCTTAGATTTAGGTGGACGTTAAAGAGCCCCAGGCGGTCTAAATTAATCCGTAGTCCCCCGCTTCGGCGTGCCTCATAATCATATCGTGGTTTTGGCACGTAGAACCACAGCAATTATTACTATTGCAGTTCTTCACAGATCCGAATTCGAAGCAAATGGAAGAGTTAACGATTCTGTTTCTCCTGTCGACGCGAGGTGGCGTCACGTTGCTTAGACGTCATCCCGACGCCTTCCATTACTCGGACGACTAGAGTTTGATGTTGTCTTCTAAGCTGTTAGTGTAGACTGTCTACGAGGCTCTTTAGAATTGCAACGCACTCTAAAAGTCATTGACAGTGATGAGGCGCGGTGTTTCTCACAGTCCAGCTAGATGAAGATTTGAAAGTAAAACTGAATAAACCGGAACACTCCCTTTTCGTTAAGTTCCAACTAGATGCACAGTGATGATGGGAATGCCAGTCTCGAACACACTAAGACAGTACGGTACATGAAAAGCTGCTGCTAACCAGAATGACCTCTGGAATGTTGGGACTTCTCCCTCTGGCCCTTCCCCAAAGTTTATTTGTCACATTTTGGAAGTGTACAGCGCAAGCCCGCGAAGCGATGCTGCAAGTGCCAGCACAGTTGCAGCCGGTGGAACGGCCGTCTGGTGCGCTGCCCCGTAGTAGGCCGGTCTGCGAGTGAAAGTCTCCCGGTACGACTTGTACCTCTGGTCACCCATGGTTACTCTGCAGCCGCGAACCCTCTGACAGTTTGGGCTGTTGTAGCGCGTGCAGCAGGTGGATTCCACTCGCGTCCACAGGTTGTTGTAGCCGTGTGTGATGAGGCAACAGGTGTCGATGTCCCAGCAGTACGTGCCAGTTGGGCAGTTGTCTGTGAACAAAATACAGCGGGACGTTCGCAATTTATCTATAATGTTTGTCTCATTATCCGAACCTATCTCATTTAGTGCAATGAAAGACACGTGATTAGGGGCCATTTACGCCGAAATTTCCGAATCGAGGTGCTTATGTTCGAATCTCCGGCGTACGTAGGCTCGTTCTCTGACTGTATTAGGGGATATAATTGCCTTGAGCATATTTTCTTTAATGTGTGTTAGGTACGCTAAGACACTCATCTGAGTTGGGTTGGCAGCATCTCGAAACGATATCACCAACGAAAGGGGGGGGGGGGTTGCCGCCCTCGATCTTGTCCATAAGGAGGCCGTGCGCTTTACCCCCTCTTTCCTTCCACTTCGGGTCACATACCTTGGAAGAACTTCTTGTTGGGCGAGTTGGTGCATAACTTATTAAAGACGATAGTCTTTCTTGGGGAACTTAAACGCAGAAATTTTGGTCTGTCGTTCTGTCTGTCTTTCTGTTTGTCGGCACGTCACTCGATTCAGCCACCCGGCCAAAGTTGAACCACTTGCCCAAGGGCCAGCCATCTTTAACGGCTGACTAGGTTCATACTTGTGTACATTGTTGATCAAAAAGCAAACATTACGCATATCTGAGGCGCAACATCACTAGGTAAGTGTTAGGTGGTGTGTTCCTTTAATAAGAAATGCATAGATGCGTAATTCTAGAGACCCTAGTTTCTTAAGCTGCGCTGAAAATGCGACTGCGCTGAAACTTGCCTTCCTCCGTGCCCTCTGCGCGAGCTCATTGTTTTGTTTCGGTTTCGGTTCAGTATTGCACTGTACGAATGCCATGGGGCGCCGCTCTGGCATTCCTGTTTTACCCAGGCGACGTGTAAATAAAAGAGTGTGCGGAGAGTACTCGTTGAGTGCGGACGTTTCTTCTGCTTCGGCGCTTCGCGCCAAACCGCGTGTTCGGGCTGGCTGGCGTCCCCGCCGGTCGCGTTGGTCACCGCTGGTGTTCGCCTGCTGCTGCGCCGGGACTACCAGCTCGCAACACGGCACTCATGTTTCCCGACGTATTGCAAGATGGCGTCCATATTTCACGCAGTGCCTCTTCTATCGTCTTTAGACGACATTTGCAGCGAAGCACGCAGATACGCGGCCAATTTTTGTAATGGTCCTTCTGTCTACATCGTTTTTCCTGTGTTCGTCCGAGTTTTGCGCACATACCCTACAATAAGTCACGTACCTTGGCAGCCATAGTAAGATGTACCATTTTGTTCTAGACATGCAGCATGGCGCTGTGACCAACGTTGCACAAGCAAACTTTCAAGTTTGGCACGTTAATTCTCAAAGGACAGACAGCGTGCTTCACTTTCAATGCACAGACAGAAAAGTTACCTGGCTAAATTATGGCTTGTGCAGGCTAATTATGGCTAATGCTGGCTAAATGACTGATGTCAGTTAATGTTGGTTAAATGATGGCGAATTTCTGCTGTAGTGTTGGGGAACGATTCATAATATAATCGCTATTGTTTCCACACGTCGGTGAAACGGTGTAATTACAAATTATGCTGGCGTGCTGCCTGACTATTCTCCAGTGGGTGGTTTCTGCGACAATTTCTTATTTCACTTCTTGTCATTTGCTTGGGCAAAACAAATGCAATGTCTCGCATGCAACAAAAGCAACATAAGGACCGATAATACAGAAAATGTGAGAAGTACCCGCAACACAAGTTTTAATTACACAGGTAATTATCGACTGATTGTAATAGATCAATTAAAAAAATAACAATGCATAGTAACACTGCTTCAATTCAAACACAACACTGGCCTTGCAACACACAATACACACCAAACATTGTGCCTTAAGGTGAAGTCTGCGTCGAAAAAAAAAAAAAAACGAGTGAAATAATCAATACAACACAGGGATTTAGAGGGCTTGGATGACAAGTAGGAAATGTCGTGGCGGTATGCTCCGTCAACGAGCGATACCCGCGCGCATCCTTCAGCTTACCCGATCGTAGGAAGTTGTTCTGCGAGAGTGCGAATCCCTGGTCCGGCACGCCGTAGCGTCCGGTTGAGGAGTACGACGAGGAAGAGTAGTAGCCGCGAGTGCCCGTCGCGTAGTTGCTGATGGGCTGGGTGCGCGTGCTGGACATTGAGGTGGACGCGTAGACCGGATTGGCGTCGCCGGTGATTCGCACGCAGTTTCGGTACCGCATGTCGCACCGGTAGCCGTACGGACAGCACTTGTCCGGGTCCCGGCAGCAGTCGTCGCGCACGGGTCGCGACAGGTCGTGGTTCCAGCCCATGCCTGCGTGTGCGTATACGTGCGTTGAAGAAAGCAGCAGTGTGCGGGGGTACCCAACGGATCCTTTATCGACGTGCTCCCCGAAGACATTCGTTTAATGAGGAAAAGTTGCTTGCGTTGTTTGTCACAACATTATTGACAATCAACAGACAACCAAGCCATGGAAAGTATAGGGGACGTTACTTGTAATAACTGTGACATAAATGTGAATAAAGTGGACGAAAAGACAACTTGCCGCCGGTAGGGACCGAACCCGCAACCTTCGAATAATGCGTCCGATGCTCTACAGATAAAGCTAAGGCGGCGGTCGTCCTCCCGTCCATTTTATCGGGTACATCTGTGCACTTAAATCTGGGAGTAGTCATGACGGCGATTGTGGAGCACTTCCCCTCATTTTGCTTTGTTTATGGAGGCTTAACGTCCCAAAGTAACTAAGGCTGTTGGGACATAGCAATCTCACTTCTTTCATAGGATATAAACAAAGACAACATGAAGTAATGAAAGGATGGATGATGGAAAATACCTCCTGTTAGAGATAACGTGCCAGCACTTGTAATAATTTGAGAATATCAGTAGGTTCGCTTAAACCCGTTTATATATACACGTAGAAGGTTAGACTGTTGACAGTCATACGCACCTTGTACAATTGTCACCACTCCAAGAATTGTCCACGTCGCGTAGCCGGGTCCTTTCATGTTTGCTGCGAAGTTCGAATGGGACTTGTTTTGGGTAGATATGTTATGGCAGCGTTGTGTGGTTTTGGAATACACATGCAGCCCTTGACAGGTTATGTTCGGGATACCGATACTCACTCACGTACTTACCTGTGCTGAGTCTCTTCGCTTTACGTTCGAAGTGCAAGTAACTGGCCGTCTACCAAAAAGCCTTCTCTGGACCGAGTTGGTCTTACTGCAGGAGACCGTCTAAAACCAGGTCAAAACCGAACGGCCGCCGCCAGCGTTGTCGTATCGCCGCACAATGTGACCCATCCGAGGCCATGGGACTGCAGTGCGTACTGGGCGGTGCACACACACAAGGTGGCCGGTGACACGCGTCAACAGAGACGCGCGCGCGAGGCTGCTTCATGTGACGGGGATCAAACAATGGTCCCGCTTGGACGATGACGGCCCTGCACGCGTAAGCCGCCCCCTTCCGGAACTTCCCTCGGCCTCTGGTCGCAACACCGATCAGTTAGGCAAAGCAGAAAGAAAACAAAATGCAGTTGGACGATAACTGAGATATTTAGGCTGGTAGGTTGGGTAAAGTTATGGAAGAAGAGGAGGAGGGTGGAGTAGATCACGGAACAAACGCGTGTTAATGACATCTTAGTCGGAATCAAGAAGAAGAAATGGACATGGGCAGGGCATGTAATAAGAAGACAGGATAATCGGTGATCATTAAGAGCGACAGATTGCATTTCAAGAGAATGCAGGTGTTGCAGGGGGGGGGGGGGGGGGGCAGAAAGTTAGGTGTACAGATGACATTAAGAAGTTTTGCGGGGATAACGCGGCCACAGCAAGCACAGGACCGGGTCAATCACTGAAATAAGAATAGCCTTGTGGGTGAGTTGGTTTCTGTTCATGGTGAAGATGAGCAGCGCAAGCACAGAAGTACGGAAATACAGCTAAGGAAGGACTGAGGAAGCGAAAGAGTGACGAACACGAACGAATGGTGAGTAACTCTCTTTCGCTTCCTCAGTTTTACCTGCATATCCGCACTTCTGTGTTCGCGTTGCTCATCTTCGCCATGACCGAGTTTATAGAAGTATGAGAGATGCCTTTTTTTTTCCTGCAATGGCTTAGTCATGCTGATGATGACTGAGGGAAGTGGTTACTTTAGAATGTTAAATAATAAAACTGTCGGTCATTGAAAACTTCATTGTCAAAAGTTTCGGAGCGCTGTTTTATTCCTTGAATAATTAACTGATTTAGTGCGGATATCACAATAGAACAAGCGGTACCTCCTTAAATGGATGAGAGAATTGTTGGTGCTGTGATTTAACGGTTCGCCGCTAAATACGGGGCTCGTCGATTAACTATAACAATGACGTATCATAATCCCCATAGTCTGAAGTCTGAATTGCATAAGGCGGTCTTCTAGTGTTTACAGACATATTGGAAACACTTAGCGAAAGGTCACGTTAAAAAAGTAATAAAAAAGAGTTGCCACACTGTTTGGCAGTTATACCGAAAAAGGCGGGCATTACTTGCGCGATAAACAAAAATGTATGAGTGGCTACTATAGGCAAGAACATTTGGCTAAGGTGCATAGATTGCTTGCATTGGTCATGCCTTGTAGATTGCTGCTCGCTGGTACCCCGCAACATTGCTCTTGTAATTTTTTTTGTGTGGTGCTTAGGTGGATTATTCTATATAACTAATCTCTTTCTTCCATTAATTTGTAACTTACATATTTCAATTGTCGTGTTTGCAAGGTCAAATCTTTTAATAAGAATTTAGAGGCTGACATCAGTTTCAAGGCACGGGCTTCCAAATTAAAAGAATGCAGTTTTAAAAGAATGCAGTTTTAAAAGAATGCAGTTTTTTAGAGAGAAAACAAATCACCGACAGTGAGGATACGGATGAAGATGGTACGAAAGCTTTTTAAGTGTGACATTAGGAAGCTAGCTTTATAATAAGACGACTTAGTCCATTGCCGTGTTATTTTTAATTTGTTTCAGTTTGCTATACGCTGTTTCTTCACCTGTTAAATTTTGTTTTTTGGGGTAACCACCTTTTTGTTTTTCGTTGCAGAACTTATTGAGTAGCCGAAATGACACAAACCCCAACCTCCCCACAGCAGGCCAGTTATAACAGAGCAGAGCAGAGCAGAACAGAGACGACTTAGAATACGCCGACACATGCTCAGTGCTCTGTTGAGATCTTGCGTTGCTTTTCACGTGAAATGCATGGCACCTCCTGACTAGAAGGCCCACGAAGTGTCTCTACAATAGTAAAAAAAAAGAAAAATATTCTGGGCATTTCACTGGCAACCGCAGTTAGCCTTTCTGAACTGGGAATATCGGCATACTGATGTAGGAGTGCTTTCTTAAAAGTAGTGCACATACTCTTTAAAAAAAAAAAAAATGACGCGGCACAGAGGTGAGAAACAGCGCTGTTAACGCGATAGCGTTAAAGAGCTCGTATCGCAGAAATTGCGCTGTCGGCGTCGGGGCCGTTGGTTGTGAGCGAAAAATCATCATCATGTCCGTGACCGAAAAATCGAAAAAGCTGCAAACAAAATAAATAATAAAAATGTTGGGTCCGAATGAGAATCGAACCCAGGCCGTCTGCGTGGCAAGCAGGTGTTCTACCACACAGCCACGCCTCTGCTTGGAGCTGCACTGAAAGCAACTTTCATGCTTCCCAAAAATACGCGTCCTGTATACAGGTGTCACAGTACGAGATGTAATATCGCAGTAATATTGCGTGGTACAAGTGTACATTGCCATAGGGCGTCACACTATGCCAATATCATAACGACTTCGTGGTTTAAAGACAGCCACCCATTACAAAAGGCGCACACATCAGTGCGCGTATTCCCTTAAGACCACGTAGTGGGTGCATCGCAACTTCGAAGTTTCTCGCGCATAATTGCTCCTGGTTTAAAGCATGCTACCCATTACATAAGGCACACGCCTTAGTGGGCGCATTCTGTTAAACCCTCGTAGTGTTCGAACGGCGCAGTAGGAACAGAATATCGCTATCGCGTTCAGCTCTTAAAGGCGAAGCTTAAGCGTTAGTTGAAAGCGAGAGATCTGTGTGCGCGTGGGTCACTCTTTTTTGTTGCTGTTGTGGCGCAGGAATCGCGATATCGATCGCCAGATACGTCTGCAGTACCCAATAAAGTCAGGACGACTTGCAAAGATCTTGTAAGGCCGTTTGATGTAAGTTTAAGGCACCGTCGGTCGTTATAGACGATGTCCTTCACGTCCCCGCCGGGAAGCACGAACTTCAGCAATTCCGACGGTGCGGTAGACAGGCGCCCTTGCCGGTGGGCGAGGACGTGACATTGTTCTCATTGTTCCGGATGAGTGCCAGCGCACCGTTCTCGTTCCAAGCTCGTACATTTGCATATTTGCTTGGCGCTTCTGATATGAAACACCACTGCTTCACAGTTCCTGCACGTACAGACGGGTCCACTGTTAAAGGAAACACTTGCGTTTCGGGCGTATCCGGTTTTCGTTCTCTTGCAAAAGCACAGTGGCTTAGATCTGCATAACACTACTGACGGTTGACAGTTCCGAACCCTTATGATAGACCAGTAACGTGCACGAACAATCTTTGCGCATCCACTAGCCGCTAGGGGGCCGACAATATGAACGTTGCTCATTCGAGTGTTCCCTTTAACAGTGGACCGTACTGTACATACGCCTTCTATGGGCAGGAAGTTGACTATATATGCCACTGTATTGTTTAACATATGGCTTGAAGAAAAAGACAATGAGTGCACTAATAGCCAAAAAATTTAAGGTGCTTTTACATCCCAAGCATGAAACACCAACTAGCCCAACTTTCGCTATTATTGCAACTTAGCAGCCCCGCTGTAAAACGGGAAATGCTTTGCACCAGGGTATCTCAGGGCCGTGGGTCTTCGTCGATGCTTTGTCCTATAGCGCAATCACTTCTCGGCTAACAACGAACGTAGAACACTCGCGTTGAACCACTGTCGGCATGCACCGCTGCTGTGTCAGACAGGGAGGATAGCGCTCGTCCTATATTCACCTTGTCTCGTGTCTTAAGTTTTTTTTTTCTGCGTTTCATACCAACCGCGCAGTTTTAGAAACTCGCCCCTGTTCCCGCTCTCTTGAGGGAATTCCTCATGTCGTCCTACAGCTACAGTTTGGGCCGATCCGAATGGTTCTTAGGTCTTAGTTATTGGCAGATTAATTAAGGCGGAAGACTGAAATGCCTCATCAAACGCGAAATTTGACCATCGGCATGGGCGTCCCACGTCGTCGGGGACGAGTGATTAAAAAAAATCATCACGTGATGACGTCACCATATGACGTCACGATGACGTCACAGATCGTCAAAATTTGACTTCACGGTGACGTCATCATGACGTCACATTGACGTAACGTCACACGATGACGTCATCATATGACATCGTAGCTTGGTCAGAGGTGGTCCGATCACAGAAGCAATGCGAAGCCAGGTGAAGTGCCGCCGATTACGGAGGCAGTGCAAAACCACGTTGGGCGCAGAAAGCTTTCCAAGGATGGCAGGGCAGGACCAATACATCGACTGAGATAAAAAAGAAGATGGCTTTCGCCTTCGAGTCGTCTTAAGTGAATGCATAAGGAACCCTGTGAGTTTTTTAAGCACACCAGTTGCAAGACTATGTTCCGAAAAGCGGACATGGCAACGGACAAATTAGGATGACACGAGTAGTCACGTGTAAGCTACATACTATCCCTCAAAAAGCGTATGAAACATAGAGTGAGGGGCAAGCACTACGACACATGTATTATAAATTGTCGACGAGATGCACTGAAGTGCCATTCGGGCGATAGAGCATTACAACGTGAAAAGTCGTGTTAACTCTATATTTAGCGATTTGATCGCTGCAGGCTATAGTGTTGTCAGCTGTTGTGTAGCACAACGGGGCAGGTTTCTCGCATCTCACTCTCGTGTCCCGATGTCTTCACCATAACGTGCATCTTTCAGTTGGGTTCATTGTAGAATTTGCGTTGCATTTAAATGCTTTGGCGAATTCATCGAAGTTCTTCATTGGCATATTGACTCTGAAAGGAAAGTGAACGTATAATGAAATACGTTATGAAGTCTAAAAAACTTGTCGTTGTCTCTTATTCAATGCGATGCCTATCGCGTTCAGTAGGCATGAGTTGCAACGCATGAGCCATGACAGAAACGCTTCTCAGAATACTACTAATAATGAAAAAACGGAGTGTTTTGTTATTAGAGCAATGTGTGGTGCATGTATACATATCCACGTCTGACAGTCTTCAAGCTTACTTTCATTTCAAAAGTCCGCCGACATATCAGCGTAATCATTGTATACCGATGCTGTTCGCTGCCCACACGGCTTTAAACAGCTTCGATACGGTGCAAGGCGCGGTACTTCTTCCGCAAACTAATCTCAACTGGGCTTAAGATATTACAGACCGCAATGAATGGCGCATGGACGACTAAATAATCGGTGAACATTATTAGGCATCGCCGAAAATGTTGTGAATAACATGCGAAAAAAATTACACAGCGAGTCATCGCTCTAGCTAAATCTTCGGAACATGAAATAGACTTTACCTATACGGAGCGGGGCTGTGCACGTCGTACTGAATTTGTTGTTTCAACCGCTGCACTGTGCTTAAACTGCACCACATCTGAAAAACAGAAAGCGGTATCCAAACTCATTTTGGTTTTCACGGTGGGCCATAAAATCGGCGCAATTTATTTAAACGTCCCAAGAGCACCTGTTGCGAGGAATCGTACCATTGCGTCTGCGATGAAGAATAGCTGCTTTCCGGTCAGGTTTGTCAGGCCTGGTAGTCTAGTGTCCTCACCACGACATTCGTCTTCTAGCACTTTTTCGTATGCCTGCAACGACGAAACAGTAGGGTAGTTAAACTAGATTTGTACGGAGCAGTATGCGTGACGCGCTGCGCGTGGTACAACCCAGAACACAGTCACTGTTGTAGAGTGGTAATAGCCATAGGTATGCTTATACTTGTGTATGCATAGGCCTCTCGTCTTCTGACTGTCTTTTCGTCTATACGGTGATTGAGGCAAACCAAGGAGGTTTAATCCATATTTCGGAAAACCTCCTTGAGACATGCCAAGTCATATAAGGATGACGAGAACAGAGAAATGTCGGGAAGATTAAACGGGTACGCGAGTACATGCAGCTTGCGATGACGCTGTACGGGCCATTTTTCTGAGACATCTGACAGCAATCAAGCAGACGCGGACAAGGCTTGAGGTAATGCTTAAGTTTACCTTGAAGACCAGACGGAGTCCGCCGTTGTCGGCGATGTTTTCACCGACGGTGTGCCTCCCGTTGAGCTGTATGAAAGAGCGAAATAATGTAAAATGTTAAAATGCAAAATGTAGTACTTTACCACGATTTCGAAGGTAGAGTTATTCGGTTAGTTACTTTACCTCGATAATTGTTCAAGCCGCGCCTTTAGTGATCATATAAGTGACAGTGTGGTTTACAAATTTTATTTTTTTGTCTTGCTTATGACTAATATACGTATTTAAATCTCTTCTAGTTAGGACAAACATGTGCAAGCTCTGCGATATCGGCAAAATGTCCACAAATGCTATTCAGTATTTATCTGTAAATATGAGCCAAGTAACCCAGCAACGAATTTTGTTCAGTTTCTGGTAGGTTCAGTTCTTGATAATCGTTGAACGGAAAATTTTTTGCTTGGTGTCGAAGACAGAAAATGCATGGCGATGATAAAAGCGTGCACTTATGGAAATCCTATGCTCTTAAAGTCTTAGTTATTACACAAACTGTGGTTGTTCAGGTGTGGATTACATTAAGTATAAGTTATCTTGACGAGTTGAGAATGCGATGCTATTACGTGAAAGCATCGCACTTGCTTTCAGAGCGGTTGTGGTACTAATTATTACAAATGCAATGATTATGGCGCTGCGCGTCTACACTTGTACAGTTCTTGGAGGAATCGGGAATGACAGCTAGATACTGACTCACGTAAACAATTATTGTTGGCATTTTTAGCTACTAACAGCTACTTCTGGTCACATGTTTCGCGTGTTTCATGACAACTGTGTTTAATGTGCGGGCAAGTGCCGAGTGACTGTTGTGTGATCTCCTTGACGAACTCTAGTATGTATAGTGTGGACTTGTCTTGTGTGTGAACATTTAAGACGCGTGAACCATTTTGTTGACGTGTGAGCACTGTTGACGCGAGAACATGGTTTATGACGTGCGAACATTGCTATTGTGAATGGACATTTCTCGTGCATGAATTTTGCTTTACTTTATTGTTATTGATAACTTCATGACATAAGTTATTACGTAAGAGAAGAGGGGTAGCCGGAGCCATATCTAGGCGCCAACCTCTCCTTAAACACATTTAATAAAAAAATACCTCTTACTAGTTCGCTTTGAGAGGTCTCGTTACTAATCAGTGCAGTGCAATTGGAACTATATACTGTCTCTCTTACCGTCATGTTGGCCTTTTCGTCGGTGATGTTTCCGTATTGGTATATAAAGCACTGGGCCTTTTCTTTAAATTTGGTGCGGGTGTCGTTGGTCCACCATTGTCTCAATGCACCGTCCGCATCAAACTGGCCTCCTTCAAAGGTTGAGATATAAACACCGGTCAGGAGAATATCAGTCGTATGTGAATAACACGCATGTGCACACGCTCTGAGATTTTCCAATGCATTTCTCGATAATGTCGAGGTCCAGGACCTTTGCCCAGTGCGCAAATAAAGCCGCAAATGTCATGTCAGTACTTTAAGAAGATGCACATGCGTCATTCGATCTTGCGCTTTTTCCAAAAGCAGGAACTATAGAGTGGCATGCTTCTTGAGTAAATAATGAACCTACTAGCTTGAACGAGGTTAGCGCTCACTCTTTCGGAAAGAAAGAAACACCATGCAAGGTGTTTAAGAGTATTTAAATACTGTTAAGAGTATTTAAATAAAAATACCTGACATGTAGCACATTTATGCTTTTTCGCTAGCTTAGCGCACAAAATCGTCGCTAGAAATTAAGATGAATATTTTACTACATAACGAAGTTTCGCTTTTCAGTTTTTAAATTAAAATTAAGAATAAGAGAGGTTGGTGTCTTTTGGGCGGCACCAATATATTCCTACTGGCTTAGCAAGCAAAACGTAAAATAATTCAAAATAGAGAAAAAATGCAGATGGCACAAAATATTCCGCAGAGTGTAACACCGCAGGGATAAACAAAGAATAATCCAACAACACACGAATCACAAATGTTCGGGTACGAGATCAGGCAAGTAAAAGGAGTCCGCATGTACTCGTATGAAGTCAAATGTTTTGCCTGTCTTGTACGCGGTCAAATACAGAAGAAAAATAATTACACGTAACGTGAAACACATGATCATAACATATACAATTTTGGACATTATTGTTCTTCATTTGGTTATGATAAACTGAAGATTAATATTTCCATAAAATAACTGTTTCTACGAGAAATTTTTTCAAAGTGACAAGCGCTCTTTTGTGAAGGCCCACGGAATTTTATATTAATGGCCTGATGACACGTGAATAAACGAAATGTAGCCGGTGTCTGGGGACGTATCATAGACTAAACAGGAAATAATTGTTACGATGACACCATTATTGAGTCATACGTTAGCAAAGTTTGCGACGAAAAGCATTGGCATTAGATTTTCTTTCGAGCTCCAACACGAAAAATACCCTTTCGTTAGCAACTAGAAGACCATTGCATTTTTACTGAAACTTTGACATCCTTAGCTGAAAACTTGCCCTACTTTCAAAATTTTATAAGAGTGAGTGCGCCTGTTGAAATCAGTGGTTTTGTTTTGCACATTTCAGTATGCACGCTAGACTAAGTAATCAGGAAGCTGGTTAGTGAAAATTTTCAGTTATTCAAACATAAATTTTAAGTTACGGTGCAGATAATGTACGCCTCTTCAACCGCCGTGCTAGCTTAGCACTGCTAAGCCCAAGGGTGAGGGTTTAATTCCCTACCGCGGCGGCCGCACTTAGATTAGGGCGAAATACAAAGAACACCTGTGTACTTACAAGTACACGTTAAAGAACCCCAGGTGGTTGAAATTAACCTGGAGTCGCCCATTGCGGCGTGCCTCATAATCATATCGTGGTTTCGGCACATAATTATTAGCAATTATTACGATTGCTAATGTACGCCTCTTTAAACGATCCAGCATAGCGAGTAAATTCATACTACATGCCGAAGGGTATATTTAAACGTTCATTTAGCGATAAAATATATAAAACACCGTGCATATAGAAAGACTGAACGGGAGCAATTCATCACTTGGCAGGTTACTGCTGGAAGAACCAGCCAACGCAGCACATTATTTTAGACGCATGCGACAGGCTGTAAGTATATTCACCTCTGTCGTCGAAACCGTGAGTCATCTCGTGTCCGATCACAAAACCCATGGCCCCAAAGTTAAGAGAACTGTGAATGTAAAATCATTGTGTCTGTTAATACGTCACGGATGTATTTAGTTCTTCAAAGGAAATAATCGCAGTCGCATTTTGGCTTACTCGAAATGCAACTATTGACGATTTGATTCGAAAGGCATTACTCTGAAGTGGTTTTCGTGCGATAGCCGAAGGCTGCGCTGACAAGACACGTACAGTCGCGTTCAAAATAAAGTGTGACACAGTTGCTGTTGAATGCAAGACAGCACGGTATAGCACTAACGCAAGAAAACTCTTTTATTCACGTTTTTTTTTTGAGCATTTGGTTAAATCGGGCGAGACTTAAATTTCAGCGCAGTTGCTCCATCATATAGGCGAGAACATGAACCACGGACCAATGCAGAAATGTCAATCAAGTAAAGGAGGCCTCAGCTTACCCTTAACTGTATACGCTTACGGGGACATTAAAGAGCAAAAAGATTTTTCTCATATTAGTGAAGTACTCTTTCACGATACCAAAAACACCACGCTTGCTTCGAGAAGGTTCTTAGTTAGGGAGAAAAGGCGCAAAAACAAATATGTAAGTGGTGACGCCACCTTGAAGTTTCCGCACCATTCGCCGTGACGTCACATGTTTTGACTGTGCCTACTAGGGACTACGTAGTTCCTAATCGGTAAAAATGAGGCACATTGTCCCCTGAGGGGGTCATAGACTTAACATACCAAGTTTGGGATAATTTTGTTGAGCCAATGGCGCCAAAATAGGATAAATACACTTTGAAATCCGTGACGTCACGCGGCGCGATATTTAAAAATGAAACTTTGAACTTTTTTTTTCTCCTCTATTAATAAACCTATAATGGCGGAATTAACGACGTTAGAGTTCTCAGAGCACAATTTATCGATCTAAACCGATTCATTGTTTCTCTTTAGTGTCCCTTTAACTGTGCGATAGGGAAGCATGAGGGAGAAAAAGTGGTAGACAAATCAGTTCTTCTAATGGTGGTAGAAGAGCTTTAAGTATACTGCAGTAGGACCTTGACGGGTTTCTGTGTGGCCACGGTGCCGCTACCTTTTCTCTGGGGGCCGTGTCGTCCCGTCTGAAAAGCTTTGCTGTCACTTACCGTGGAAGACCACGTTGATAGAAGGGTGCTTGAAGTATGCCCGCGGGGAACACTGCAAAAGGGAGGAACCTATATTAGCCTACTGTATAAAAGTTCTATACGTCTCAAACAACCCTTACACTGACTTTTTTTTTTCAGGCTTGTACGAAGTGAACATAGCTTTATAACGAACGTTCATATCAGGGCCGTAGCCAGGACTCTTGCGTATCGTAGATCGCTATAAAAATGCTGAACCAGGTACATAAATGAAATGGCGACTTACAGAACACACTGCTAGAAGAGGCTTCACAGTTTCTGTGGAGGCGATCGATTGGAAATGGACTGGCTTTCGTTTGTGATTTAATTCGTCTCGCAGTACACATTCGGGCAGCATATGACAGCTTACGCTGCTATTTTAGCACTTTTGCAGGATGTTGGCATTCAAAATGTATGATATTGTAATTCATGCTTGTGTATGATATGGCCGCATGCTCTTACCCATTTCGTTGTTTGTTGGAGTGTAATAAGCGGCCACAACCGCAGCGCCCCTACTCCACCTGTATTGTAGAAATTCTGCATTTAATGCGCATTCCGGCGGGAGCCCGTTTCTGTACAAGGTTGACCGCATTAAAGGGGTGCTGCAACACTTTTACAAGTAACCATCAAATGGCTTAATTAAAGGAGTTTATTGCCTGACGAATCGACTGACCGACTATGAATGGCAAAGCCGCTGTTGAAAATTTCAATACTACGGACGGTAACTATAAGAAGTGCATACGGGTTCTTCTGCTCGAATCTGAATATTCAAACTCGCTAATGCTTCCGCCCATTTTCATCTACACGCCCACTCTTCCACTGTTTTAATTTTTGTGACAGAATATAATGGCGATTTTTTAACCGAGTGAAACTTGTCGCGAGCTGATTTCCGTGTTTTGCTAGCCTTGTTTAGCTAGCTACCGCATTTACTCGCATACTTCCTGCACTGACTTATGCTGGCCTAATTATGGCTCCCATTGACAAATATCGGCTACTTCCTTTAAATATTGACTATAAGCTGTTTGAGCAGCAGCTTCGTTTTCATCTAATCTCAGTAAGGTTTGGATTGCCTACGAAAAAAGTTTATTGCTTTGCTCTACAAACTCACATAAAGATACGCTTTCATGAGATTTTAACTTTCTGAAATATCATCCATAGTTTTATTTGGTTTGTGAGGAATGTTTTATCGAGTACACATTTCAGTGCTTACACGGAGTCCTTGTCATATGGTTGTCCAAGGTTCATCAACGTTCGCATCCAGTTGTTCCGCAATAGGGCGTAATATACTTCCAAAAAAGAACTGTTGAGCTGGAGCCGAGGTAGCTGCAAGAGAAAGACAGCATTTGTTGCGTGGCATCACGTGGCGTATCGGCGGCTCAGTGATGGCATCTGTACTCCACGAGTGATGCAAAATGTAGGAGTCAGCACGAGCGAAGCAAAAAAAAAAAAAAAAGAAACTGTCGCATGACTCGCATGACTTGTCGCTTGGCCAAAGGTGGGCCGGTCGTCGTTTCCTGACCTTATCAATTCACGTCACGAGATCAAAAAATAACAAAACATTAGTTTAGCAGCCAATGGTGGCGGCGCCCGTATACCTTACGTAACATCGTATATCGCCTCACAAGTCTCGTTGGCGTTGTACGTGCTACCGAGAAAAAAAGCAGAAAAAAAAACATTGCTGATCCCTCCGTCATAGGAATCGGTATAGATAGATAGATAGATAGATAGATAGATAGATAGATAGATAGATAGATAGATAGATAGATAGATAGATAGATAGATAGATAGATAGATAGATAGATAGATAGATAGATAGATAGATAGATAGATAGATAGATAATCTAGTAGGAAAATTTGCATATTTCCGTAATATCAGTCATTCAAGAGCGAGGTGAGCTTCTGTTGGATCCGGTTGATGGAAACCGTTGATCCAGACTAACGCTGGATGTCCCAGAGGGAAAATTTCAAGGCTCAAGGGAACGTTGTCGCAAATGTGGTGATATTGTATTTAGGAAACGTATTTCAATTCTTACACAGATTCCACGTCGTATTCTTTTCCCAAGTGCGATAGTTGCCGCTTCCAGTTGTTTCCTTCTATGTAGTAATACGTCTCCAAAAACGAAAAGCTGAGGTTTAGATTTGGAACCTGTAAGATAAAAGTGGGGGTGGTTTGAAACACACCCCCCCGGAAAGCCTAAAACACACACACACACACACACACACACACACACACACACACACACACACACACACACACACACACACACACACACACACACACACACACACACACACACACACACACACACACACACACACACACACACACACACACACACACACAAACACACACACACACACACACACACACACACACACACACACACACACACACACACACACACACACACACACACACACACCTGACGGAAGAAGGTGATTTGTTCGAGGTTCACCCCTGTGTACATTAGTACACACGTGCCCTTAGGTCAGTCTGTCAGATATTATGCGGAAAGTGTCGTAGACCTTACTGTGCTGTTTTTACTGCCGATCATGCGTGCGAGTGGACTGCCCCTTTGAGACAGTCCAGTGAGGGATGTTATATGGAGTAAAAAAATCAGAGTGACGGATGATAGAAGGAAGTCCTCACATAAAGGAAAATAGCTACGATAAAATATATCTTGGCTAAGTAAAACGCCCACTTCGCGACCGTTTCGAGGTAACCCTGTTGAATTAGGCAACTTGATGAAGATAACTTGTTGTGCAGTAATAACTGCAAGAACGAATGGCACAATTAACAACTGGCGGTAACAATATAGTTCCTGATTAATCAGGGTAGTCGCAAATTTTTATTGCGAATATTTGCGTCTTGTGTAGCTCGTAATGCTTTTAACGAGCAACGTTTGCCAGGTGCTTGATAAATGGTATTGTGTGCTTTATAACGCTACTTATTGCAGAACCACTGAATAGAGGGGTACTCACGTATTTGTAATGTTGTTCAAGATATGTTGTGTTGAGTAGCCAGCTTGGGTAACCGATCTTTGTAATCATTTTTGCCAACTGAAAAATAAGGTAACAACGAGTGGAAAACAATTTTACTGTTTTAGTTGAACTTCGGACGCTCAATATGTGTCACATATGTTTTTCGCGCCTTTCCTTTCTTTAATGCCTCTTCACGAGCGGCGTACGCGCCATCGGCGTGATCATTGTTCACAGGAGTGTTGCGAGCGCATACTTTTCAAAAAAGGAATTAAGGAAAAAGCAGGCCAGGTATCATTTACTGATGTTTGCTAGAATGATGTGACAGTGGGTGCTACTGTATTCGGAGTTTACCTAGCCTACTGTATTCGGAGTGTACTGGTAGTCCTGTCACCTTACCTTTCTCTCTGCGGCACTTCGGGTTGCATTATCCATCCAGTCGCTTCCCACGATTGTTTCGTTGAATATTGCCCGAATCCTGCGCACAAGGTCTTCCACCTGCGATAAAACACAATTTCGACACATCCGCTATGTGGGAGGTCGATTGTTACGCAGACGAAATTTGAGTTCTAATGTTTGCTGATTACACGCTGACACGATGTATATGTAATGAATGCATATGTAATGTGGGTGCGTGCGTGCATGTGTGCGTGCGTGTGTGTGCGTGCGTGCGTGTGTGTGTGTTCTTCCTCTGCTGCTCGGAAGACGATGGCGGGTCGAAAAGAGAATTGTAATTCAAAAAGGTTCCCGTGTACAAGTCTCTCGTGTTGTGGAAACTGTGAGGCAGTGCGCTTAGCCTAATTGCTCGTAGAAAGGCTATAGGTGCTCTCGTAGTCATGGCTTCGTGATTTCACGTACCTTGGTGGCATGGTGTCAAGTTATATGCCATATCAAAAGAACGTTGATAACTTTTTACAGCGAAAGCTTTTATGAGATCACAACAACAGCCGAGTTTGGTGCCGTAGCTGTCCGCCGCCGCCGGTTTCCGTAACTGCTATCTCGCGAAATAAGAAAAAAAAAACATGAAATAAGAAAAAAAATACCCAGGATCGGATGGAATCTGAAAACGGGACCTCTGCGTGGTAGTTGAGGATTCTACCACAGAGCCACACCGGTGCTCGAGACTCCTTCGCAAGAAGACCCTATGCAGGTGTCATGTCGTGCAAGGAATCGTGTTAAGATATGTAATATTCGCAATGCCCACGAACTATAGGTGGCGCGCCGTGCGATTCAAGGTGGCGCCCGGAGGAGGGTCAACCCGTTTGTTAGCATAGGAACAGATAGGACGTGCGGACGTACGGCCCGTGCCTCTTTCACCCGATGAAGTCATGGGCTGCACTGAAATGGATATGAGACCAAAATACTTTCACAAACCATGGAAAGTGCTAAATGCTCATCACCTAATTATTTGCTGCGGTGTGAAAGGTTATATTTCAGCTCCATTACCGTGCATCAATGATGCTTTGCGAAATCCTGTGCGTGCTACAGAAAACTGCATGAACTAGAATTGACGTATGAGATGAACGGCACTCCGACGGAGCACGTATACCGAGCCTGCCTGACGGATGTGCCGCAGTAGTAGGCCGCCAGCGAGTAGCGCCATCGCTGCTACTTGACGGTTGGCCGCATGTTTAACGTGGTGATGGTTTCCAAACATGGTAGGCCGTCGTCATTACTTGCGCACTCAGGAACGCGGAGTTGCTTCTTCAACGGAACACAAGCATTCAACATCCCATTTAGTAGCGCTTGTGTCACAGCCATGATCAGACACTAGCCATGTTCCATTCACTCCACTCGCATGTTGTAGCGATCGAAACATGAATATCGAAAAGAATGCACATGTATGCTTTTCGCAACAATGCCGTTCGGAAGGTACCGGTGAAGTACAGAAGTTCGCCGAGAGGCGTGGATTGTGGCCGTGACTGCACGTTTCATCGCTCTAACCATTTCGCTTCGCTGGTCGAGCTCGAGCCTGTTGGCGGCATGCGGCGCTCCATAGTATCCACAATAATTAGGCTATATGCAATGCACAAGAAAAACTATGCTTTTATTTTGATCTCGCTTAATAATATTATACATTAAATACAATCAAGGCGACTTACGAGCGTGAAAGAACACTAACGCACGAGGGGACGTGAAGTGCAACTCGCTCCTCGTGAGTTAGCAGCTGATCGTTCATCGTCGCTGTCACTCTCGGTGCTTTCACAGCCTTCTAAGTCCAGTGAAAAATCCTCGTCGTCAAGATGGTTTCTTTCAACATCACTGCTGAAAGCAATCTGAAGAATTTCCTCTGCCGAACGACTTCAACCACTTCGCGTCACCATTGGACGCGGAGAACATTTTGCTGATTTTGCCCTTAAACCGGTCAACAAGCAAATCGCTTGCAGTGCTTGCAGTGCTTGCAGTGTGCTGCCACCTATCAACAAACGTACAAAAACAAGCGGCGCAGCGCTGGCTATGAAATCAACACACTGGTGAAGGACGGCGTTGAGGGCCTTCGCTCCACGAAAGGCGTGGAGCGGATGCGTCCTCGAATGACTGAAACTTCGCACGCACGATTCATACCAGCGCTTTCCTGACTAAGGACAGGGGCCCTATTTTAATGTATCGCCAACTTGAGACTGCTCATTTATAGAAGAGCACATCGCGAGTCCGCGCGACCTCCCGCCTACAACGTTATGGGATTCATGCACTACAATAAACACTAACGAATGTTATATGCAAGTTAAACAGGGTGAGTTTCGACTGAAAATGTCAGACGATAACATTTAACTAACCTACGTGGCTACAGAAAACCTCGCGAAGCTTATATTTGTACGCTGTGGGCTATCATTGAAAGCGCGAGTTGCCACGTATTTTCACGAAAACTTCGCGTCTCGCAAGAACGAATCAGATTTCTCGTGTCACGGAGGGCCCGGTTTGTTCACTGATGCAGGGAACATGCAAAGTCTTAGTGTTCCTTTCTTGCCAACTTGTTAACGCTGATGCTAGCACAGCCGAACAAGGGAGCGACTGTGTAGTGCTGCCATTTTGTCGTCTACTAACCCTCCTCGAGAGGATGCTCCCGAATTCCGCTTGGCGGCGCGACAGTCTATGGGCATTGCGAATAGCGTGGTAGAAAAGTAAAATAACAACCAGGCGTCACATAATGCGAAGTGCGCAACGAGTGGGTCGTTCGTTGAATGCTTCGAACCCATAACAAAGGACTCAGCCATAATTCTTCATCGTCATCAGTGACATCACAAAGTACCCATAATGGCTTACATGTGTGTAGGGGGTACCACGTTTCTCCACAGAATGACGAATAACGGCATAGTGGGTGCTTCCATACCTAAAAGAAAATTTTGATGTAGTGGGTACCTTGCATGTGTACTTGTATTAGTTGCCCCAAGAGAGCATACAACGGGCTGTAGAAAGGCTGCTCTTCCAGCTTTTGCTGTGACTGTGCTGCGTGTTCTGCACAGGCCTGGCAAAAAACACTACTAGTTTAGAATAACGACTATAAAACTTCAAGGAACCAAGTTAGTCTCTCTTGTGCGTCTTTCACTATGTTACAAAAATTACCTTGAGGTCCCGCTTCCATTGCCTAATTGATTGCTTTTGATAATATTGCTTTTGATAATATTGCCTTACTGTGCTGCTTCATAAAGTAAAATCGCAAGTGAAAGCACAAGGACGAGACATACACGACATTCATATTTATAGTCTAGAACTCGGCCTTTCATTTCGGACTGAGACCACGTGAAATTCAGGACTACACCTTAAGTTGCGTAAGCAGTATCGCCTCTGCACTACTTTAACCTCTTCAGAGAAGCATTCTTACAATTTCAGCAGGTTCATCAGAAATATTTTTATTTCATGTAACTTATGGAAGTCGTGAATGCACGAAAAACGAGTTGAGATCAATATCATTATCGTGATGAATCTAAGTCCTCTGCATAACTGCATTTTTCTTAAAATATCTAGTTGTACCTTGGTTCGGTGGTAATCAAAGGCTTTAAGGTAAACAAAAAAACACAACTTATGACGCTGATCCGTGTGAAACTACAATGACGTCTGCAATGAGTTCAGGCTTTTCTGCTTCACATAGAAAAGCCTTAACTTGCCTGACTCGTTGTAAATATTTCTATCAGGTTCACTTGCGCATTTAATACTTTTTTGTATTCTTTCTTTTTATTATTATTTTCTTCCCTCCCTTCTCGAGTCTGCCAATACCGTCCCAATCCCTACACAGAGTAGCATGCCAGCGCTATACAGATGCCTGCAAAAATCTTTGTTTTTCTAATAAAGATCGAGTCTCTCTCTGTGCAATGACGTCAAGTGAATCTTGTTTCCCTCGAGAAAATACTTCCCTTGCCAAGTATATTAGTCGCCATATAGTCGCCATGTGCTCGCCATGTAGTCACCATGTGGTACATGTGGTTCCGTACGGTACCACATGTACCGATTTTTTTATAGCTTAATGCAGTGATTGATCCGTACCGGTCCATTTGTATTTCCGTGCTTAATTTGAACGTCAATAAGGTGATGTCCACGTAGCACGTTCGCACAACTGCCCCTTTATAGGAACGGAAAAGTGTAATCGAGAATGCCATGCTTTCGTATTCGACAAAACTCGGAAATACGTCACAGCTGCCGTGTTTTGGACACCGCCTACACCTAATGAAGGTTTGACAGTTTAAATCAGCGGTATCAAACTCACCTCAGCTAGCGGGCCGTCGTCGCGAAATTAAGTCCCGCGATGGCCGGGACAGTGAAGAAAGTTGGAGCGGGGGTTGGGGGTGTGGGAGGGGGAAGGCGGATTTGACCGAGACGTCGGCTAACGTTGTCATTTGAATGCAGGCACGTCCCATATATTGTTTATGAGATATGGGTCACTTCTGATGAGGATTTGATGCAAGGTATCGAGAACCATATAGATACTAATCTCCGAGATGACTGCAATCTGGACGCCGGTTCTGAAATATAGAGTTTTTGTTTCACAGTTATGCTTTACCGCATGGGGTGCCTCAAGAACAGAATGACTGAGAGCAATCAGTCTAGGTAGCTCATCAACAAACTTATCGAGAAAAAGAAATCTGCGGCGAAAACCGTCTGGTGCGCTGCGGGCCGCTAGCGAGGTGTCCGCGGGTCGCGTGTTTGAGATCGCTGGTTTAAACCAACACTTTGTGAACTATCTGCCATCTCACCTCTTGCTTGGCTTGCTCGCTAAACTTATGTTGGACGTACAGGTAGCCAACGATCTCTGGCATCATGTCGTTCATCGTGTTGACGCAATGTTCCCATCTCTCCTTGTCGACGAGGATTCCAGTCGACACATGTCTTAGGTTGAATGAAGCATTGCGGAATTTCCCCGATGCGAGCCCAGCCCAACCCAACACGAGTTTCAGGCCGGCGAAGTTGTACAGGGTGTCGCTGGAAATAGAAACGACAGTGAGGGGTTACTTTTAGATGTTAGGACGTTTGACGAGACGTTTATTTATTTATTTATTTATTTATCATAGTACCCACAGCGCCCAAGGGCATTACAGTGGGGGGGGGGGGGGGGAAGAATATATTTCGATACAGAATACAGATTCCAACACTTCAACATTACAATAAACACAATTCACTGTAAACTTACATAGTAATACATGTGATATACACAATGCAACTCGGCTTCAAAGTACAGTTTTGGCCTTACACAACAGCGCGAGTACACTACTGGAGACCCAGCAGTGAACTTGAAAATGCTTCATGTGAAGTAATTACTGCTACTTCAGGAGACAACTGATTCCACTGGCTTATCGTCCTGGGAAAAAATGACATTTTAAATGCGTCAGTCCGGCAGCTTATTTCTTTTATCTTATTGACATGATCTAGTCGCTCTAGTCGCAACTTTTGATCTAACACGACATGTGTATTTCGAAGCTTTGCGCTGTGTAACTTATATTACCGCGCCTTTGTGAGGCTTCTACGCGCGTAACAAAGTATGACACTGACTTTTATGTTTCAGAATACCGTTGTCATATACCGGCCATATATGCGCCAATCTTTATAGTGTGTTGCTCAACGACAAAGAAAGTAAAAGTGTTCTACACTTTGTTTTACTTAAAAAAATGTATTTTCATAAACTCTATGAAAACAGTATTCATACATCTCTTTACTCACCAGTCGACATTCTGTAGAAATTCGTTTAGTTTATCGTAGTACTTTAAAGCAAATAGTTCTATTGTTTCGCTTTCGTTTAACGTAATATTGACGTTTGAAAACTGTTTATTAAGCATCTTTAGCAGTGGAACCTGGGAAGAACAAAGAGTTTATATTACTGTTTGTTACGAGATCAGTAATTAAACGACGAATAAGAGAATTTTACAATTGACTGGCATTGGGTATTCGTTGGGATAGCGTCATTCGGCAAGGTTTTGCTCAGCCTCTTTCTATAAAGCAATATTAAGTGTTAGTTGGGCGTGCCCTGCACCCAATAGCTCTATATCGTAATTCGTATACTATTGCTGCCTGCTGTCGTCATTTATGTTCATATGCAGTGATGGTTTGTTTAATACGGAGACGTGCAGAACAATAGCGAAGTTTCAAGATTTTCACGCCCCTTCCGAAAAACTGTGATTTCTTACTCCTGCTATGTCCAGAATGTAGATAATAATTATTGGATTTTACGTCCCAAATCCACGTTATGATTATGAGAAACGCCGTAGTGGAGTGCTCCGGAAATTTTGACCATCTGGTGTTCTTTAACGTGCACTGACATCGCACAGTACACGGGCCTCTATAGCATTTCGCCTCCATCGAAATTCGACCAGAATGTAGATGGGAATCCGTGCTAGTTGATTCGATGTTATTTAAAATATGATTTGCAGGAGCTTGAAAGTTGTGAGTACACAGTACGAATGTGATTGTAACGATGATCAGAATGATGATGACATACGCTGTATGTGTAAAACCCGTGGCGTCCTCTTGTCATATACTTCAAGGTTTACCGAATGACCTGAGAAGTTGAAAATTTAGCGGTCCATACTCGATGTGCGAAAAATATGTCGATAGTGTGAGAGTATTGCACTTATGTGACGTGTATTACAATTTTCTGAGTCTCTTCTCGATTAGGTGGACATTCCAGGTGAAGTTTCGATCGTCGTTGTGATCATAGTTCTTGAATCATAACAGTGGCGAAACTCCGTTCCGGGACCTGGACATGCCCATGGATGAATCTGCGGAGGATTTAAAACCGACGCGCTACCAGTCGCCGACGACAGAAAACTCACCACATAGCCACGGGTGCTGCAGTCCTCTCTGTTTTTTGCGCGATTTGCGGCTGAAAGAATTACGAGAAGCGCTTTGAAAAAGTTTGGTGAGTTCTATGGACGCACTATCATCTGCAAAATGTAAGCCGCAAGTATTAAAAAAATGAATAAGCTTGCACTAGGTCAAGCACGGCTTGAAACAGCGAAGTTGGGCGATTCTGAAGTCTAATCTGGTTGCTTCTAGGTTGTTTCTAGCCTTTAACTAGATAAAGCTAAGTTGTTTCTAGGGCGCTTCTCAGCGCAGAGGGGTTCGAGTTAAACCACAGATATTCACAGACACGACACTGATGTCCGAGCTCCAGAGAGAGAAACTCGCGCTGGAATTAACCAAGCGTTCGCACCCCTCATAGATTTACGGGCACGTCGTCATTGGCGTAGGGCTTCCGTCGCTTCGAGGTCTTCTCGCAGCCGCCGTTGCTTTTCCCGTTCCCCATAGTATTCTCTCGTTGTACGTACTCGGGGTCTTCGGCTCGCCGCCGTCGCTGCGCAGCCATTTCTCGGGCCAAGCGCACTCGATCCACTCGTCGTCGACGCTGACAATCTCGGTTGGCAGCACGCCGCGATTATACTATATGTAAGCGGCTTCTTCCTCCGCAGTGCGAACCTTCCTCAGCCTCCCCATGGCTAATTCTGACACGCAACCGCCCGTGCACAGGCTCTTCTTCGGAACGGAGCAGGAGTAGGAGCGCATGCGCAGTTGACTGGTGTTTGCCCCCAGTCTGTTGCCTTCTTCATTTTTAGTGCACCAGCTGTGAGTAGTGGGGCTTGCCCAGTTTCTCTGGCACATGCCCATTCATGATGGTGATAGTTTTTTGTACACACAAAAGTTGTTACGGCCGGCTTAAACAGCTTCGCTGCTTAAAGGGACACTAAAGGCAAATAACAATTTATCTTAGAGTGAAAGCTCAATGTAGGATAACGTCTAAAACGGCAATATTATCAACAGCAGTACCCTACTTACCGAGAAATTAAGCTAAATGTATCACACGATAAGCGCCACGAGCGGGAGATCTTGGATATGATCCCGATGACGTGAGAGAGTCTAATTACAATTCATCACTCGTAATCAAACTAGCTGCAATAAAAAAAAGAACCTCCCCACCAAGAGACGTAATAAAATGTTGATTGTTTGTTTCTGTTTGATTCGTGGAAAAAAGAATCTCTTTGGCGTTGCCATGAGGAACGGCGTGCGTGGTTCAAAGGTTCCGTTTTCGCCGAACTGCGCTTCGCCCGGCGCCCAGCTTCGCTCACGCGGTCGCGTCTCAGTGGTAGTTCCGGTATCGCGTACTGCCACGTGTGTTTTGCGACCTCGTGAAAGTCGCTCTGACAGAAAGTTCGACAAAATGCCGCATGCATGTGATGTTGCCGGATGCCCGAATGGTGCACGCCGCCAGTGCACGCCGCCGCGCAGTAAAGGCGGACAACGTTGAGCACGGCAGCAGTGACGTGAGAAAGACCGCTTTCAGGCGGGTGATTTGAAGTGCGCTAACGCGATGCGGACCGCCAAAACGTGATTTTGTTTCAGAATAAGCACTTCCTTGTCACAAAAGTAGCACTACGAGGTTTCTGGACCGCTATTTCAACAATAGACGTCGATTTCATATTTGCATTTAGTGCCCCTTTAAACACTGCTCGCTTCATCAATGCGGCATCTACTGCTGGACTGACCACCGCAACACACAAAATTGCCATTTATTAACTCGTTCTCTCGCATACAGACGGCGCCACAATAAGCAGAATTCCACAATTTCGGTCAATGGCGTGTCCGGATTGTGATACATGGAGCCAATGGGGTGTTTCACAACTCGTGGGATTGAAGAACTCTGGTTGTGATCTCTTTGCTCAAGCCGTGCGCTGAAGGGACGCAGGAAAGCATGCAATGGTATGCCGAGACCGGTAGTCGCTTTTTCCTTCATGGTTAAACGTAACTTTTCTTTTCTGTATATCAGTGTTCAGCCATTTCGGTAGTGTTACCTTGTTGTCTGAGGCCCTAGATTATTTGTTCCAAGCCATCCCCAGCCTTCCAAGCCTAATGGCTTGAATATTTCTATGCATGTGGCAAACCGCATTGGAGAGATTGTGCGCTTATGTGACTTCTTTCTTCGTACGCATTCTTCGGCTTTTGGTTAAAGAATTGAAGTGACTGTCTAGTTAGAAATATAACGTTATGTTGTATTACATTATAGTATAATATGTTAGATTTTATTATACTATGTGTTGAGTGTATGCTCGCTTTATTAGTGTATGATCTGCTAAAACACCTAGATTTTCTAGCATAATATTTCCCTATTTTTGCTGCTTAACAAGATACGTCTTGTGTGTATTAGAGCCGTAGAGTAACGAGCGCAAACTCACAGCTTCTTAAAGAAATCACAAAAATATATTGAAACCTAATGACCATAGCAAAGTTTGACCTATGGCATTGCTGGTGCGACGTATTTGTAAGAGTAAGGCTAAAGAACAGTTTTCACAATATGACACAAATATTTAGCATGGAGATTTACATTCTCATAAACAATCGCATACTTTTTGCACACAGCGGTAATTAGTGTTCATGCCTTTGAAGTTAACACGTTATAGCCTTGATACTTCATTTTCAATCGATGGCTTTGGAATGATATTAATTAAACGAGCGAGCTCGTTGGGTGAGACAGACATATACAAGTCTAACAAGGTGTCACGCTTGGATAATGATGCCTTTTGACACCTGGGTTCAAGCAGTATGCCTTTTTCGTGCTCCGAAACGAAAGAGTTCTCAGAACAAGGACTCACTGATTTACTCACACTGGTAAAATTTGTTTCCAATTCACTGATGTTGGTTCTGTGATAACGGTCTAGTATGTTGCGCCGCTCTTCCGCAGGTGCCGTTAACTGTAAACAGTAGAAGTTTAAAATGCAGTCTTGACAATAAAAAAAAAAACAATTTCAAGAGGCGGAAAATACGATAAAAAAACAGACAAGTTTCACGTACGATGCAAACACTGGCGCTCTAAAAATTGACAAATCTTGCAGTACCTCTGTCAGTGGCCATGGCGAATACCCAATTTTGAACCTGAATGCGAAAAATAAGGTTAGCACGGAGATCGCATACTAGTTCAGCTGGAATGCACGGCCGCACTTGTATGGTGAATACTGCAGCAGGTCAAGGTTAATCCAAAGCCCTGCACGCGTATGGCCACTTTTAATGTCAAGGTAGCATATATTTACGTTGCTCACTGCGTTCACTTTTATTAAAATAACAATTGTAGGGAGAAGACAAAAAGTCGCCAGATTCGCATTCGCTGTGATGTTCTCTGTTATGCTCAACTGCCTTTAGATAGCAGACAGTGAGAGTGTGGTGTTCGCATGCACACAGGTACGCAGCGCACAATAGCGTGCGTGCGTAGCGAAACATGCGCCAACGAAGTAGCAACAATTGGCCGAGCGCGTAAGCTGAAAGGTGGATGGCTTAGCGTCACCGCTAGCCAGTTGGGAAATTTGATAATCGGATGGGGGTCCGCAAAAGGGGAATGTTGCGTCCGGAACATCTGGCACCGATGGCGAAGGCAAAATATTAGTGCGCAACGAAAGTGCATGGCGTTCTGGGTTATCTATCTATCTATCTATCTATCTATCTATCTATCTATCTATCTATCTATCTATCTATCTATCTATCTATCTATCTATCTATCTATCTATCTATCTATCTATCTATCTATCTATCTATCTATCTATCTATCTATCTATCTATCTATCTATCTATCCATCCATCCATCCATCCATCCATCCATCCATCCATCCATCCATCCATCCATCCATCCATCCATCCATCCATCCATGTCTGTCTGTCTGTCTGTCTGTCTGTCTGTCTGTCTGTCTGTCTGTCTGTCTGTCTGTCTGTCTGTCTGTCTGTCTGTCTGTGCACACATTTCATTCTTATCACCTTTCATTTGTTCCGTGGCACGTAAGAGTCCCAGGTAGTCCTGATGCAGCCGGACTCCACCACACCACTATGGCGTGCCTCATAATCATACCGTAGTTTCGGCACGTAAAAGAAACTGATATTTTAATACGAAAGTGTTTTATGCCGTGGTCCACCAAGACTTCCGTCATGGATATGACGTACTTCCGTCATGGATATGACGTTGTAAAACGTGCCCTACTAACAGATGACAAAGAAAAAGTAGAAGAAAAAAGTCACGCAGTATCCACGAAGTGAATGATGATGAGTGGGCGAAGCTCCGGAGGTAATCTGGTAAACCGTCAATCCCCGTAAATTTTGCCTACTCGATGATCATACAAAGACCTGACACACAAACGCGGGGGTCCTCATATATGACGTTAAGCTCAGGGGAACGTTTGTTGTCGGCGTTGCCGTTTTGTCTTTCGAGGGCGAGAGCGCGTTCACGATCGTTTTCATCCATGGCAGATAGAGAATGTGTGGTCTGGAACGCGCTTATACTTCATGGTGATCAGCGTCATCGTCATCGTTATCACGTGTAGTGGGTACATTCCACTATACTGGAACGCGCTTATTCTTCATGGGGTGTGTTCCAATACTCACCGTAGACGGCTAAATAGACAGCTAAGTGGACAGCGGCCATCTTAAGTTCCATTCCAATTCGCACGTAGCCGGCAAAATAGACAGCTTCGAGAAAGACAAAAACGATGCAGGCTAGTTTGCTGTCCAAACAAGGTGGCGGCACAGCGCAATGCTCGCGTAGCTCGGATCTCGCCGGTATTATGGTATGGTCGTCTGTACACCAGTAGGCGCTTTTACAGGCGCTCAATGTAAGCTACGTTAATTTTTTCATAGGTTTGAACGCGAAAGAGGCTAAAAAAAGAACATTTACGTTTGTTTTTCTTAGCTTTCTCTTCTCGACGCTAGGTGGCATCACGTCGCGTAGACGTCTTCTAGACGCGTTCCATTTGTCGGACAACATGACCTCGATGCTGTCTTCTAAGCTGTCAGCGTAGACTGTCTACGATGCTGTCCAGAATTGGAACACAGCCATGGTCATCAGTCGTGATCATCATGGAACGCGCTTATACTTCATGCTCATCAGCGTCATCGTCATCGTTATCACGTGTGGTGGGTACATTCCACTATACTGGAACGCGTTTATTCTTCATGGTCATCAGTCGTCATCGTCAACTTTATCACATGTAGTGGATACATCCCACTATGCGTGGATAGCTACTACTACATACTACAAAGGAGGGACAGGCCCACACCCTGAGGAGCTTCGCCCCTGAAAGTTCCGTCGCTGGGAATCGAAGCCACGACCCCTCGCTCCACAGCGCGAAACGACTCGGCCGCAGAGCGTACGTTCTTCAGCACACTAACGGTGAGGTATTTATATACACCATTTACCGCTGGCAGTACTCAGAGCTCTGTGGCACTTCAGCGTGTTCTTGTTATCACCAGCGAGATGGCGCGAAGAGCGTGCTTTAAAGATCGTCGCCCCGCTCGTTGCGATGCGCGCGCACCTCCTACCCACACTGCCTATACCACCAGTACATTGCCCCACAGGGCGTAATTGCCCGTTGGCTCGGGCTTACCTCGTGATAGGGATAGGTTATACGTCTTGTGCGTTCACCGCAAATGTTCCGTTGAAGTTACAGGGCGCACGAAGGTCACTTCGCTCGCTGCAGCGGCAGCGTTTGCAAAAGGAGCGTGCTGTTCAAACACAAGAAAGTAACAACTGCAACAGTTGTTATCGCGCTCGTCCTGAGTATACTTGTGCGTTCGTTTCGTGCGTCCTTCTTTGTGTTTGACGGTGTTATAGCTACCAAACACCAAGAGACATTGTACAAGCTCTCATATATCAATGCACAATAAACACTCAACTACCTCTGTGAAGACACGATTCACTTTCGTGTTATATCGACTGCTATGACGGAGGGATCAACCATGTTTTTTCCCTCATTCCGTTGTCTCTTTTCGCAGCACTCCAGAGCAGCAAATCATAGTAAACTATCTCTTAGGCGATCCCTAACTTTCTGTCAATACGTTACTCTTTTTCTTAGTGGAAAATATCTCATTCCGATAGGTTAGCACCGGCAAAGTACAGTGATAATGTAGTTCTTGCTTTATACACTTTTCGACATGGCACTCTGGTGACAAAGGAAAGAGGAAATGATTCTTGTCTTACGTTCGCCAACTGTCCTTCGAAATGTATAAGTTTGTCAGCGAGTGACGCTTGTTCGTCTTCAGTGATATTTGGCTTCATAAGCTTCAACGCTATCTTAACAACTTCCTTGTAAGCCGCCGTTATGTTTTCGTTTCCTGTTTTATTTGGATGGATGAGCTGATTCCTGCCTACCGTCTTAAACCGTAACTGATCCATCTGAAAATGATGAAAACTCATTATTTCAAAAGAACAACCGTAATACCTAGGTCTATAAATTGAAACCTCAATACTTTTGCAGAATGTTCCACGTACAGAGATCCGTGATGAAATGCAGCTCGTGAAGCCGGGTAATTTTATGTTGAAGCTGTTTTGAATGGTTTGGCATCGGATTCACTTGTAGCCTTCATTAGTTACTACTAGTCATCGTGCATGCTTTTTGTAAAACTGCATTCCGTATTGTTGAATAACATGCAAAATCTCACCTTTCTGCTCTGTGTGTACGTATCCTTGTGTGCTTAAAAAATATCTTATGTATTGTCATTTTTGTATTATCATTATGATTTATGTATATGAAGTTCTTGTATTTATTATTTTGTTCCACTCCTCTATAATTTACTCAAATGTATACTGAAGGTATTCTAAATAAATAAATAAATAAATAAATAAATAAGATCACTGGTTCGAAGTCTTGCATTATATACTCTCGTGCGGTAGGTTCATTCATTGCTATAACGAATAGTTTCGAGCGCTAAAAGTAGTTCGATGCGTGAACAAATTATTTCCATCATTTTTCGCTTAAACTCTGTTAAACGGATACGTCTTCAAGCGCAGAAAACTTAAGGATGTTGTACAATTGACGTCACACTCAGTCAAAAGAAAAGTAATGATGTTTTAGGTTATGACGCCCACATCTTGTAGACAGTGAACTCGGTGAGCATAGCTTGCTTTGTTTCAAGGTAGTTGCACATGGTTACTTTTATAGCGCAAAAATATGACAACCTTGTTATTATTGTGCGCTATAAAAGTGAAATGAATTACCAACACGCCCAAGCATACGCGCTTTCTAGTCTGACACTTTTAGAGGGGCCCTGCAACAATTTTTCAGCATGGTCAGGAAACGATCGGTAGTCGAGGCTTCTGCGAACACGCGAGCCAAACATTATAGCGCGGAACGCGGCCTGGTATTTACAATTAGTTCTCAAAGTCAGCTAGAAATCGCTCCCGCTTCTATCCACAAATGTTGCCATATACCCAAGTTACTGCGCCATATACCCAAAGTCCACTGCCATTGGCTGATTTGAGCATCGTGAGCTGCATAGTTTGCGTGGCCGCCGCGGGATGCCGGCACATGCCCGCGCGTGCGCTCCCGATTACACTGAAAGTAAGCCGCGCGCTCAAAGAAAAAATGATAGGAAAGAGCTTAAGGTCACGACGCGCGCTGACAAAGAGACAAATCTTCTAGCCCCCTGTCATCCCCCTCCCTGCGTAGCTTTTAGCTATGGAGGGAGAAGGATGGCAAGGGGGCAAGAAGATGCATGCAACGAAAGGAGGGAGAAAGTTCTTAAAGCGTGCTGCAAATCCCTGTAACTTTGCTCTGGCTTGACGGATTGAAAACTTTTTTTGCGGCAGTATATCCGTGATGGAAAAGTGCTGCAGGGCTCCTTTGAGGTGAAAGCTTTAGATGTCTCATAAAACGCGAAAATTTATTGTCGGCGTCGGCAGCATCAACACGAGTGATGCAAAATATCATCGTCACGTGATGACGTGACAATATCTCGTCATCATGGCGTCACAATGACGTCAAATCATGACGTCTTCGCACGACATCGTCGCTTGATCAACCGCGGACCACGGAGACAGTGCAAAACCAGATGCGGTGCAGAAAGCGTACAATGCCTCCGATCCTGAAGAAGGCATGGGACAGAAAGCTTTCGGAGGGGAGCGGAGATCAATACGTCGACTGACAGGAAAAGAAATCATGGCAACTTCGCACTAGTGGTGCCAAGCCTGAAGGAAGAGCGCAGCCGGGGGTGGTCTTCCTTGTTTTTTATCTTTATTTATCTCTATTTTTCTTATTTTAAATGCGAAGCATTTCTTAGCGAACCTTTGCCACTTTGAACGTGTCTATCTATCTATCTATCTATCTATCTATCTATCTATCTATCTATCTATCTAGCCGCCTACGTTTGGGTGTTCTCATGGTCGCCCCCCTCTGCTTGGTGTAGACCAAAATTGACATGAGAGGGTAACAGCTTTTGAGGAATATGACTGTCGGGTCATGACATGAATAACGTGAAAATCCTGTCGCGTACGTCGTCAAACCCTTTCATCCAGAGACGTGTGGCACATACCCGTTTAGCACGGGCCGCGGTGTACGGGTATGCGCCACAGGTGATTGACAGTTTATATCTACCCATGAACGGCGAGAACAGACATCGGTAACTTAAATGCGAGAGCGTTAAGAAAAAGAGGTATCGGCAGCGTTGACCCGACGGATGGAAAGAATGAAAATTAGGATCCCAGCAGGAATCGAACCCAAGCATTCTGCGTGGCCATCAGCTATTTTACCACAGAGCCACGCCAGGTCTATAAACTGGTTTGGAAAAACAGCCTATGCCGGCGTAATATCGGTGCAACGTCATTTATGGTTGTGGTGCTGGCTATCTAATTTTGCAAGAAAGCAATAAACACTGTGTAGGTACACATAACTTTAACGCGTCCGCACGAAAAGACGTAACAGCGACAACTGGCCAACTGAACTTATTGCGGGAGCACATACAGTTTTTGTCTTCTGAGGGCGAGAGTTCTTATCACACTGGCGCTCGGTTTAGCAGCGCCGACGCTGCGCGCAGGCGCAGAAGCGGCGCCGCGCCGTGCCGCCACACCTGCATCATACTCCTACGATACAGGCGTCATATAAAATTAACGTCGGTGCTTCCAGTGTTGGCTCCGCTTTTATAGCAGCCTAATAAGCATTGCGTTTGTATTCCTATGAGTCAACAAGCTATATTAAAGCATTGTTTGACCCCGGAGGAATACATTAACGAAAGTTGCGTATGATATTCACATCATCGCACCGTAAAGTGCACTTAGTCCGCAAGAACGACGCAGTGCCCTTTTCATTTCTCACGAGTCTGGGCGATGGGCTCATGCTGGCCGAGGATGATGCCAGATTGATTGACAGCCGCTTTGTAGACTAGGCTACGTAGGCCACATACGCCCAGGTAGTCTACGAATACGACAAGCGCCATCCACTGATGTTGGTCTACGTAGCACTATCCAGGCCTACCAGCCTCGACGGCCTATATCGACAGACAATTTGTCGACGAAATGACTGAGGCATTCACAATTTCCAGCATCCGATAACAAGTCATGACCAGCTGCTGGTGCTCACTGATCACGGTGATGTTGACCTTGTTCAAGAAAAGTTAGGAACCCTCTTCCGCACATGCACAGGGGTTCGTGAAACGTGCGTGCGTTCTCCATCATAAGGGACAAGTATAAGCACTACATATCAGCTTACCGCTTCTGGTGTTGATAATACCCACGTTGCCGTGTGCAGCGTTACCCAACCGTAAACAACTGGTTATATAACACATATGATGCTCTTCAACATAGACGTGCGCGTATAAAATTTATACAAATCTTTAGCCTCATTTTGTAATGTTTCGCTCAGTAAAAAAGATTACGCCACAATCACCTTCCCGCCGCATGCTTCGCATAACATAGGCTCCCACGGTACGTGGGATCTGCCGAATTTTTCTTTGTCTTTCTCTCTGTTTCTTGCATCTTCTTTTTGTATCTGTTTCTTTCTATTTCTTTATTTCTCTCTCTATCTATTTCTCTTTCTCGCTCTTGCTATCTTTATTTTCTTCCTTACCCTTCTTTCTCTCTAGGTCTATGTTTGTCTCTTTATCTTTTTATGACTCGCCGCCGTCGCTTCGCAGCTATTTCTTGGGCTGGGCTAACTGTTGCCTTCGCCATTTTTAGTGTACCAGCAATGAGTAGTGGGATTTACCCAATTTCCGTGGCGCGCATACCCGCTTCGCTGTTAAAAGAAGATGGCTTGCGCCTCTGAGTTGTCTTAGGTAAATGGATGAGATCCTGTGAGCTTGTCTAACATGTCTATGGCGTAGATAGGCAGAAGATAAGAGAGGAATATTAATAACTCAGCTAAATGTACTCGTAAAACTTCTCTATAGACACATGGAACCGTTGAGTTGACTTCGCTGCCGCGGGTTTTTTGAACGAATTAGGGTCCATGAAATTGTGTCACGCTGTCAATTATTATTTCCAATAGACGATTCACTTTGTTAGGTAAAAACATTTGTCAAATCGACTTTCGTTAAATTTAGGTATTTCATGGCGCATTCTTACGCGGACTCAGCGGTTGCGATTGCAGAGAAAAAATAGTACGATACGGAATTTATAACGTGTAAAAATAAGCTCAAGAGTGATAAAATGAACTTTTGCCCTTAGTTACGTAGTCTTCTTTAAAAAAATTGGCGTTGTTTGCACTAGTTGTGCAAGGCTTGAACCAACAACGGAGCTAGCGTTCGTATTTCACGAGGAAGAAGCTGCCCTCCCAATCCCGTGTCCCTGCTCCACTTAAAACGACATGGGTTTTGCAGGAATACGTCACGTAATTAATGTTACGTGATTTCTTTGGCGAGAACACGTTAAGCAAGTAGTGTAATGTGATTTCGGCTTGAACATGTCACGTTACTAACATTACGTGACTTGGCGGGAACATGTTACGCGAATAGTGCTACGTGGTCTTGCGCCATGTTCCCCTCCTCATAACTTTCCTTTTTCCTTCTGTCTCTCTCTTTTTCTCGCTTCCTCGTTCTTTCTTCCTCTTTCCCTCCGTCTCTCTATTTCTTTCTTTTTCTTCCTAACTTGATCTCTGTTTTTTCTACCTCTTTTTTGTGAGCGCGCGCCGGCATGATGACGATAGTTTATGCGAACACTATACCGGGGTAAGCCGAGCATAATCAGCACCGCTGTTGAAAATCGTTATTTTTCAAGCAGGGCTATTAGCTTACCCAGCTCAAGTGTTGCGATTGTCATGCTTCCCAAGCTAGACCATAGCGCTTATAGTCTAACTTGGGATTCAGCTGGTACTCGACCGATTCAGGTATACTGTATAAAGCTCTTCCCTTCCTTGTGTTAGGTAGTCGGAGGTGTCACGATGAGTGTACATCGCGTCCCTCCACTTTTCATTCCACCGTCCGCTAGATTGTCTTTTGGCGCTGTTGTCGACGGTTGAGAAGCATCGGCGCTCGTGGCCTCCGCACAGCACCGTGATAACGGCGCTAAACTTGCAAAATATCCAACTGAAGCATCGTGCGAAGGCTTATCTCGATGAGGTCTTGTATCCGGAATACCTTGCCAGTGTCTGTAGAAGTCGTCGATTGTTTAATATCGAACGTGTCGTAGCTCGACGTAGGTCGTACGGTAGGTTAGGTGGTTGCAAGGCTTTATTCAGATCCTGCAAGGCGTGCCTTAGCGCGCAGCGGGTGACTCCCCACCAAGCCTATCGGCCGCTCCGTGGGCCTGCTGGACGGCGAGGAGGGAGCTGCGGAGGGCCGCCTGCCATTTGGACGAGGCAGTATCGGAGTTAGTGTACGTCGCCTTGCACTCTGAGAGCACGTACGCTGGCGTGACTACGTTCCCGCATGCGGGGCAAGCGTCATTTGGGAATGCCGGTCACTAGGAGACTCCTCAAGCGGGTAAGCGCCACAGCAATTGGTCAAGCCCCTCTACCGTGTAGAGCAGGTGCGAGGGTCAAACGAACACGTGAAAAGGAGAAAGAGAGAAAGAAAAGGAGAAATGTATATAAAGAGGAAGAGAAAAATAGACACGAAAAAGAGATAGAAAAACAGAGAGCCAGACACAAAGAGAAAGAAAGAGAGAGAAATAAAGAAGGAAAGAGAGAGAGAGATAAAGAAAGGGAAGAAAAAGAAATAAAGATAGAAAGAGCGCGAAAGAGAAAGAAATAGAAAAAAATAGACACAAAAAAACAGAGTGAAAGAGAAAGAAAAGAAAGAAAAAAATTAAAGAGAGAGAAGGAAGGTCACCCAGCTCTGCTTTTCCTTCAGGCTTGGCACCACTAGTGCTAAGCTGCCATAACGGTTTCTCATTCCAGTAGGTATCTGGGGCCATCCTCGAGATTACGCTGAGAGGTAATGGCTATACTTACGTAAGACAGGGTGTTCTCTTGTTTTTCTTTTAATTTGACTATCTTGGGTGTTTAAAATTTTGGAAATATTTGAGGTGAATGCACCACCTAATGGCGGGAAAAGGAAACGATACGATATGTTCCTAATAACTGGACCCGTTACCACACGTCTAGTTTTCAATTTGTTTTAAAGAACTAGTTCCGAAAGAATCCATGTACTCGTGTTTTGCGTACGAATGCAGAGCGACGTTAGGTGTTCCCGGGTCCGGTATAATTGGGTTTGAGTGCAGTTTGATAACCTCAGGTCACACTAAGTACAAATAGACTAGGCCTTGTGATGATGAAGAAGTGCACCCTGAAGAGCTAGCTCTTCACGATGCCGCCACGACCTCCGGTCCATCGGGTCGCCAATCCTTGGCGCACAGCCGACAACCGGCCAATCTGCTTTTCATGCGGTCTACCCGGACACGTTGCACGCCTGTGCCGCCGCCGACCACTACATTCACGCGACGACCCCCGCGCACCTGATTACAGCCACGCGTTCTACGCTTCAGACCGCGAGTTGCCCCTTCCGCGACCAAGCCTTCGACCAGCTTCTGACCGTCGTTCTCCTTCTCCTCGTCGTCGCTCGCTCTCCCCGATGCGTCGACGTCCATCTGCAACCGACACGGAAAACTAAATGGCGCAGTTCCCGAGGCAAGAACTGCGTCATTTCCATCCAAGTGCTCCCACAGAAATCCACACGGATGCTAGCGGTGTCGGTCTTGGAGCAGTCCTCGCCCAACGAAAGCCCGGCTACCAAGACTATGTTGTTGCGTACGCAAGTCGCACACTAACAAGAGCTGAAACAAATTATTCAGTAACTGAAAAAGAATGCCTAGCGATCATCTGGGCCATTACAAAATTTCGGCCTTACCTGTACGGTCGACCCTTCGATGTCGTTACCGATCATCACGCACTTTGCTGGTTGTCCTCCCTCAAAGATCCCTCCGGCCGCTTGGCAAGATGGGCTTTGCGGCTCCAAGAGTACGACATCCGGGTTATCTACCGCTCAGGCCAGAAGCATGCCGATGCCGACGCTCTTTCGCGTTCGCCTGTTTCCACTGACATTGCGAGTGTCTCCATTCTGGACAACTTATGTTCGCCATTAGGATCCATCGACATGGCTTTGGAGCAACGCAAAGATTCGTGGATTGCGTCTTTGATGGATTACCTATCTGACGCGCTCGCACACCCGCCATCTCGAGCACTACGCCGACAAGCCTCTCACTTCGCCATCTGTGATGGCATCCTTTATCGCCGCAACTACCAATCTGGCGGCCGAAAATGGCTACTTGTCATACCCAGCACCTCCACCAATTATAATAAAGAGCTGAGACACGGCGTGGACAAAAGAAACTGTAATATGACAGTGTAGAACCGTAAGCCTAGCCAGCGCAAAACAGCAACAACGTTCAGCACGCGCCGCTCCTGTGTAGCGCTGACGATACGACTGTGTAGCTAGCTCTTCAGGGTGCACTTCTTCATCATCACAGCCTAATTATCTGGCGCTTGTTCGCGTTTTTTTTTCTGCGTTGAGGCAAACCTTTGCATGCAGCATGTTTATGTATTGTACCGAAACGAAAGCGACTTCCGTTGTATCCGCTGCCGCTTTATAACGAAAGATGTCTTACCTTAATAACATACGATGTAAGCTGCGTCAAATCTCTGTCTACATCCATTTTGAATAAGGTAGTGATGGGAATATTTGCAAGCACCTCAGTGCAGTTTTTTGTACTGACATTCAAGTTGTCTTCACCGGGCGTTTTTGGCCACTCACCAAATCCGGAATTATTCATCAAACTGCGCAGAACTTCGAGTTGATCTCCTTTTTCTGGAACCGCTGCGAAATCGAGACGTCAGCGATTACAAAAACTGTATTTGAAGGCAACTCATTAAGATCGCGTTCTATGAAAAGAAAATCTGAGGACGCTTGAGCTTCGCCTTCAAGAGTAGAAAGCGATAGCGTAATCGGGCACCGCGCGCATCGCATTCTCATTTGCTAGCCTGGATTCGGTTCTCGGTGCATGCCTCAACCGTGCCGTAAGGAAACGAACGACTGTGCGCGTAACATTGGCCGTTTCAAAGTATCCTTGAATACCTACTGCAAGTACAGTTGTTATGTGAGCACTACGACATAATTATTCCTTTTGCGAATCAGCGAAGGGCACACCACGCGTCCGTGAGGCAACATGCGAACCTACGCAGCTGCTCACTTTGTTGATGCTTTTGCAGCTGACGATGATTAAATAGGTCTGAATGCTTTGTAATCGGTGGGCCTTTAAAACACCCACTCGTTGCGCAATTGACATGCTTTGACGCCTGGCGCAATTCTACGCTTGTGCCACGCAATATTACACGCGTTAAGGAGACTCCTTCCACGACATGACATTGATATAGTGTTTTTGATATTCATATAGCATGTCGTCTGTGGCCGAGTCGTTTCGCGCCGCGTCTTGCGGAGCGAGGGGACGTAGGTTCGACTCCTGGCGGCGGAACTTTTTCTTCTAGTTTTTTCTTTGCCATCTGTTTGTGTATATTTTACAACGTCATATCCGTGACGGAAATACGTCAGTGGAGCCGGCGGACCCCGGCGTAATACAATTTCGTGTTAAGGAAACACACACACACGTACAAAAAAAAAAGACGAGAAGCAACCTCTATGATTCAAGAAGCATGTCGCGGAACCACATGACACATGTTTGTGAATATTGCCTCCGTGTTATTTAGGTCCGATATGGCTTTATATTTTATTTTAGATGGAGGCGAGAATGTTTGAAGCCCGTGTACTTAGATTTAGGTGCACGTTAAAGAACCCCAGGTGGTCGAAATATCCGGAGCCCTCCACTACGGCGTCTTTCATAATCATATCGTGGTTTTGGGACGTTAAACTCCAGATATTATTATATATTTATATTTTAGGTTAGTTTAGGGTATACGTCGCACATACCGTACTTGCATGTTCTGAAGGCGCAGGTGACCTCTTTTAAAGGGGCAGACAGATCACCATCATCATGATTATCCGGAGCCGTCCACTACTGTGTATCTAATAGCAACACTGATGCTTTGAAGCGTTAAACGCCGTGAATCCTTAACCAGCGCTTCTTCCTCGTTGTGTACGGACGTTGCTCACGAATTAGCAAAAATCTGAAGTGATAAACTATATCAGTTCGCGAATTGACGCAAGAAATGTTATAAGAGCAGAGAGAAAGAGCAGAGGAAGGCATATAATAATAATAATAATATCTGGGGTTTAACGTCCCAAAACCACGATATGATTATGAGAGACGCCGTAGTGGAGGGCTCCGGAAATTTTGACCACCTGGGGTTCTTTAACGTGCACCTAAATCTAAGTACACGGGCCTCAGACATTTTCGCCTCCATCGAAAATGCAGCCGCCGCGGCCGGGATTCGATCCCGCGACCTTCGGGTCAGCAGTCGAGCGCCATAACCACTAGACCACCGTGGCGGGGCCAGAGGAAGGCAGGGAGGTTAACCAGAAGTTTGTATCCGGTATGCTGCCCTGCACTGGGGTTTGAGAATAGGGGGTTGAAAGCGAGAGAGAGAAAATAAATAATAAGGAAAAAAAAGACAATCACAACCACACACACACGAGTGCGTTCCGCTCAGAGGCGCTCTGACAGGCCAAGTTATCGGGCGGCGAATAGAAGCAAGATTGCATTTTGCTCCTGTTTTCGGCTCAATGTAGAAACCGAGACGTCATCGCAAAATCACCAAATGGAATAACGCGAACATCAACTCTATTTTGAGGCTATATCGCTCTATTTCGTCAGTCTGAGAAATGCGGTTGCGAAATGCATGACTTGTAAAGGAAGTTAAAGGGGTACTGACACGAAAATTTTCAATTGTGCTTTGGCGTCAAATGAAAGACCAAGCCCTCAAGAGCCTAGAAAAGTTAGTGCTAAACGCGAGTGCCCCCTGAAAAAGTAATTAGAGTACGTTTTAAACGCTAGTTTAGGTTCCTACTGTACCCTGACGTCACAACGCGGTATGAGCTTCTCGTCGCGTGCTCTCGCAATATATAGTGACGTTTCCACGGCCGCTCCGCACCGTGGCTCTGTTGATGACGCACAAGCGGCCATTTTGAATGTTTTGGTGATGCACAAGCGGCCATCTTGAAAGTTTTGGTACCCGACGTCATCACAACTAGCCAGACTGCTGCGTGAAGTCACCAGAATTAGTACTGTAGCCTGACGTCCAGCTAGTGTCGATGTCGGTAGGTGCGCCATGGAAAAATTGATTTTAATATCAAAATAAAATATCTTATCAGCATTTGCGGAGCTTCACACTTGCTCAGAGCCGTCTCTGCATACAAAAGATTTGTATGGCAGAGTAAAGTCGCCTTCGAAAAAAGGTCTCAGTACCCTTTTTATGAATTCTGAATATCTTCGGAACGCGCGTAGCCTATTCGATAAAGGGTTCACGTCAGTTCGTTGACGCCCAAAAGCTGAAAGCTTGTTACCTGAGGTCGCCACGAAACGCTGACATTTGTGAAAAAGATAGCTGTAGATCAACGGGAGCGGTAAGCCAACGTTTCCTGCTGAGCGCGTGCTCACGGGAAATCGCGCAGCGGTCAGTGGCCATGCATAAAAGGCGTAAAATATCAACTGCCGTAAAATTCTTATAATTTACATGTCTTAAAACAGGACATGTAGAACCTTGGCTTCCGTGTTTTTGTAAAGTTCATAAGGTATGCCATCCGGTGCGGGTGCTTTCCTCGGTTTTCATTGGTCTATTGCTGATGAGAATTCGCCCATAGTGAAATAAGCCTGTATGCCCTCTATATCGGTGAGCGTAGGAAGCGTACCTGCATACGCTGGCAGGCAGTTCTGAGCAGTGAATGGAGGTGGTACCATGTCAAACGCAGGAAAGAATGTGTGGGCGACGATGTCGGCGAATGCTACTGGAGTCTGGCCAGATTCTAACAGGGCGCAGGCTGCAGGGTCAGGAGGTCGCTGACCGCGTTCCATGGCTCGGAAAGTGCGCCATATAGAGGCATTAGACGCCGAAGGCCCAAATTAGGAGCACCAGTCCATCCAACGGCCGCGTTCCAGGCGGCGTTCCTGGCGCCAAGCTGCTGCTTGAAGGCGTTGGGCTTCCAACCGAATGGCACTTGCTGTAGGGTCACACTTTGACGCTACTTCTGCTTGACGGCGCGATGCCCATAGACGCAGAAGCTGCAAATCTGGAGCGGGTCGCGATTCATCCACCCATGACACGCGTGATGCTTGAGCTGTGCCGCACTTATGCGATCTGAAGGATCCGAAAGAGAGCGAGGGATAGGGCTTTTTGAAACTACCCTGTAATGATCCCAATCCACCACTCGACAAGGCCAGCGAAGGCGGCCTTATTTTGTTTTTACCCGACCTTTTAATGCAACCAAAAGGGAATATGGCTGTAACATCGATGAAAAGCTGCAATAAGCAAACTTTTGTATCTGCCGTTGCGAAAATTCGTTGTTAATTATTTCTGTGCACATGTGGTGGTTAAAATCGTTTCAAAGGTTTTAACGACGCCTTAAGGGTCTAAAGTTTTTAAACAATGTATCACCTTCCGTACGTAAAATCTTTGGAAGTATGCGGACCACATGAAGGCGTAATTAGTCGCAACTCCAGGCGAAAAAAAAAACAACAACTTCAGTTGACGAGTACTCTTGGAGTTCTGCAATGGAAAGTTTGGAATGCATAATCCTCAGTTTCGAGCTACGCTTCGAGGCGGACCAAGAAAGCGGTTTTATTCCGGTGTTCTTGGTCCGTATATTTTGTTTCTGAGAAGTAGCGAAATCATATTCAAAACACTGACACATTTCAGCACGTAGACTTTAACATTTTACGTACCGACGCAGGCATTGTAGGCCGCAGCAAGCTTGTTCGTTATATTCTGGTCCGTCTGTTTTAGTGTGATGTTTCCCAATATATCTGTAAAAGAAATCCTTATCGTTTTATACTGCCCATGATATATTTATCAAAAGTAAAATCCTTAGTTGTTGTTTAGCGCCTTGTGCCATCGCCTTCTGTCCCCGTCGGTGTGTTTTGATTTACTGCAGTGTACAGTCGGGATCAATATGAAAGGGAACACCTTATCCATATTTAAGCAACGATTACTCGTGATATGTGGTATGCGGATGCGAATTTGATTTACTAAATTTTAATAGGTTCGTTCCCGCGTGAGTAGTTACTGTTATGAATAATTTTATGTTTTACCACTGCGTTCAGCCGCTGTGGCCTCCTTTAAATGTTATTTTAGTCTTGCATTTAAAGGGACCGACAACTGATTTTTTTCGGCCCAGCTTTTTACGGCGCGACAGGAAGCTTACCCTTCGTAGCGTTTGTAGCTGCAGTGGTTTATCCTAAAAGCATGTAGTTATTTTATAAGCAGTATTTTTCGATCTGAAAGACTCCAAACACGCATGAAGGCTTGCTCCAGCAACGCTGAGAATTGATAGCGATGCCGCTAGCCCTTGTGAAAGCTGTCGTTGTTCTGCTTTCGCAGGAGTTACTGTAACTATGCTTAACCACCTTTACTTTGAGCTTTCCAACCATTTTTGAAAATAGCAAGCTGTTACAATGAGATGATGTGGCTTTATACACTTTCTCATTATTTGTACAGCGTTGTGTACGCCTGCGCCCAAGGTTGCCTGCGCCTGTGTCAAGGCTGCCTACGCCAAGCGAAGGCAGCGCCACTTTGTTGCATACAACTAACGCAGGCCTATATGTACATTTTTATGGAGTAATATCTTTGCGTATAAATAAATGAACAATATTTCAGTACTAACAGAAAAGTCATCGAACGCGTACACCAATCAACGGTCACGTGACCGGCTTCATCGGACCATTTATGATTTTGCCGCCAGAGGCGCCAGAGGTCCTTTTTCGCGACTTTCAATGAAGAAATAAAAATATAAATCCACCTCTCACGAGATAAACAGGGTTGGTTTGAGTTAATGCGACGGATAATCATTCCATCGGTGCAGTCATCTCATTTCATGTTCTGGGCAGTTGTCGGTCCCTTTAATATCGTTTAGGAGTGTATATGATTCTGTGTTTCAAGTAGCTCGCCGATGTGTCCTTTTGGGGGGTAGGAAACAAGCTGCGTTGTGTTTGCCTACGGTTATAAATTCGTACCTCTGGATACTATTTTATGGAAATAAAAAATGCGCATTTTTGTTGTCGATACACTTCACGAAAGCTCACAAAAGCTCTTACAAAATTTCGCGAAAGCTCAACTTCTTCTATAACACCAATGAACGTCCTGACGGTACGCGTGCAGCATCCACAGACACCACGGCTTCTTTCAAAGAAGGACCTGCACGTCATTTTTACGGGTGCTTTAACAGAAAAAGATTAACATAAAGAACAAACTTCCGTTGCTGTGGTGGTGTTTTCGTATTATTACTACCTTGACTCAGTGCAAATTATTTGCTGTGTTCTATGCTCGATCCATTCAACAGCTGCTTTTTGTGTGTTTATCTGTTCTGTTGTTTGTTAGATCCATTCAAGAGCTAAGACGTAACCGGTGCCTTATTTGTTCGCCAACATCTCTTTAACGTGGTATCAATAAAAAAAACAGTGGAAAAGAAAAACAATGATGACAGGGGCACATGCTGCTCATGCTTGCCTTGTTTTGTATCTGCTTAACTTGTGCTATATCAGCGTAGTAATAGTGGAAGCCGAGCTAACACAACAGTCAGTCCTATTGGCATTCTTGTATGGCACACCATAGTTGCATCGAAGCAACAGAAGTCCACTTAAGCTAATTGCCGCGGCTGGTGAGAGGCAATGACCTAAACTGAGCTAACGGTCGGAGCTAAATAAATCGTGTTAAGCATATTGCATTCCGGTAGAAAAATAAGCGATTCTGAATATGATGGTTTTTGCGAATTCTTTACAACGACTGGGTAGAAAAGGAGTGTGTTGTAGTATGTAATCGATTTGATGTCAACCTACTAGAGCTATTATACGATACGCATTCCCGACGGATTTCGCGCTAGCTGTAGAAGCAGCCTGATGCAAAAAGAAGCAGCAGAAGAAGAAATAAAAAAAAACACCTCTTACATTTCAGAGTCATTTGCAGCTCTTCTTTGATTATGGTGAAGCTCACAATAGCCGACTTGGAGTCTGGTATTTCGTGTTTGTCTATCCAGCCTCCGCAGGTGTATGAGTAGAAATCATCGCAAGGATCAACGGATGTGTTGAGTGACTCATTTATCATCTTTGCTGGAAATAAGGAGGAGGAGGATAGATTGTGGAGATGAAAAGACGGTATTTTTGCAGCCCATAGTTGGGAGCATGGCTCAGGGTCGTATGAAAGAAATGTAGGCGCTATTGTTTGTGTTAGAACAGGCCTCCTCTAAATGTGTCTTGCTCTTCTCCTGACCCGCCCTAAGAAGAAGCAAGCCACGGATGAAATCAATGATCTCCTCGTATTATCTCGCTTTTCAAGGGACACTATGTAACGGGAATAGGTGTGTCATTTTATACCGCGGAACTGTACTTCTTGAAAGATTTATCTTTGTTAATATCGGGATATGTAGATTGTTGCAAAAAAAGAAAGACATTAAGGTGAATCTTTAGTATATCTTTAAATTTGCGCCGAAATCTGTTTTAAGATGGCCTGCATAAACTGGCACTTGCTTGTAAAGCTCCTTCATGGCGGTAAACAGCAAGAAAAGACAAACCAAAACTAAGCTGAAGGGCTGGACCTACAGAAATCGTTTTAAGCGTAATGAATTCAGGCAGAAAAATCAGCGATTCTGAATATAATGTTTTGTTTCTAACCAGTGTTAGAAAAGATAAGTGTCTCGTCCCTATGTGCTGGTTTCCGCAAATCGTGTTGAAATCCCATAGGTGATGGGTCTGCGTGACGTCACAGATTTTGAATCGCTCTTTCTGGTATTTGGGAGATGTTGGCTCCGTAAGAGTTACCGAAACTTGTCATTTCCAATCTTTGATTCATTTGGAACCTACTGACACTCATTTTTACAGATTAACCATTAAGTAGGCCTTAGCAAACGCCTTCCCTGTCTTGGGCAACAAGGCGACCTGGTACGGGAACGCTTAAGTGGCATCCCCGCCGATTTGTTCTTTAATGTCTTTTAAGGTAAGAGTTACATTCTTGGTATTATTGAAGGCTAATTTACTGGTACATCTGTTTTTTTTTTCTTGCTTAATGTCCGCGCTTCTCATTGAACAGTTAGGTCGGGGCCCCCAAGCGGCTTCTGTACGCACGCTTTTGCATTCCTTTGTATTTTCCATGGGGTGTGTCTTGGAGTACAAAGGAACGCAGGAGTGTCCGTACGCAAGCCGCTTGAGGTCCCCGGCACTAAAACTCTCTTATAAATCATTCCAATACTAAATAAGAAACTCCGGTAAAGTCATCAGTACGTTACCTCGCTCAATGCAGACGGGTTCGTTACAGACACTGTAGTTTCCTATAGACGAAAGTGGAAGGAATTAGACAAGGCCTTAACACTCACTCCAGGAAACTGATTAGGCACGCCCAGTCGGATTATTCGGACTTGTAGCACCCACAGGACAACGGTTCAGAACGAGTGCATATTTTTCGACAATATTATTTTGACCCTGTTTCTGGTTTTCGTTACGTAATAACCTACAGAAGAGAACATCTTTAAATGTAGAGCAGGTGACGCTACTACGAAAGCCGATTCGTTGTGAGTACTAGCCTGCGTGTTAGCTGTTTAGCGAGACAGCATAAAAACCGCCGTCAACTCAGACGGAATCGTTAAGGACGTATACCTCACGCGAAGTGGTCAAGTGGCGATCAGCAGTGACATTTGCAAGCGCTTTACACGCATTTCACGTTAATGTCGTGACCTGTAGTTGGAAAAACTTGCCTTTGGCGTCATTCAGTCTCACCGTTGTTGAAGATGACAAGCAGAGAAGCGTCATCAGGCTTGAAAACACCACGGGAGTCATGGTGGAACTTCACTATTCTCTATGGAAAGGGTGAAAAAAAAAAAAACAGATTTACATGCGCGGCCAAAACGCAACAAGAAATGAAACGTAATCAGGAATGTTAACAGGACATTTAAGGCTACGAGGAAAAAAAACAATGGGACCTTGTTTATCATAATTTATTGAAAGGCATCATCATCAACAACATAAATTTCAGCCTATTTTGATGTTCACAGCAGTACGAAGGCTTCTTCCAATGATCTGGACATAAAAATACTCATGACGATCGTCATTTTGAAGCTGCTAACATCCTTAATGCTTTCGCTGTTCTAGTGCGCGGGATTTCGCTTCCTTTAAAGGGGCACTGACACAAAAATTTTGGCCTCGCGTTGTTTTCCTGCAATGTGTTGATGGGGGCCTGTTAGTCATAACACGGCACATCGTTTGCTGCAGGGCGCGACAGATAATTGATTACAGGCTCCTCATTACCGACCAGTGACAGTTTCGGTTTTAAAAACTACAAGCCGCCGGGTGCAACTATCAACACCTAGCGGGTGCAGCGCTCGATCACGTCAGCACACAGAACTGTGACGCACTTCCGCACGGTTCGCGAGCAGCCGCCGAGAAGTATATAGGCTGCTGTAGCAGACGCGGAAAACATGGCGGCTGTGTCGTCATCATAATTTGTTGCAGCGTGGTCACGCGAGGGAAGTATGGGGTCCCCAGTGGTCCCCTTTGGGGGTGTCACGTGTCAGTAGCGCGAGGTTGTCGATCGTTCACGCAAACTTTAAAATTCATTAAAAAATTTGCAGTGGCTTAGCTCGGCTATGCCAGGATATACGTAGCGTTAGCAAAGATTCAGCTGATTATAATTAGCTTTCCAGATTGTCTAGGATTATTAGCCTTTTTCTGTTCATTCTTCGTATGCTGAACCGCTAATTGCCAGGCAACTACTTCGGGATCCGATGAGATAAGCTTCTCGGCTCTTCTGCGCCGTCGAGCAGCATTTGCGCTCTTCTTCTCCATGGCGTTACCCACCTGCAAACGCCAGTCAGAGGCGCTATCAAAGGGCTCCAGCACAGTGTCAGACGGCGACTGCACAGCGAAGGCGAATAGCTGCGCGCGCTGGCGCCAATACGTCTGCCAAGGCTACGACGTCACTCTGGAAAGAGAAGACCGGCGGCGGCAGGTCGCGCGTGGTGGTGGCAGGGTCAGCGCGCGCGCCTGCGCCAGTTTGTCTGCCGCGGCTACGACGCCACCCCTCCTGAACGCGCTGACAACCAGCGGCGAGCCGCACGCGGTGGTGTCGGAGAGCGCGTGAGATGCCAGCTCCGGTGACCCAGCTCTGTGACATCACTGATCCTCGCGCTTGCGGAGCACGGCTCATGACGCTCCACGCGAAATCGCCTCCGGCTAGGCAAGTGTAGCTAACGCTACAATAACCTCCAAGCTATATTCGCTGTTGGTATTTTGCAGATGATATACGCATGTTCACGGGAATCGTTCCCGCAGGCTATCTCGGCCGCGACATTTTGTGTCAGTACTCCTTTAAGCTTCAATTTCGACAGTTGTCCAATATTCAACACTTTAACTATTCTCATGACTCCAGCGTTAGGCTACGGTTCCCAGCCCCGTTAAAGGAACGCCTCTTTCAGTAATATCTTGGCGAACATGGTATTCTAATGCTAGCAAAAAAGGTTTTCATTTGTTATGTACTACCTTCCTATTTTTGCCAATAAATACTTACCACACTATCTATGATTGTATTACCCAGCAACAAAACGACTTGTCTTTTAATTTAATTTTCTTTTCCTATATCACATCGTTTATGACCACTCCGCTGTAATACCCGTGGCCTTCAGGGAATAAATAAATAAATAAATAAATAAATAAATAAATAAATAAATAAATAAATAAATAAATAAATAAATAAATAAAAAGCTGTGGATTCCGTTAAACACTTACAGTAATGTTGAGCTTTCGTTTTGTACCCCGTGAGACTCGAGGGCTCGAAGTTCCAGGAGGTGTCGGAGCGGTCAATGCTTCATCGTCAAACAGATTCCGCGAGAATCTCTATGGAATTTTATTTACTTGGAAGTTGCTTCGACGAGTCCTTTATAAGGAGAGCTTCCGCGTTTCAACAAGCTTCACCGCTGTATTGGCTTTTGCTATTTTTTTTTGTTCACGTGTCCTTTCGCGAGCGAAACAACAATGGCTTGTGCGTATTGGAGATAAACGTCATAATTATTTATTAGCGGGAACACGAATGGCAGGCACGACTGCCCGTAGTGCTCGGGAGCTCCGCACGCTCTTTGAGATGCTCATCCCGGAAAACTGATCTGCATTTGCCCTTTATGATTCCGGAATTCAATACAGTCGCTAAGGTATGCGTCCACTTCAGAGAAATTTGCCTGCGTCCATTCCTAGAAATTATGGAAAATGGAATTCGGCTTGCGTTTCACCGCCAAGTTTGCTTGAATTCTATAGTGGTTATTTGCACTTCTACTTTCCGACCGAGCGATTGCGCTGCTCACTGAGTAAGTATGAACGAAAGAGCAGCGTGGCTGGATGATCAACAAATTGCTGAAGAAGTAAAGCAAGACTGGGGAGCGGAGTACTAAGCGTACATACGCCCATCGTACATATGCCCTGCGTACATACGCCCATCGACAAATATTTGAAATAAAGAAAACAATTCTACTGACATGTTATTGTTTTAAGACAGTGGGATACTGCCAACGTAGTTCGTATTATTATTGTAGTATCTTGCACTGATTAAGCCAATGCTTTTTTCGCTTTGTCGCATGAAAATGTTATGAAAACAAATAACTTCAATTGCGTTTGTTGTGTATTCTTGCTAGTGAAGCGATTAATCGAACTGTCGATAAATGTAACTGACCATATAATTGAATGTTCGGCAACTGCTGTATTGTTAAAATTTTTAATAGCATATCTGCGGGTCTGTAGTTTTCTTATTTATTGATAAATACTGCAGGCCACCTTCGGGCCCAAGCAGGAGTGGTGACGAGAAAAAAAAATGCGTTCATATACATGAGTGGCATATAAGAGCACTTGGTCATTACAAGACGAAAACAAGTTAAAAAATACAAAAAAACGCAAATCACACAACGTTGCATTCTGAACACTTAAGTTCGAAAAATGCAAACGTAAATCAGACATTGTTACGTCCTAAACACATTACATACCAAAGTTGGTGTTTCTAATAATGTTAACAAATCAGTCTGCTGAAGCAGAGGAAACGGCACTCTGCGTAGTTTATTGCAATAGTCGTTAGCGTCTGGAAATAACAAGTATTTGTGCGAGTTTATGTGGCTTACGGATTGTCTCAGCATTTTGCTGTGACCCATTCGAAGGGAATATCTGGTGTGGCTGTGTAGGTAAGCAGGGCGATTTAATCTAAAGTGGCCATAATACAGCTGATACATAAATTTTAACCTCGATATGATTCTCCGATGGCCTAGTGTTTGTAGATTAGCTTTCATAATGAAGTGGCTAATGCTGCTTTTTCTTGAATAATCTGAAAAACCGAACTGCTAATCTTTGTAATCGCTCCAGTTTATCAAGATATTTCTGGTGTGGGCTCGAAACTGAATCTGCGTACTCTAATGTAGGTTGCACTAAACATTTTTAATTTTTCAATTTGACAGATGTTGGTGCTCCGCGCAATTTCCTTTTCAACAACGTCAGTTTACCATGAGCTTTCCGACAAATTTCGTTAACGTGGGTTTCCCAACTTGTTATTCCTCAAAATTACCCCCAGATATTTTATATACGAAGTGCGAGTTAATGCGGTATCGCCTAGTGTGTACGCGAATAGAAGCGGTCATTTTTTTATTAGTGAACGATAGGAATTTCGTCTTAGCAGTGTTTAGCCTCGTACCCCACATCTTGCACCATTCTTGAATAGAACGCGAAGATTCATTTATCGTAAGCTGATCTGCATGATTGTGCATTGGCTTACATACGACGCAATCGTCTGCGAGCAAACGTACGGTGAACACATTCTTGTATATCATTCATATAAGTTAAAAATAACATTGGTGCTAATGACGACCGTTGTGGTACTCCAGAAAGAACACCCAGTTTTTCAGACGAACAGGAATTAACAGGGACACTTCGTTTCCTATTAGTGAGGTAGCATGAAATCTAAGCTACACTAATTCTATCAATACCATAAGCATGAAGCTTGGTAATTAAGTCATTATGAAGAATAACATAAAACGCTTTGGATAGATGAAAAATATAGCATCAATTTGACCACCTTTATTAAGTTCGTTAGCAATGTCATGCATTAATTCTCCTAATTGCGTCACTGTTGACAAGGCAGACCTGAAACCGTGTTGTTGATGGCACATAAGGTCGTTTTGATTAAGATGGGTTACAATGGCCTTGTAAATGATGTGCTCCAAAACCCTGCAACACGTGCTTGCAAGTGACGCTGGTGTGTGATTGTTCAGGTCTGATATGGAACCGGATTTGTGAATTGGCACGACATTTGCAGAGCGCCAGTCATCAGAGATAGATGACACCTTCAAAGATACCATGAAAGTCTCTTGCAGGTACTTCGATACCTAGCCCGCGTATCTCTGCAGAAATATGTTTGTGATATGGTCAGGGCCAGAACACTTTTTGATGTCTAGTTTGCGTAGTAGACACAAGATACCACCTCGCTTATCATGATTTTCCGCATAGGTACCTTGAGATCCCGTGACGGAAATGGAGCGAATGAGGCGGTTCTCGTGAATACTGATTGAAAGAACACATCTAATTCATTTGCTATGGATGTAGGCTCAGTGATGGTATGATTACGTAATTTATTCTGTGAAACCTTGTGTTGATCTGTAGAAAGGTAACGGCAGAATTTTTTGGGCCGTTCGCCATCAACCAGGGTAGTGTTGTACTGAAAAAACCAGTTTTGGCTTCCTTTACTTTTTCTTGCAAAGCGTTAATCAAAATAGAAAGATATTTTTGTGTCCACGTTTTCGACGTCGTTTGATCTTTCGTTTCAAATGAACGATGTGACGTGTTACCCACGTGTTCTGCCAAGGTTTTCAACATCATCTATTCCATCGAACTCCGAATAGCTGGATTCTGGGAACTCTAGAACAGCAGTATCATTTGCATGTGCGTAGTCTTTCACAAGAATAGGAGCGGATTTAATGTACTTTTTAGCACTCGAAACAGGGTGAGTCATGACTATTAACTCGTGATCAGGAATTCCTTCGTCAGTGCTAACTGTACTGTTATCAAGTGAAGAACTGACTAACATAAGGTCAAGTATAGACGATGACGAATTGCCGAATCTTGTATCGCACTGAACCAGCCGGTTTAATGAGTAACTGAAAACTGTGAACAACTGGGATACAGCACTTGCAGATTCTCTCCCATCGTGAGACATGTGAGTGATTTATTCGTGGTAGATTGAAATCGCCTGTTAAAATGAGTTTAGTTCGGGAATTAGTGTTTTTGGCAAAGTAGTCATTAGGGACTTCTAAATATCTGGCGGAGAGTTTGGAGGCCGGGATATTCCACTAAGGTGATGCCTTTGCCGTGAAATGTTATTCTGCACCTAATACTTTCGTGATCAGGCATCTCATCAAGTACTTCGTGGGATATCTTATTCTTTATAGCTATGGCTACTGCACCACCACGAGAACTTCTGTCTTTGCGTCTCAGTTTATATGCCGTATGGATCACTTCAGTGCCCGAACGTCTTCGTGTAACGAGATTTCAGTTATAGCTACCACGTGTCGATTGTAGGACAAGAAAATCGTTTAAAGAAGGTGCACTTTATACAATACGCTGCGAGCATTCGGGGATACCACTCCAAGTGACTTTACATTCGTTTGTCAGGTTTTGGTATGGAGATCACGCACATTGCGCAACTCTCGCGTAGAGCGAGCAAGTTCGACTTTACGGTCCAGTAGTGGATCCCAATCAAAAGTTCTTCGTTGATTTTTAGCTTATCATACACTATTGACACTTTAAAGCCGGTTGCCTTATCATTTCCTGCTGAGCGCCGCAGCTTGGATCGCAGTTCTCTCATTCTCGGCGAGAAATCTTCGCTAATGGCAATATGTGTTCCTTTCAGCTTAAAACATTGTGATAAAATGTCAAGTTTTTCAGAGAAGTCGAACAGTGTTGGTATCACCGGGCGGGGGGCTTTGGCCATGTTTAGTACCAATTCTGTGGATCCTTTCTATTGTCCGGACTTCTAAATCGAGCAAATCTTTAAATATAGTTCTCCTTACTTTATGCTCTAGCGATGGGTTGTCTGCATTGGATTCTTCACTGACGCCATGTATTAAAGTTGTCATGAACCACTTTTCCAAGTAATGATCTAATGACCTCAATATCGAAGTTTACTGCCTCCCGAATCGATTGCCGCAAAAATTTCTCGAATCCGTCAAGAATCAGCGGAGTTACGGGGGTTTGGCGCACGCTCCCAGCGCTTTCTCTCTTTTCTAGCAAAACTTTGGTCTGGGCGAGCTGGTTCATCGTCGGACTTGTTTGGGGCAGCGCTAAAGAACACACGGACAAAGACACATAGTAGACGCGTCTACTATGTGTCTTTGTCCGTGTGTTCTTTAGCGCTGCCCCAAACAAGTCCGACTTTCTCTCTTTCCTCGTGCCGACGAGCGCACTGGAAGCTAGACAGGGAGGGATGGCACGTGGGAAAGAAGTTACGTCAGCGCGCGTCATGAAACGCGATCGCTCTCCCGCTGTGATTCGCTTGCGCGAGTGCGGCTACCGTGTACTGAGGAGTGCGGCGCCGGCAAGGGGCGGCACCTCGCGGCAAGAAGCGCATCTGATCCGAACGCCGCTCTCGATTTACGTCGGCTATCAGCCAATAAGCATGTTATATCTCTTGCGACGTAAACTGGCAGATCTGCGACGTCAACGTGCAGACGCCCCGCCCACCGACGAGAGTGAGAACCGGCCTCTGTTTGAAAAGAGGGTGCCTGGGGAAACGGCAACTTCGCGCTCCACTTGTGGCTTTTACGCGGCGTGCACGACTGTAATATTTGGCAGAGCAGTTCATAGCCGTTTCAGCTTTCCGCAGGATGTGTTTTTTCAACAAGCCCAAGGGGTGCTTCATGACCCCTTTAAGACGTTGTTTTGTCGGCTCCTATTTTCTAAGTCGTCTACTTTAGCTTCAAGGCTCAGAAGTTTATTCGTGTCCCGGCAGGCTTGGTCGCATTTCGCGAGCTTATGTTCCAAGTGATTCTTGCTTTCAAGTTATTTTTCCATGGTCCCAATTCTTTGCTTAATACCACCAACCGTTGATTCAACATGTTTAAGGCTGCACGTTAAATCTTTCAGCGTCACATTAGTTTTGCTCGGTTTCTTGAAGATTTTCAAAATTCCATCAGCAGAATTAGCCTCAGTGTTAGGCCCCGGGTGCAGCTCAAGCTAAGAAATATTTTAGACAAAACAGTGTTCAGAAGCGTCTACAAGCTAAGAAAAAAAAAAGAACACTTAAGCATAATGCGGACGCCAGTTTTGAAGGTTAGCTCAGCGATGTGCAGAATTCAAGATCATGTTGACCGCGTTCTTTAGGGTGGACTTCGTCCTGGATTCTAAGGGTCTCACCGATACCATAGACAGTTAGAACGTTAGAACCTCAGAAACGAAAAACTGAGGTTCCATTCTGCTCTGTGAAAGGGGAATGACCAGCGAAGCTGCTCAGCACACGGCAGAGGTGACAGAATTAATGAATTAATTAATACTTAGCTCGGACACCTCGACACACGCATGTATGTATGTATGTATGTACGTATGTATGTATGTATGTATGTATGTAGGTATGTATGTATGTATGTATGTATGTATGTATGTATGTATGTATGTATGTATGTATGTATGTATGTATGTATGTATGTATGTATGTATGTATGTATGTATGTATGTATGTATGTATGTATGTATGTATGTATGTATGCATGCATGCATGCATGTATGTATGTATGTATGTATGTATGTATGTATGTATGTATGTATGTATGTCTCATGATGTGCGCGAGTGGAGTGGTTACTGGATTTAGAAGACGACGACACTCTGCACCTGCTGCACGTGACGCAAGGGAAACTCAACGAATGAGCGCTATTCACGAGAGTTCGCAAGGGGACACTCCATAGAAGAGAAGCAAGGCAGACGTGGCCGGGAGAAGACGGTGCCAAAAAACAGTGCTTAAGCTTACTTATAATTCTCTCATTTGCCTTGCCGAAATACATACTGCTTTATTTATTATGACACTCAAACAGTTGCGGGAAGTCGTACAGTTGTTGTTCATTTTACAAGAATCCCTTCCTTTTCTTTCCATTTCTTAGACAGCACCACCTTTTCAGCACGCCCGTTTTCCAAACTAAACATGGCGTCCATGACGTAGTGGGCCAGTGTGCGGCCGCAAACGCGCCGTTTTATTTTCTCCAAGAAAAATGTACTCCTAATATGACATTAAAGTGTACTCTGAACAGTCAAAATCGTCCTCCCATTCCCACTTTTCGCGTATATAATTTTCTAAACGCGTTAGCGAATCGAGCGAGCAAAATCGAAATCAGCCGCAAGCTGCCGTATACTACCTGCGGAGCAACGCGAATGTGCGGAAGCCCCGCCTTCGCTCCACTGTCAGATTCAGAACAAGTGTTCGCATTGTATGGACGCCCTGACCTTCCTGCCTTTCCTTCCTCCTTCTCCGACGAAAAAAAAAACTGCGCTGCGTTTGCCCTTTACGCTGCGGAACATCAATGCAGTCGCTAAGGTATACGTTTATATTGAAATAAGTCTCTCCGCTTCATGTGCGGGAAATCCATGAAAACGCCATCTCAAATTTTGCTTGAATGGGCCAGGGATGTATTTGCATGTGGACTCTGTATAGCTTTGCACGCGACCAAAAGCACCGCGCAGTGTGTATTCATTTATTTATTTATATTTGTTTATCTATAGGTGCCGTTGGCAGATTGGGTCGTTACAGGGGTAAAGTACAAATCGGACACAAAACCCGTCATTGCTTGCCTAAACCAGCAATGTATATCTGGCACACTGAATTAGAAATCACGACGTGCCATTATACATAACTACTATACTACAAAATATGACACAACAAACGTCATGTTAAACATAAACACGTATATATATATATATATATATATATATATATATATATATATATATATATATATATATATATATATATATATATATATATATATTTCCCCACACCGCACCGCCGGAGCCACGAGGCGCTGCCTGGTCGGGAACAATACGTTAATGGAGGGAAGGATATGCAGGCCGCGGACATCTTAAAAGTGATCGTCGGAGGGGTGGAAGGGGGCGGCCGGAAAAAAAAAGGGGGGGGGGGGGTCTACCTCATGTTCTCACTAGTTTTTTTTATTTATTATTATTATTATTATTATTATTCCGCGTACCCTCACTCTTTTAAGATTGTATAAAGCTGAGCACCAACATACTGTACCCTCATTACTGATGAAGGCCAGACTCTGGCTGAAACGTCGAAATAAACAACGTTGTGACTTCTCACGGAGGATCTACTTGACTATATATATATATATATATATATATATATATATATATATATATATATATATATATATATATTATATATATATATATATATATATATATATTGTTAAGGCGTTTATTGACGGCGGGATTGACGGCGACGATGCACAACGACAGAGCGCAGACTCGCAGACTCTCACGAGCACGAGCACGAGGGGCGTGCTCTCCGACAAGAGGCGAAGAGGGCGACCCACTAGAAGGCGCTGGAGAGGACGGCCCATTACAACGTTCCAATTCTTCTCTACAATATATATATATATATATATATATATATATATATATATATATATATATATGTTCACTGTGCGGTGCTTTTGTATAGCATAGCAAATGCTCAGCCTTCTAGGAAGAAATAACATGGTAAATCCTAACAGCGCACTAATAATTTTAGGCAAAAACGCCTGAATATTTCAGTTGGCGTGCGAAATCTCGCGCGTTTGTGCTTTATTGACCAAAAAGGTTTTATTTCTTGAGTTGATCTTTTAGCGCGAGTTGCCAACCGAAGTAATGGGAAATGTAATGTTGAGTGCTTTGTCATCCTATGCAACAACACGCTTCACCATAACACGCATCGATGACTTGCGTTCATTGTGGAATTAGCTGGGCAGTTGAATGCGGTAGAAAATTCTTCCATGTTTTGCATTGGTATGTTGACTCTGAAAAAAAAAGAATAAAGAGAAGAAAAAAAGCAAAGATGGGGTAGCACATGTGTTCCTGATATCGTCAAATAACATCACCTACGTCAAGAGTCTCACACACGCTGCCCTCGGCCCGCATGTCACGGTCTTCTTCCCATGTTTTATAATTTTTTAAGTAGGTACGTTCATGAGCTACACAGGCATTACTGGTGTAAAGCGTTTTGTCGTGAGGCACCCCCTGCGGTCAGCATGTGTTGATACATAACCGTAAACAAAAGCTCTACATTTCAGAAGCGGCGACCAGATTTTAGTCATTTTGTAGATAGTTATCTATATGTTATTGGAATCATGGCGCGAAATCCCCTTCAGGAATGACCCACAATGAGATATGGGAAATGCCTCCTATTAAATGGCAAGTTTAGCTGACCTCGTGTGCAACTTATACCCCCCCCCCCCCCCCCGCTTCTACCATCGTCACTGTCTTGGCCATTGCTCGAGTAAATCTTCGTGACTGCGGGCCCGTTAGCTAAAGTGAGTTTGAGGCACCTGCCATATGCGAATAAAAAGTTTTTCGCGTGCGTATGGTCATTTGCAAAGAACCGTCGTCACGTGCTGTAAACTGCTTAGTCAGGATTGAATAAGGCATAAGTACACCGTAGAGTACCGCACTGTCGCGAATTGAATCCACAGGAAATCGAACGATGCGAACACTAGCGCTGTAAAGACAACTTGTTGCGTAGACTTAACGACAGGTCGTGTTGCGTAGAACATAAAAGACAGGCCATGCATTGCATATACCAGAGTATACATTTCATTATAATAAAGATTGTACATGGATGAATGCATGACAAACATGCGATATACAGTGAACTAGATGTCATGACATGAATGACTTCATTTGCCTCAAAGGCAAAAAAGGCGATGTATGCAGCTCTTTGCTGGCTGCTTCGCAATACATCGATTGCCACAGTGCGTGGGATCTTCCGGATTTTTCATCATTACGATTCTTGGCATATCTTGGCCACGTTTGCCTTTATTCCTCTGACGAACGCGCCGTAGTGCGTCATAACGTCTACACCGTTGTTGCGATGCTAGACTCGAGGGTGCGGGTTCGATTTCTGCTCGCGGAGACCGCATTTCGATGGTAGGGAAACGTAGAGAAAAAACGCACGTGTTTAGGTACACCAGAAAGAAAACCAGGTTGTTAAAATTAATCTAGAGGCACCCACCGTGCCGTGCCACGTAGTCATATCGTGGGTTTTGACGCGTAATACCCAGAAATTTATTTATTAAGGCGAAAGCCTTCGGTGCCTCATCAAGCACGAAACGTGACCGCTGGGGTCGGCGGCGTCCCGCGGTGTGTACGTCAACACGAGTGATGCAAAAATAATCATCACGGGACGGCGTCACTATATCACGTCATCATGACGTCACATATCGCCGAAATGTGTGACGCCATCACATGCCATCGTCGCTTGGCCAAAGGTGGGGCGATCACGAAAACAGTGCAAAACCAGGTTAGATGCAGAAAGCTTGCAATGCCTGCGATCCTGGAGGCAGTGAAAAGCCACTTTAGGTGCAGGATGCTTTCGGAGGAGGGCGGGGGAGGGTCAATACATCGACTGAGAAGGAAAAGAAGGTGGCTTTCGCCTTCCAGTTGTCTTAGGCGAATGCACGAGGGACCCTGTGATTTTTTTTTTCAATAGTTCGAGCTTGTTTGTAGTAGAGCGTGCTGCGTGGCGACTGTGAACTTAGACAAAATAGGAAAAAGAACTGAGGACAGCGACTTATCTACACTGCAGGCAGTGTTCTCTGAGACAGCACATTACAAGAATGAGTGGACACTCTATGTAAAAAAAGAGCGTATATTCGAGCATCTTTCTGCCACGCAGCAGAAGTCCTATGAGGACTCCTACACTATTTAAGCGGACCTGAAGGCGTGAGGTTTAGCGCCGACGCAATGAAAGGTCATTAGGCCCGGCTGCAGCGTCCTCCTTATACCTCATATTCCGTCATCCCATCGGGAGCGTGCTAACGGCCATCTGCAAACGTGTACCCCCCTTTCTAGGGGCGAAACACCATTGTCTCGGCGTGCATCGTCGTCTGCTGTCGTGACGGTTCATTTGCTTGAGCGCAAGAGAGGGCGCCACCGCCTCAGGGATCGCCGTGTGGCGAGAGAGAGAGCGAACGGCGCGCGTTGACTATGGAAGCGCTCTTTTTGCCATGAGCGCTGAACTACCAGCTCGTGAGGAACGAGAACGAGGCGTCGCCCGCGAGACACAACGCCGACGCAGGCAGCGTCTGCTAGCGAGTTTCTTGAGTGAAAAAAATTGGCCGCGTATCTGTGTGCTTCGCTGCAAATGTCGTCTAAAGACGATAGAAGAGGCGCTGCGTGAGATATGGACGCCATCTGGCAATACGCCGGGAAACATGAGTGTTGTGTTGCGGGCTGGTAGTCCCGGCGCTGCAGCAGGCGAAGACCGTCGGTGACCAACGCGACCGGCGGGGACGCCAGCCAGCCCGAACACGCGGTTCGGCGCGAAGCGCTGAAGCAGAAGAAACGTCTTTTATTTACACGTCGCCTGGGTAAAACAGGAATGCCAGAGCGGCGCTCCATGGCATTCGTACAGTGTAATCCAGAACCGAAACCGAAACACAACAGTGAGCTCGTGCAGAGGGCACGGAGGAAGGCAAGTTTCAGCGCAGTCGCATTTTCAGCGCAGCTTAAGAAACTAGGGTTTTTAGAATTACGTATGTATGCATTTTCTATTAATAGAACACACCACCTAATATTTACCTAGTGATGTTGCGCCTCAGATATGCGTATTGTTTGCTTTTTGATCGACAATGTACACAAGTATGAACCTAGTCAGCCGTTCAAGATGGCTGGCCCTTGGGCAAGTGGTTCAACTTTGGCCGAGTGGCTGAATCGAGTGACGTGCCGACAAACAGAAAAAACAGACAGACAGACAGACCAAAATTTATCCGTTTAAGTATCCCAAGAAAGACTATCGTCTTTAAAAACCGGCTGCTCGCGCTGCACAACCGTTCATCGGCCACCCGTATAAAATGGCACTGGATCTTGACCTGCAGTGTAGTGCCGGTGGGAGATTTCTATTGTGCGCAGTTGAACAATAGAGATTCGCAGCGTGCACGTTAACTAAAAGCTGGCTGCGGGTCTCTGTGTTTAATCTTCCTTCTGTCTCTCATTGCCCATTAGCAGTGATTTCGCTGTGGGAAACACCTGCGCACACTGCGTGCTTCGCCCTTCCGCAGGTTTTACGTTAGTGGAGCTGAAACACCCTTTCCTACATGCTTTATTTTGTATACACACGCTGGCACCCTCGTATCTGGGAAAATTTTCCATGACACGTAATGCGCAGCTGTCACGTGACTATGTGTGCCATGACGTCGGACGTCGGATTTTTCGCCTCCTGAGCCACAGAAGTCTTTTGGTCTTCATAATAGTAATCTGACTTGCTTGGTTGCCTTTCTCGAAGCCTGTGCGTTGGCTACTTTCATGCCAAGAATGCTAAGTCACGCTCATAGCAGGCGTGCCGTTCGTGACCGATAAGTGCTGGCCGGGCGGCTACACAAGTTGTTGTGCGACACATTGTTGTGCGACAAGTTGTTGTACTACACATTGTTGTGCGACAAAAAAGCTCCAGATTCGCCCTTTCTTTGCAGAGTGTATGGAATATGCGTAATCCATATTTGAAGGACTTGCAATCCATATCAGAAGATATTGTTGGCATTGCTTTTGATGATGTAGTGGCCTGCAAATACAGCTCAAGTATTTTCTGTTATAAATACCGCTTCAAAAGCGGGAAGCTTTGAAGCTTACTGCTTTGAAGTAGTAAGCCTATGTATAGTCATGACGAGAGCATTCATGCATAGACTAGAGGCAAATTTTAGTTCCGTACCCCTTTATGACCATCACAATGATGCGGCTCACTACATACCTGAGGTAATCGAGGGGGTGTGGATCATACTGAATTAGATGCTGCTTCGTCTCTTTGCGCATTTGGCCGCACCATACCTGTGGGTTAGAGAATATTTGAGAGCTTTGTTTCTCCAACTTCTAGCATCGAACAACTGAAGATGACGTAAACAATGCAGAATATAAAGTATAACCTTGGTTGCAGCTGGTCTGTATCATATTAAAAAAAAATGCAATCGGCGTTAAACAGATTAGAATCACGAGACAAGCGGGCATCTCTTTCGCGCTTTTTTCCCCCTGAATGATAACTCACAGTGTTAGTTGAAAGAAATTATGAGAATAAATAGGTAATACCATTGCTTCCCCAATGAAGAATAACTTCCTCCCCGACAGGTGCTCCAGACCAGGTAGGCGTGTGTCCTCACCCCGGCATTCGTCTTCTAGGAGCCTTTCGTAAGCCTGGAATGTAAGTGAATATATATTGGATACTAGGAACGAGAGACACCTCGGATGGTTCCATAAACTACAGGAGCGTAGTGACTACATGCACGATAGTGATTATCTTGATTTTCAGGCGAAAGCATTAGATGTCTCATGAAACGTGAAAATTGCCCACCGGCGTCAACACGAGCGAAACAAAAATATCATAACGTGATCACATCACCTTATGGCGTCATCATGACGTCACAGATCGACGAAATATGTGACGTCAGGAAGCGCACTTCTGTTTGCGCTGATCGCCACGTTATAGTTCTGAAAGCCACTGTTGACGGTCATCGAGGTCAATGTGTTTGTCTTGGGCTGCGCTTACAGACTTGATTAGTGTTTGTAGCGCGCGAGTGTATACTGCATTGTACTGGACCGACGAAAGTACGAACGACATTTCGTAGCTGTTGGATGCATTGCTGCGGCTTTGAATGCTTCGCCTTTTGGACGACGCTGTGTCTGTGTTTTTTTTTTTTTTTTGTAGCAACACTCAACGGCAATCATGTCCTTAGGTAAATTTTCAACAGTTAGCTACGATATAAAAAGAGCATTTACAATCCAGGCGAATGTCTTTCGTAGAATTGGTTACGGTACGACCCAGAAAGCGCAGACGTGAAAAAAAAATTAATCTAAATTGAGCACAACGCGATGATGATTTAAGTTGCGGTTCGAAGTTCATAAGCCGAAATCATATGAATTGCTCGACTCACCTTGTAGGCCATTCGAATACCGCCGTTGTCGGCGATGTTTTCACCAACTGTGTTTACGCCATTGATCTGCACCAGGGAACAAGAGAACATCAATCGTTCGACTGAATGTTGAATCTCCTCGAAACACGATTACTTAATCTGTCTAGAAAACATGAAGGTTATTTAGGAGCATGATATATCACGAAATAGCGTTATACAAGGCTCGTGGTACGGAAAACGTGGGCACGTTTTGCACTGCTGTAGCATGATAATGCCTCGGAGCTTCACTATGCACTCAGGGGCACATCGATAACAAAATTTAAAATCCAGTTTTCAAATGCGCTCTCTGAGTCTTCTTGTTAACTTGTTATCTACAAGAAGTTTCAGTAGCTACGAGTGTTTCAAAGTGATTTGAAAAACCACTGCATGTAATATGACATTGGTTGAAAGAGGAAGTGTACTTAGCAATAATTCTAGAAAGTGTCGGTGTAGTTAATATGCTAATAAACTTCGTGCAGAAACTTGCTTCTAACAAACGTTGCGGTGGCTCGTTACTTGAACTGCTAATCAAGACGTCATCTCTATGTTTCATGTGCTTTTAATGTCAATAGGTTTATCGCTTAAAGATATTGTTATTTTTACCTGATACTGTGAAAGAATTTCAACGAGCAATTTTTTATAACCGAGGTGGAAATCGGCGACCTGGGCATGGGATTTCGAGAGAATTGGAAGTGGAAATTTTATAACGTTTCTCTCTTTTTGAAGACGCCATACCACTTATGAATTCTTTTGGTGTCTTTCCGTTCATACGTTCCTTTCTGTTTCCTAAATTAAGGGTAGCAAACCAAACGTGCATCTAATTAACCGTCTACATTTCTTTCCTTCGAATGCCCTCTTTGTAATTTCTTTCGCAATTCGAAATTTCTCTGTTAAGTCCCTATGTGTAGGAGTCGTTACAGAAGCTCGGCTCTCTATGAATACTGAACAAGTTCGCGTATACCAGGATTTAGCATGCATGCTATTCTTTGCTACATCAGTAATCTCAATGTCAGTGATCGTGCATTCGAACTTGCGATTGAGAGGCTGGTATCGGGACCTCACCGACATGTTGGCTTCCTTGTCGGTGATGTTCCCGTACTGATAAATGAAGCACTGAGACTTATTCTTGAATTCGTCCCGTGTCTTATTAGTCCACCATTGCCTCAATGCTCCATTTGCGTCAAACTGGCTTCCTTTGAAGGCAGAGAGAAAAACACATGAAGACGAGTTAGATGATGGAATAATTTTTTTTAATGATACTGCGGAATTGAAAACAGAGATTGAGAGAGATAGAAAAAAATTGTACTAGTGGCTTAGCTCGGCTATGCCAGGGTATACATAGCGTGAGCTAAGGTATTTTTAGCCGTCCTGGTTGTCTAGAAATAGCTTGATCATCATGCTTAATGCTGCTTCAATGACACACACATGGTGTACGCATTATGTGACACATGTATATTTATTTTTTGCTCAACGCCATTTCTCTATTGCCAAAAAGACGGCTCGGTGGTCAGTGTAGTAACGCGCTGCCGTCTCTATGGCCCCCACGCCCGGCGCAGCGCTGGCGTTGTGGCCATAGAGACGGCAGCGTCTCGTGCCCGGTCCCAACGCCGGCGCTAGTATGTCTGCCACGGCTATGGCGTCACTCCCCTGGAATGCGCAGATCGGCGATGCGCGCGCGGCGGCGGCGGCTCCGGTGCGCCGTGTGACGTCACTGCTCCTCGCGCATGCGCAACACGGCTCTTGTACCTGCACGCGAAACCGCTCCGGCTCGGCCAGTGTAGCTAACGCTACAAAAAATATGACGTAGAAAAGGCAAGGAATTTGACCAAGAATGTGCTTTGTTAGCTACCCTAAGCTTGACAATGGGAAATGGGGGAGCAATGGTTAGATTGCGTAAGAAAAGAAAAGGTGAGAAATATAATAAGGGGGCAGCTAACGTGAACGCAGTCATCCTGCGCAAAAGTTTACAGGTGGTCGTAAAGTCCATTCGGGTCGAGGAAGCATACTGGGACTTTTGTAGACTTCCGCATACAAGAATGCGTTGACATTATTATATGCACAAGGCATTATTACATGCATAAAAGTAGTCCCTCATCAAGCAGCAGAATTTAACTCCGAAAACATGCCGTTGTGTTTTGAGGGATGGGAAGCGGCGGTGTTGATCCGAACACGCGGTAAGAGAAGCCGCATTTACACGATGTTATCACCGTTTAGAGGTCATTACAGCCAAATTCGACTGTATCGAACTTAGCTAAATGAAACTATCCTTTATATGGAACTGTTTTCGAAACACTGCAATGCTTTAACTTCAATGTATAGGAAAAATTTACGGCTACATCGAACAGAAATAGCCGGAACACTTGACATATCGAACATGGGGCAGTGCAAAATACCACAAGAAAGTGTCTTTTCCTCAAAAGAAGTTAGCTTTTTTCTCACGGAAGGAGACTTTGGCGCATGCATTTGGGAGAGTGAGCGGTGCGATTTGGAGGGCGCCGCGCAGAGCGATCAGTAACTATCGCTTGCCATAGCGTGCTTTCTCCCATGATTCCTCGTCGTCGCGGCCGTCGTGCGGGGTTGCCGTTGGCTTTTCAACTCCCTCTTGTTTTCACAATGGCTGCTGAAACAGGGAATACCTGGCTGTTTTCCGCAAAGCTGGCGATAGTCAACACTCTCGACCATAGAGAAAAGAAGTGATGTCGTCTTTGCGTACAGCGTCCCCAGAAGACGCTGAGTTACAATATTGAAAAAAAAAATAAATAAAAAACACGCATCTCCACGAAGTGAATCTTGACGAGTGGGCGAAGCTCTTGGTATCGTATGAGTGAGTAACCGTACGTTACCCGAGCGTTGCCCCATATAATGTAAATTGCGTGACATAAAGTGACATAAAGAGTCGACGACAAAGCTAGGTCCATAATGTCTGCCTTGAAGTCGCCGACTAGTATAAAGGGTTTGTGCTTGTAGGTGTTTTATATTGTTATGCCAGAATTATGATTGATGTTCGTCTATTGTCAACTTTTTTTTTCACATACACACATATGTTTCGACTATAGCAATGGTTTTATATACACCGTGACAGCGGACAGTGATAGTCGACGACAAAGCTAGGTCCTAAGGTCCATAATGTGTACGTTGAAGTCGCCGACTAGTATAAAAGGTTTTGTGCTTTTTATATTGTTTCGTCACGGTTATGAGTGATGTTAGTCTATTGCTAAACCTGATGTTTCGATTTTACACGGTGCTGCGCCGTGCGCACGGACGCCATACGAGCAAGCCTCGGCCTTAAGGTGCTTGGCCCCTCAAACAACGGCTACATTAGGCCCAATACATACTACAGGCTTCCGGCGTCCGACGTGCACGCACAGCGGAGTACGAATATGTTGAGTCGCTGCTTACATCGATGCCGTATTTTCTCGCCCACAACCCGCCCTGCATATAACCCCTGCCCCCAAAACGAGCCGCAGAAAAATAAGAAAAAAAAATCCCCGCGTAATGCCGCAAGCCGCCTTCCTTGCATTATTGTGAAGCAGTTCCGTGAAGCTAACTTCTTCACTGATATTTGCATCGAAAATACGACGAATTCTTTAAAAGTTTCATACCGATTGTACGATATATCGAACTAATCACCATTTTTTAGCGAGTTCCATATATGCGGGTTCGACTGTACTTAGAAGATCGTGCACACTTGCTTTGATTTGATAAGCGTCGTAGGACCAAAGCTATTCGTCCCCTGTTAACAAGGCACGAGCGTAACGCAGCGGACCTTTCTCAAAACAAATACGATTGTTCTGAATTTGATGCCATGGAAGACACAATTCTCGCTTTGCTCTTGGTCATGAGAATGGTTATATAGTGATTGAGATGTTCGCCTCTGTTCTTTAAGGGCGTAATGAACCACTTTTCCAAGTAGTCGTCGAATGGCATCAGTATCGGAGTTTATTGACTCTCGAATCGATTGCCGTAAAAATTTCTCGAATCAGGGAAGGGCGAGAGGAATTAGATGGATTTGTCGCACGCTTTAAGCGCTTTCTCTCTTCTTGCGTCCCGACGAGCGCGCTGGAAGCTACACGGGGAGTGATGGCACGGAAGAAAGAAACTACATCAGCGCGCGTCATGACCTTGAGCGCGCGTGATGAAACGCAATCTCGCTGTCGCGTTGTGGTTCCTGTGGGCGAGTGTGGCTCACTTTGTGGCATTCGCAGACTATGGAGTGTGGCGCCGGCAAGTGGCGACACCCCGTGGCAAGAAGCGCATCTGATTCAAACGCCGTTCTTGATTTGTGTTGGCTACTGGCCAATAGCGTGCTATCTGCTGTTCGACGTCAAACAACAGGTGCCGCTAGCCTCGAAGAGTGAGCACAGACCTCTGCATGAATAGAGGCCGCCTGAAATAATGGCAACTTCGATCTTCACTTGTAAACTCTTTGCTGCGCACGACAGCAAAATTTGACTGAGATGTTCATAGCAATGACTGCTATCCGCAGTATGTGTTTGCTCACTAAGCCCGAAGGTAGACTTCACGACCTCTTTGAGAACAAGGATATTGTCAAAGTTTCTAAAGTTCGGTTTGGTGGCGAAAGCGACTACGACTACGCTGCGCCAGCAACACGAGGACATTTAAAATATATTTACCTGTGTCGTCAAAGCCGTGAGTCATTTCATGTCCAACCACCATTCCAATGGCTCCAAAATTGAGAGAACTGTAGATGGCCAGTTAAAAATTGAACCGATTTGAAATCGTGTAGAGTTTTAGCGAAATAATGTGTAGGACTTAAACACAGTCCCATTTCGCCATAGTGAAGTTGGTTACAAAAGACTTGCAAGAAGGAACGTATTGTCAGCTCGTTCAGCGGCCAATAGTTGATTATGAAATACATGCGCTGACTCGCAACCAAGTTTTTTTTATTTTATTTTTTGTGAAACTTTTATTGTTAGCAAGGAAGTTACATATATGTGTTCAATCTGGCTAACTAAAGTGCGCATGTGCAAGGGCTTATAAAAAGTTATAAAATTATATACAACGAAAATGCGCAACAGAACTTTCATCCATAAAAGGCATTAAAAACCGCGAAATAATCGCGTGGCACTCCAAAAAGCGAATTCTTGCACAGTTAGAGCTACAGACGGCTGTTGATATAGAATGTTTTCTTCATTTCGCGTGTCCTTTCGCTGCTTTGACGGAACGAAATTCTAGAGTACCAGGTCAAACAGGCTCACATTGACAGTTTTTGGAGTAATTAGCTAAGTGTGAGTAATTGTTTTTGCCTTGCGATTGCTGATGCACTTTCAAGAGAGTGTTAATACCCTGGCCAGTCTGGCCGATGTAAACATGACCACAAGTAAGTGGAAACATGTAAACTGCATCTACTCTGCCTTTCACACTTGTGATGTCTTCTTTTGAAATACACATACACTTTGCCTTATAAGTTTTGTGAATTTTTTTATAGACCGCATGACAGATTCATGCAACCTATCAGAAGCACTGAAGAGATCAACACCAAAACGTTTGGCAACGTGCTTATGTCTTTAAAGAAAACGATGGACACAGGGCAAAACGACGGTGCATTTAGGTTTCGCCTCGGTTCTTCATGTGCTCTTGTTGGACAGTTTTTAGTGTAACAGTGAACTCCTACCAACTCGCCCAGCTTTCAATACTTATACAGCAAATATGTACTACAACCTAAAAACCTTCACAACATTAGTATGCTATAGGCCGTTGTAAACAAAAATCACGTCACTGATCGCGAATAGGAAGCTGTTCGACCATTATAATTCACTATTCCTTATAAAACGTCTCATACGTGAAACTCATTAGACATAGCTTCGGGATTATAATAGCAATGTTTCAAAGTCTGTTTGCGTCACTGCATTCGGGAGCTACCGTAAGAAGCTTTAGGTAGCGTTGCGTTACTTACCGTGGAAGGCCATATTCATAAAACACACCACGAAGTATTCCGGAGGGATAGACTATAAAAGAAAGTATAATGCGTGAGCATTTCGTTGTGTTAAACACTCTTCTGTTATTTTGTTCCGAAAGGTTGCCCAAACGTATACGTTATGGCATGGTTTTGGACAGTTGATATTACATGAAATTTAAGATTGCGAATAGGTACACAATATATACTCTTTCCTTAATTAGTCCAAGGTGTGAGAGCGTAATATTTCATTTCCGTGATGTTAATTTTAAACAGTCTAAACATAAGCCACAATATGGTTGATCAATGAGATGGCGGCATACTCGTTGCTTGGCTAGAAGTATGGAATCACAATGTTTACTCTGTTGTCTCATCTCTTATGACGTTTATATTCGAAGCACATATGATCTGAGCGTTGCAGAAGCAATCTGTATGCAAAGGTCAGGAACTACGTAATTGGGCGTGTGCACTCTTACCCATTTCGTTGGCAGAGGGGTTGTAAAATGCATTCACAATCGCGGGTCCCACGATCCATCTGCAATCAAAGAGCAGAACAAACGAGACGTTGTACGTTATTGCGTTCACGATTGTTCACGCAGTTTAAACGTGCGCAGTAGCGCTAATTGATATCCACGAGGGAAAATTTGAGGCTTCGATGAAATTTAACGTCGTCGAAAGAAATTGTCATGTCATATGCATCAAAGGTATTTAAATTATTGGTATATAAAACTTATATACGTCCTATTCCAGAATATGCTAGCGCAGTTTGGAGTCCGCATCAGAAGGTTTTCAAGAAAAAATTGGAGCGAATTCAAAGCAGCTCTGCACGTTTTATTTGTTCGAAATACAGGCGAACAGACTCGGTAACGGACATGCTCAACGCATGCGATTTGGAACTGTTAGAAGTAAGAAGGCAGAAGTGTCGATTGAAATTATTTTTTCCGACATTACACGAAAAGGTAAAAATAAATAAAGATACATTATAAAGCAGCAGCTTGAGAAACGGCCTCTGCGAACAACTCATCCCCTCATTGTGCAACCAATACGAACGCGTACTGATTTGTGTCGTTTTTCTTTTTTTCCTGATGCCATAAACTTTGGAACAGTTTGCCAGAGGAAGCTGTGCAAACAAATGATGTATCTGATTTTCAGGTATTCTTAGATAGATATTTGTGATAACAATGATGTTTCTCGTTAGTTGGCCATTGTTAAATGTATGTATGTGAAGCGTTTTCATTGTGCCCGCCCTGTAACAACCCTCAACAGAGGGTTAACAGTATCACTACTAAATAAATAAATGAAATTCTTACACAGATTCTACGTCGTATTTTTCTCCCAAATGCGACAATTGTCGCTTCCAGTTGTTTCCTTCTATGTAGTACGCAATCTCCAAAAATGAACTGCTGAGGTTCAGGTTTGGTACCTGTAACGTGAAAGTACGAAGGATGACATAACGGGTGCGACACGAAAGATTGGTTGATGAGACACAACGCATTGATTGTGGTCCTAATAGGAGCTGTGCTGGAAGGAAACGCTTTGCAGAAGGACGTCATTCACGCAGATGTATCCGCGCAATAGAGTCACTCATATCATCACGACTCCTCTTCCCTGTCACCATAACATGACATACGCAGAATATATAGAAGGCCAGTGTTCCAACAGACATCTTTTTTACATAGCGAGGAATAAAATCACTTGTTTAGTGTTCCTGCGTTTACAATAGGAAACTTTCTTTGCTCACAGTATCAGAATCTTGGGGAAGTGTAATAGTATTTCTGGCTATATTTTATTTGTAGATACCATGCCTTGTCTGCGGTAGCGAAATGCCTAATAGCTGTGAGGATTTAACTAACATTTTACTTTAGAAGCAAAATTTTACTAACAGTTAAAATTTTGGTATGATCTTCTGAAGAATCTGGAAGCACATTTGTTGCCAGCATCCGGATTATTACACTAAGTATATTTATAGGTACATTTATAGGTACACAGGTACATTTATAGTAATAACTTTCACTGTTTGCCACTTCATTCTCCTGTGCGCACATCTCGACGCATTCACAACGCATGTTGTTTCATGCGCATTCATTGTCACACGGAGGCATTTAACTCATTACCACTACATAGAGCCATTGCACATAGGAACGGTCTTCCTAATCACATTGTACCATCCCTAATCGTGAAGCTTTTCGCGATAACCTGATTTCGTTGCTTCTTATTGTATAACGATGTTGTACTTTGATGTTTGTAATCTTTGTTTTGTTTATTTTTTCTATTGGTTTTATTATTTTTTAATTAATTTTTTGTATATGCTGATGCCTTCCTTACTCAATGCCCTTCAGTGGGCCTGTAAGCATTTTGAATTAAAAAAAAGTAAACAAAATGCAGATTTACGACTGTCGCGAAGAATTCCACACATAAAAGAAATGTCCATAGAGCATGATACATTCGGTCAATAAAACGCCCACTCCGTGACATTTTCAAGGTAACCTTGAACCATAATCTTCATGCAGTATTGTAGTGATAAGGCTTGTGATTATCCATGGTGATCTCAAAATTTGATTGCAAATGCTTGTTTCTTATTTAGGCCACATTGTTATTCCGCTGCAAGGTTCGCGCGATACTTGTGTAATACTTTATGACGGTGCTAACTGTTGTGACCCCTGAATTGATACTCACATATTTGTAAAGGAGCTCGAGATATGTTGTGTTGAGTAGCCAGCTTGGGTATCCGATCTTTGAAATCATTTTTGCCAGCTGAAAAGTAAGGCGAAAACGAGCATAAAAACAGTTCTTCAATTTCACGCTAAAACTATAGCAGCCTTTCTGTCACTATTCTGCCACGCAACAATAATTGTCATCCTTTTCGTGTGCCTTTACTGTCTTTAACGCCTCTTTCTTAAAAAAAAAAAGGATATGCGAGCAAGCCAAGTAACATTTATTCTGTCTCAGAAGGACCTCACAGCGGGTTGAATTGTGTGCAGAACGTAGACAACTGCCTTGTCAAGCTCTAGCGCATCACATTGAACAGGAATATATTACTCAGATTGCGTTCCAGGTTAACCCGCGATTCCGTGGCATAGGAAAACGAATGATTGAAATGAAATCGTCAGGAGGGTGCTCTCATCGCACAGAGCGTGGTTCTCGAGTGTTCTGTGACGTGCGATCGCTTATAATTTGATAAAAGTTTTCGATAAATTCGAACTAATTTAGTTAACATAGCGAAGTCTTCAATGCACAAGACAGACCTCGTATAATGGGTGACAATGCGCGCGACGATTGTGTCAGGAACTTTTACTAAACGGCTTATATAAATATCTGAATACACGTTGAAGTAGCACAAAGCAAATGTTGGCAAAAGGATTACAAAAATTAACCGGAATTTCAGAAAATGCCCGAAAAGCTCACGTTACCTTTTCTTCTGCTGCAGCTATGGTGTCGTTATCCATCCAGTCACTATCCAGTATAGTTTCGTTGAATATTGCCTTGATCCTCCTGACAAGGTCTTCCACCTGCGATAACATATAATTGCCGCATGTATAGTCCTTTCTTTTGGCTCAATGACGTCGATTGTTGCGCAGATGTAAGTCGCTTGGTTTTCTAACGAGAAAGAGAGGGAAGGAGAGAAAGGTGAGCATAAATTATAGCTAGTCCTGAGCTTTTACTGGCGAAAGTCCTTGTCGAAATTCGTGTCGGCCTCCGCTTACGTGTCAACATAGCAAACGAAATTATAAATCGCGTTCATTGTCTCCTACAGCAAGCTTTCTCCCCGGCATATCATATATAAGATATTCCCGTAAAAGGAGTTAAAATACAATGTGGTGATTGGCGTTATAAATAAGTTCACCTGAATTTCCATATTGATTTATGAAGCCAATAGGGTGGCGTCCAGACAGCGTGTTTCAACAACGGATTCCTTGTACTAACGGAAGGCTGTGTCATCTCGAAGGCCGTACTTCTGTGCATTGCACAAGTATACTGCAGCCGCCTTGTCTTCAATACTGCCCGTTGCTGATAAGGGCTTAACAACCCGCCTTTTCCCCTGTGCTGCCCTCTGCCGTTTTTGTAGGGTTTTGGTAGGGGCCGGAACAGCCGGTATTGCCAGAAGCAAAGCCTCCGAGACGATGATACGTTTCGCGACTTTTCTGCTAGGGGAGAGCGCATTCGCCGGGGCGCCGTGAAAAAGGTGGATTGAAACCGAGGCTTTTGTCAACTATCTTCTCTCTTACCTCTTTCTTGGCTTGCTCGCTAAACTTTTCTCGGACGTACGGGTAGCCAACGATCTCTGGCATCATGGTGTTCACGGTGGTGACGCACTTTTCCCATGTCTCCTTGTCGACCAGGATTCCAGTAGACGCTTTTCTTAGATTGAACGAAGCGTTGCGATATTCCTCCGATGCGCGCTCAGCCCAACCCAACATAAGTCGCAGACCGGCGAAGTTGTATAGTGTATCGCTGGAAATAGAGACAAATACGTGACCTTACCATTGTATGTCAAAATGTATGATAGTACCGTATTTAATCGATTGCAACGCGACCACGATTGTAACGCGAGGGATGACTTTTCATTGCGTCCAAGAAGAAAAAATTGAATATCGTTATTCGATTGAAACACGAGGGTCGACTTGAGGTAGCAAAGATCTGGAAAAAAAAACATGGCTGATCCCTCCGTCATAGGAATCGGTATAACACGAAACTGAAACGTGTCTTCACAGAAGTAGTGCTTATTGTGTAGTGATTATTGTGTAGTGCTTATTGTGTAGGGTTCGATTCCCAGCGGGGTATCTTTTTCTTGGTTTTTTTCATTCTCACCCGTTGGTGTCCATTTTATCAACGTCATATCCGTGACGGATGTACTTGGTGGACCCCGGCATAAAACACTTTCGTGTTAAAAAATGTCGCGTTACATTCGGGTAAATAGGTAGTTTGAAGGCAACTGTTATTTTAGTAGTTTAGTACAATTTTCCAGTTTCGCAATGTGAAAGTTACGTTTTTGCGATGCTTATGCGATCAAATAAAAGAGGGAGATGTGGCACCCAGATTAACTGGTGCCTAAAATGTTTTTTTTTTTATGAACTTATGTAAGTGGTTAAGCAACAACAGAACCACTTAATTCACGTCATAATTTAGACGAAGCACCTTTTATCAGTGCATCTACGGGTGACTGAAGTTTACCCGACTCCCAAGCCGTGCTCTTGCTATTCAACTTTTTCACAGAGCGGTCGCGCCTGAGCTACGCTTTACACGGTCCTCTGCCGGAGCGCAGTAGATGGGAAGCACCACACTCCGTGTTTGCGCCACTAGGTGCCGCCAGAAACCTGACCTTTTTCGTTTCCTTTTCCGATACACGCTGAAAAGCCTCCCAAAACCGGGCCGACTGCAAACTCGGTTTGACGGAGCCGCTCAATGCGTAGCAATATGTATGTGTAAAACCGAATAAATAATTACACACCTGGCACAGAGCTCTTTACCCACTCTCTTAATCACCAGACGACTTACGCACCCGATTCAATGGGTTTACAAAATAATCCCTGTATACTTTTCGGGGTCCTTTTGAAGTTGCAAAGTATTGAGGTTGGCGTTGCTGTTGGGTTGTGGGTGCGCGAAGCTCGGTGGTGTATGGTTTGACGACGGCTGAAGTAGCCCCTTTAGCTGCTAGACGTTTCCCCGCGGAAAGTTGGGCTGTTTGTTAAATGTTAATGCGCCTTTCAATTTTGTAAATGCTACGGAAAGAAAGTACTCAAGCATCTGGTTACTTACCAATCGACAGTCTTAAGAAATTCGTCTAGCTTAGTCAGGTAGTGCGCAGCAAAGAGTTCTACTGTTTCGGTTTCGTTCAACGTAATATTCACGTATGCGAACTGTTTATTAAGCATGCGTAGCAGTGGAACCTGAGGAAAATAAATGGTGCGTATTACTACCCTGACAACATCAGTAATAAAACTAGGGCTCAGAGGATTTTATCAGTAAAGGACAACGACTATTGGGTAAAAAAGTCACAGTTTCGCCGCAACGGCGAAGCAATGAATGCGATAGCAACAAATTGGAATGTAACGCGAAGAACGGAAAGCAGCTCGAAATTCCCAGCGCGTCGCTCAAGCGCAAAGGACGCACAAAAAAATCACGCCATATCCACGGAATGACTGATGATAAGTGGGCGAAGCTCGAGAGGGGGAGATCATCGGTAAACCGTAACTATTCCGTGAAAGTTAGCCCACTACATCATTAGAAAGACGTAAGACTGTGCGTATATTATACAAAATCGACTTTTATTTTGTTTTTGTTCGTTTGTTGGGGACGTTTATCGGCACGTTAACCACTTGTCCCTTGATGCCGCACTGACGCTCCCATGTGTCAACCGCCTTATACTCATGAACGGTAGACGAGGCGCAATCAGTCGTTCTTCCACGGGGTTCAGCAGAGGCAAGTGATCCGGTCTCGGTGGATATTTGAAACCGTGGGAGATGCCCATAAAACGCACCTTTCTGGCCATCAGGGAACCTTTACAGCTCGCACAAACTTTGTACTCACTGCTGACGGCGGCGGTGGGGAACGCGGACTGCAGCATGGCGGTGGCAGTGGCTCGAGCGTTGTCATTCTTGATTGAAGAAATCGTGACTAAATTGTTGGAAAACCACAACCTGTCGCACACGTCACAACTGTGGCCGAAAGAAACGTCTAGAAAGTCGCTTAAAGCGCGCGTCGGCAGCTTCGGGCTGAGCTCGCTTGATGCTTTTTGCATCCGCCTCGTGCGTGACTCACGTGCACGTCACTCACGTGCACGTGCGCACGTGCGAGTCACGTGCGAGTGAGTCATCGAACTAGGCGGTCACGTACGAGCTAGGAGGGACAGACCCTCGGCTTTAGGAGCTTCGCCCCTAAAAGAACACACACAAGGCGAGCGCGAACTGTCAAGTGTCACTGTTGTTGCTTATTTCTGTTTGAACAGCTTGCTCGTTTCGCAAACACGGCCGCTGCAGCGAGCGAAGTGACCTTTGTACGCTCTGTAACTTCGGCGCGGACATCGCGGTGAAAGCACAAGGCATACAACCCCCCTGCTCCCTCCACGAGGCGCACGCAGGCGACCACGCCCTGTAGGGCGAAGTGCGCCTCGCCCCTCGCGTACTGCGCGCCATCTGGCTGGCGAGTAAGAAAGCACGCTGAATTAAATGGTGTATATATAACTAGCTCGCCGTTAGCATGCTGAAAGACGGTACTCTTCGTGGTCTAGCCATCTACCGCTGCGCGCTGCGAAGTGAGGGGTCGGCCGTTCGATTCCGCGCGTGGGAAAGTATTTCTGAACTATTTTTCTTTGTGGCTTTCATATACATATATGCACATATACATATACGGTGCATGACGGCGGCGACGGCGACGGCAAAAACCAGCCGAGACTGTCCATATTATTGCTATCGCAATAATACCGTGTTTCAACACTCTTTACGTGTAGGTTTTATTTGCGAAGCGCTACTTACAGTTTGTTGGGTGTAATATGCTCCTAATAAGACACCATCCAAGGTGGTGCCGCTATTATCAGCTATCTACATTTAGGTTCCAGGTGTCGAGACAGTTTGTCATGGCGCTAGCTTTAGTGACATTGTGCTTCCCATGGAGCACACCGGAATTCGCCTACAGCCAACCGGAATTTAAGTGTTGGCTCGAATGTTAGGGACCTCAATAAAAATAAGAACTCATGCAAAGAGGAGGTAATATGGTTCAAATTGAGAGTTGTGTGGTGTACATATGATATCGGAGCATAATTTTACTAAATATAGAGGCCAGTTAACCGTCAAAATAATAAATTTAATCTAATGATTTCATTGGGAGGGTAAACTGTTTTCTTCTTTGTATGTGCTATCAAGATGGCAACCCGCCACGGTGGTCTAGTGGTTATGCTGCTGCACTGCTGACCCGAAGGTCGCGGAACCGAATCCCGGCCACAGCGGCCGCATTTTCGATGGAGGTGAAATTGCTTGAGGCCCGTATACTTAGATTTAGGTGCGCATTAAAGAACCCCAGGTGGTCAAATTTTCCGGAGCGCCTCTGTTTTCTCACACTGCACTGACACTTTCAGGCACTGCAGTCAAATTCGTTGAGCATGCACAGAATACATCACAAGCGTGTCAACAGCCCGGTGGCGTGAGGGAACGTCTACGCGCGTGACATTTTTTTCGAACTATCGATGAAACGTGTACGTGTGTGTAAGAGAATGCGCGCACAAATGTGTGTGCCCTTTGTTATGAATAACTAGCGACGCCTTTTGTTAAGGGTAACTAGCGACATCCCCGCGGCGTGGTCGCGCCATCTCTCGGAAACGGCGGGAAAACCGAGGCGCACCATCGCAGCGCCTCCAAGAGAAGGTGCGGCCACACCGCGCGCCCTTCCCTCTCGGAGGCGGCGGCAACAAGAATAGAACGTGATAGCGTAATCGGGCCGTGTTCGTATCGCCTTCCCAATCGCTAGCCTACTTTAGATTCTCGGTGGAGACCTAAACCGCACCGCAAAGAAAGCCAAAGCGTGGACGCTCTCCGGCTCATATCTTTATTTAGATCTCGTATCTTTATTGGCGTCGAATATTCGCTCACAGACAACGCTGCTTTTTCCTTCACAACCAGAAGACGCCGCCGCCAAAACGGAAACCGGCGCCGGAAATTCTGTGAAACGAGTTCTTTAAAGCTGTCGCGTAAAAAACGGGAGTAACTGGACACGGTGTAATCTTCCCGAGATATAAACACGCACTATGCGCCACCTAACACATAAATAATCTCGCCCTTTTGCACCCATCTTCATTGCGTGCAAAGAGACCCGTAGCGGCCCCGAAACGTCGATATACCTTTATTTCCTTTTGAACAAGGCGAGTGGTTCTTTTATTTCTTCAATTAATCACCCCTGCCTGACTAGTTTTCGTCGAACTTTGAAATCTTGGACTATAGTGGGATTCAACATGCTATGAGAAGTTATCGAAACCTACAAAACATGATCCGATGTGAAAGCACACACACACACACACACACACACACACACACACACACACACACACACACACACACACACACACACACACACACACACACACGCACACACACACACACGCACGCACACACACGCACGCACGCACACACACACGCGCGCGCGCACGCACGCACACACGCACGCACGCACGCACACACACACACACACACGCACGCACACACACACACACGCACACACGCACGCGCGCACACACACACACACACACACACACACACACACACACACACACACACACACACACACACACACACACACACACACACACACACACACACACCTTGTCCGTCGTCGTCCTCGCGCCTTTCACCTCGAATCACGCTGCACCAACGCGCCCAGTTATCCACCCGGCAAAATAGTTATCACAATATATGGTTTCGAACGAAGATTTAGTTTCTTGTAAACTATCGCATATTTTTGAGAGATAGCTGTAATCAATGTTTGCGCCGGTGAAGTTTCCATGTCTTAGCAAAGGTGCTTGTTTCTCTGCCCAGCGCTTTCGATGACATTGTGTGCGGATATCCACATTGAATTAGCCAGTTGACAGGATACTCATTAGTGTAATACATGCGACGTCACGCCGTGTCTCATATTACGCGAATGTGGAAGTATCCCCCGAAGTGATATATAAATAATGCAGTCCTTGGGCTCCTGTTTATAGTTTATAGTGAATATATTTTTTTACGTGTTTCAAAACGAACTGTTCTTAGCGCAGAGACGCAATGATTTACTTACATTTGTGAAATTATTTCCCAATTGACTAAGGATAGTTCTGTGATAAAGTTGCAGAATGTCTCGTCGCACTTCCGGAGGTGCCGTCAACTGTAAACGGTGAAAGATAAATGCATCCTTGAGACTATAAAAAATTACGTTTCAACGCTTCCACCCCTGATCCCGATCCCTTTGGTCTTTTTCAATAAAGTTCCTCGCTCGCTCGCTCGCTCGCTCAAGACCTTGAAATTACAGCATTTAAAAAGAACCGACAATTGAGGTTTGCTTAGTGAGCAAACGCTAGCGCTCTAAACCACACATGACAGGCTTTGCAGTGCCCGAATACTTGTGAGAACTGAGCGGTGTTTTATATGTATAACGTTGTTGGACAATGTTCCTGGCTATTCGGTAACAGGGTACTCAACAGGGTGTGTACAGATAAGATTGAACACGAGGTCCCGGTCACCATTCCCGATTTTGATAAAATTTGCTGTATGTCTAGGCACTACACCCAGAACAATGGTTTCGAAGTTAATTTCGCGAAAAAAAATTTGTTCGCCTGAAAAAAAATTGCATATTTTGGCCGCAAAAAACAATTTTCCGCCAATTTCGCGATTTCTGAATTTTGAGCGCACCGAGGGCAAAAACAGTGCACTTCTTGGTCACAATATTTATTGCCCTCAAAGAACAAGTGAAATACAGTCTTATAAGTCTATTATCTTTCTTGCTTATTGAAGTACTTTTGAAGAAAAAAATCACAAACTTGGCAAATCACACAAAATACCGGTATTTGAGGAATTTATTGCCGCAAACAAGTTAAACTGCGGATAATAAAAATCAGTACATATTAATTTTAATACTTTCGCTCTCTTTTAAAATAATTTTCTTGGCTTTATCACGCTCCATTTTACTCGATAATTGGGCTGAAACGTAAGTGATTTACCATAAACGCCGAACTTTGAAAATAGTTTTCTCAAAAAGGCCATTTTAATTTTTTTCAACTCCCTCTGATGGTCTTTAAAAAAAAGCACCCTGTATTCACACTTCATTCTGATCACTTCTTTATTTCAAGGTACGTTAAAGAATAATACCATGCTGTCGTATTTATTCCGCAGCCCACCACATTGTCGTGCCTCATAATCATACTGTGCTTTGCTAAGGTAAAAACCCAGAAGTAAATTATGCATTGCGTAACCCTTTCTCGCAGTGTTGCAGAGCAGCAAATCGGAACAATATATATCTCAGGCAACGCCCATGACATCCTGTCAATATATTCATCTCTTTGTTAGCAGAAAAAGCTTCAGAACGATATGTCGGCATCGGCTGAGCACAGTGATAACGCAATTTTTCTTTCTGAATACTTTTCGTCATGAAACGCGGGTGACCCAAAAAAGATTAAAAAAACTGTTTCTTACGTTAGCCAACTGTCCTTCGAATTCGATGATTGTCTCAGCGAGCTGAGTTCGTTGGTCTTCACTGATATTTGGATTCATAAGTTTCAGCGCCGTCTTAACAACTTCCTTGTAAGCCTTCGTTATATTCTCGTTTTCTGTTTTATTTGGATGGATAAGCTGATTCCTGCCCACTGTCGCAAACTCTAATTGATCAAGCTGAAAATGGTGAGATATTATTATTTCACCGTAGCAAGCATAGCATTTATTAAGGCAAAAGCCTTAAGTGGCTCGATGCGCGATGACCGTGAAGAAAAGCGTCTGGCGCGAAAAGTTGGGATTAAATCCACGTGGGATTAGCCGGGTGCGCGATTAATCGCGTTTTGCTGGACCAAATAAACGTTTATTCACTCACTCACTCACTCACTCACTCACTCACTCACTCACTCACTCACTCACTCACTCACTCACTCACTCACTCACTCACTCACTCACTCACTCACTCACTCACTCACTCACTCACTCACTCACTCACTCACTCACTCACTCACTCACTCACTCACTCACTCACTCACTCACTCACTCACTCAATCCACGCCGGGTGGGCGCAGGGGACGCTCTTCCCCACGTCTGTAACGGACCACAATAAAGTTGTTCTCTCTCTCTCAATCCACGTGACCACCTGGAGGGGGGGGGGGCGTGGAGAGGAGAAACAGCCTTCTCCGAGCGAGCGGCGGCGGTGGAGAGGGAACGAGCGGCGCACGCTGTCTGGAGCGGGTGTTGAGCCGTTGACGTCACGCTGCGGCGGCCGGTTGTATGGTGCATTCACACTTGGAGAAGCCAACAGAAAGCGAAAGCGCCAGAGCGGCCGGAAAACCGTGCTCGCGCGCGTCGAAAATGTTCACATTCGTTCTGCCTCTCCAGCATGCCGTCGCCGGCGCCGCCTTCGCTACTTCAAGAATTCATTCTCTTTTTCCCGTTTCCTAAGCATTTAATTTCGTACCGAATTCAAGTTATGCGTGCAAAACACGGAAAAGAAATAGCTTTCACCTTTTCAAACCACTGTTTCGGGAGGTACATACACCAGCAGAAACTACATAAGCGGACACTCCAGCAGCGGTGGCGGATTCACCCGGCTGTGCGAAAGCGAGACACGTCGGGGCACGCCGACTCGCTGCTGCTTCACCTTCTGCGAATTGCAGTCTTCTCGACAATCGTAATCCAAATCAGGTTCTCGAGGAACGCGTCCATGTCGAGGCTCTGAACTTTGTCTTGCTGCACGGGTAGTTTGCAATTGCGCCGATGCGAGTCACCGCCGACGTCCTGGCCGCCTTGTTGAACTTGCGGCCGGCCGTTGTTTACATCACGTGGTTTGAGCTAGTGCAGCCAAGGTACGGCTTCCCGTGAAGCGGCCAGGCGATCCGCTTTCGCATGGCGGAAAAACCAGTCTCGGACCGATTTTTTTCGCGTCCGGCTCGTCGCGTGGTTTTCCGGCCGCTTAGGCGGCGAAGCGAGTGAATTTTCCGGAGAGTTTTTCCGCTTTCGCCCCCTTCGAGGCCAAGTGTGAACGGGCCAGTAGGCTGTAGCCGACGGCGGAGAAAATGGCGTTGCACGGCGCTTGTCCGTGGCCTATCCGAATGGTCGGTTGGCTTCGGAAGTACGCTACGGAGGAGGAGGATGTTCAAGCGAAAACCGAAGCACAGCGTCCGAAGCCGCTAGAGTCGATACGTACAGATATGATTCGTGTCCTTAACTGTGTTCGGCTTGTGTTGCACATTTGTTACGCTTACTGGCAACGAGCATGGCGAGCATGCTGCACCTTTGGGTACTACGTTAAGTGCGCTGATGTGCCTTTCATGAAGTGCGCATAAAAGCGCCACACGTGCATAGGCCGGCATAAAAGAGCAGCTCACTCGGACTCGCTTAAACATATCTTGCGCTTAGGGATCACTGGTACTCAGACTCGCCAAAATTTTCCTTGGCCGGACTCACTCAGGCTCACTAAAATTCTTCTCAGCCGGACTCACTCAGACTCACGGCCCCATCTGAGCCTGAGTGAGTCGTCTCATAAGTGAGTCTGTCGACCTGTGCACACGCGTTCCTCACACTACGGCTCGCTGTGTCTTGCAGGAAGTCTGGTCCTCGATTGTAGAACTTTATACGGTACCATGTGTGCAGCAGGCTTCCGTCTTCAAGTGTTACAGAGTGCGTAATATGCTGCCGAACGTTTTCTTTAAATCTAAAAGGTTAACGGTTTTTGGAGAATATTTCAAATTCAGAAGTCTGATGAAACGCTACTTGGTAAGTTTCATGTTGCTACTATGTTGAATGATTTCACGTAATACTTCCGATGCAATAAAATAATGCCCTGGGGAGGACCATATTGCATTGTGCCCTGAAATACTATGCGTTCATGCCTCGTTATAGTGAAGTGTTTGGCGCTGTAAAGTTCTGTATATAAAAAAATGCATTAAAGCATTTTCACTTAAACTACGTTCAAAGGAGAACTGTTTATAATACAAAAAACGAGTTTATGCGAATAACATGCAATTTATTTTATTTTTTTGAAAATCGTATGTTATTCTTGCAAGTGTACTCGCCTAGGGCAGTCAGTGAAACCGGTGAGCCTGTCAGCTGTTTCAATGTAACCGCGTGCTTTCGCAAGAGCTCGATTGCACTAATAATTAGAAATCGAAATTCCAATACTAATGATATGCCAAGATATATACCCACTACTTCGTTACATACGGTGAGGCCTTGAATTGACTTCGTTGCCTCGGGTTTTACATTGCGTTGGTCTCATGAAATTCTGTAGATAACATTGTTAACAAGAAATATTCGTAAAGTGGAGTTTCGTGAAATTGAGAGTTCATTCGCTGACTCATTGGCTGTGGTTGTAGAGAGATGACAATAGAATATGCCGCGCCTAGCACACAAAAGAACTTTGAGTCACGAACTACAATAAGCTCAAAAATAGTAATCCGTCTTCTTCATGTTCCTTTGCTACCCTCTGCCGCTCGCCGCTGGAAACGTTTTGGTGCGGTGGTGGCATTTCGCTTGGTGATTTGCGTGTGCGCGTCGATCTGGCAGTTTCCGATTACAGGGTGGGAAGCGCTGAGCGCGATTTCGGGCTAGCAGAGAAGCCCGATGAAGACACTGTTGGGAATATAACTCTCATCCTTGAAGTTCCTCCAGGCCTTCGCCGAGGTGACGCTACCCGTCTGTGCAGGTTGTGGCTGGGCGTCGCATTTACGCGCGCGTACTCGTGCCGCATATGAATGGCCGACACCACATCATGTGACCACTGTGTAAGTGATGAAACTATTCAACATATTCTGTGCGACTGCCCACAGTACTGTTCACAGAGACATTACTTTGTAACTCGCTCGATAAATTGGACGGCCGCACTCTGTCGAAAGAAAGAATCCTACGCCATCGACCGGACCTAACGTCACAGAAAAAGGCTGTGGAAGCGCTACTGCGCTCTCTGCGTTCAACCGGTCTTTCAGAACGTCTCTGAATTGAACGTCCTGCGCGTGTGGGCATGTGTGTGTGCTTTTTTCGTTTTCGTTTTATCTCTCTCTCTGTCCTCTTTCTTACCACTATTTGCCCACCCCAGTGTAGGGTAGCAAACCGGTTGCCCGTCTGGTTCACCTCCCTGCCTTTCCTTCCTCCCTCCTCCTCCTCCGTTTACAACTCGCCAATTTACGTCCGCAGGCGTGACTGTACCGTCGCTTACTTGTGCACATGCAAAGTACTTTTTTACGCTTAAGCCCTTGTCTAGACATCTCGCATCTCCGCTGGCAGATACTTTCACTTGTTGAAAGCTTCAGCGCAAGGTGCCTATGCACGAAGCGTCGTGTGATAATCGTGGGAATGGTTATCTTGGTCAGAATGGCGACTGCATGTCTTGCCTGTTTCTTGAGAAATCGTCGATTTATTGTCACTCGTGTAGTATTCCGGCCATCTTCTAGGCTGTGTGCCTTCTAGATCTTGTCGTGTTTGGCATACTGATGTAAAGAGTTATTAAGTGCACTCCGATTCGTAACAATTGGGTGTGGGTGCGTTTTCATAACTTGACGCGACAATGAATACGAATAGAAAATGCTTGTAATCTGATTCCCGCTCGCGACCTTTTGTGCGTTTATGCAACCATTGTATGTTTATGTATAGCGCCGAAACGGAAGCCACTGCCATTTAATTTGGTACCGGTTTATAACCAAAAATGCCTTACCTGAATCACGTAGGATGTGAGGTTCGTGAGGTCTCGGTCGACGTACATTACGAATAAGGTGAAAATGGGAATGCTTGCAAGCACCTCAGTGCAGTTTGCAGGACTGGAATCCATTTTCTTGTTACTGGACATTTTTGGCCACTCACCGAATCCAGAATTATTCATCAAAGTGCGCAGAACTGGGAGTTGGTCTTTTTTTGTAGGAACCTCTGAGAAAGTGACATATCGGGGGTTAAAAGTAAATTGATTTTACGTGAAATTCATTAAGAATTTCAGCAATCAAATATATTGTGTTACTGGGCACTAAGAGACGCGCTGCTGCACTTGCTCTGCTAGCTGAAATCAAGTCTTCGAAGGACATCCATCCGGTCAGGAATAAGGTCCCTAAAATAAAGTACCTAGAAAAAAATCTAGGGACTTTAGTCGGGAAGAATCATTGAATAAAAAGACGAGGACGCCGACCACAAGAGGATAAACAATGTATTGACGTTTCGGCACCCAGAACGGGAGCCTTATTCACAATAAAGGCGAAGGAAGGAAGCTAAGCGTTTGAGTAGGCTAAAGCACGTGACCTAAACATCTTGCGTGTGCTGGGGGGCAGATTAACGCCCGTGGGGTTGAGCGTGCTTTTTCTTCTTTGTATCGTCAGGGATTCCACATATAATCTAGAACTCAGGTCCTTCTCGGTTGCGACGACGCGTGCCTTGCCCCAGTATATCTCATGATTTAAGCCTTGCGCATGTTCGAAGGCGTTAGAAGATACGTTTTCTTCCTACACGGCATTAGAGTGCTGTTTCAGCCGTCGCTCGAAGTTTCCGGATTCACCGATGTAGACACAATCGCAGTTCGTGCACGGAACTTCGTAGGCGACACCGGGTACGCACTCCTTTCGCACTACTTGCGCAGAGCACGTGCCGAAGTCTCACGCACCCCCGGTACGTACGGCATACAGGACCGTTTCGAACATTGTGGTGCAGAAGGGCGCTCCAACTTGCGCTCCACGGACGACACGAAGGGATCCGGGTAGCCACTTCCCGACAGGTCACAGTGCACGCGTTGAACGTCAGTGTAGAGGTCAACAAATTTGGTACAAATCCTGTGGGCACGCTGTATTAAAGACGATACCACGGGCCTCTTGTGTGCAGCGGGGTGTACGGTACCGACATAAGGTGCAAATACCGGCCGGCGTGCTCTTTTTGAATACGGCAAAAAATATCCAAACACCGTCACGTTTCACCAGTACATCCAGGAAGGGCATCTCTCTATTATTTTCTTCTTCTGTAGTAAATTGAATCCATTTTTTAACACAGTTGAGGTGGTACGCAAACGGATTCAAATATTCTTTCTTGGTTATGCAAGAACAGTCATCGACGTAACCAAGAAAAACAAGGAACGTCTTCGGGGTTGGAGTTGAAGGACGAGAGCGCTCGGCGTTCCACAGACTCCATTGTCAAATTGGCGGCAATGACCGAGATTGAAGCCCCCATGGCTGTGCCATGGACTTGTCCGTAAAATTGGCCCTTAAAAACAAAGTATACGTGTTGAACAGACACAAGCGTAAAAGCCTCACCAGGTCTGGCACATCGAGATGCGTTCATTCAGGAAGACGCCCATCGACGTGCCAGACCTGATGAGGCTTCTACGCTTCTGTCTGTTCATCAGTTATCATGTAACGCCCTCGCCGAACATGCGCAAGGCTCAAATCATAAGATAGACTGGGGCAAGGCACGTGTCGTCGCTAGCGGGAAGGACCTGACTTCCAGATTGTATCTGGAATCCCTGACGACACAAGAAAAAGCACGCTCAACCGCACGGACGCTAATCTGCCTCGCCCGCACGCGAAAGGTGTTTAGGTCACGCGCTTTAGCCTACTTAAAGGTTTAGCTTCCTTCCTTCGCCTTTATTTTGAACAAGGCTCCCGTTCCGGGAGCCGAAACGTCAATGCATTGTTTATGCTCTTGTGGTCGGCGTCCTCGACTTTTTGTTCAATGATTGCTCTTGTAGGAAATCACGGCTTCCTGAACACACTAATCATGTGCCAAATGAGTTCTGCATATAGTGTAATGCCCAATGAAATTACATTTTTGTGTCGATTATTGGTTTGCTTCTACAGCGTGTCATTTTGTTCTTTCTGAAGTGCAATAGCGGCCGGTATAGAAGCAGCGACAGAAAGTAGCGATACGTGTTTGCAGTGGGGTTATATTGGTCATCATGCGCAGGGGTGGATTTAGTTTTTTTTTTTTTTGCACATGTTGGGAGAAGGGAAAGGAAGGTACCGACATTCATGTGGTGACTCTCGTCTATTGTGATAACGATTGCATGGATAATAATAATAATAATAATAATAATAATAATAATAATAATAATAGCGAGGGCCGCTACATACTTCATTCAGGTCGCTCCAGCGGTTGTTTCATCTGCGATGCGTTGCAGATCAAGCATGACGTTCAGTCGAGTGAATCGAACGTCATCTGTGTCATGCACGTGAATCTTGAACTGTGTCTGTATCGACGAACTTGTGCCGCCGACAAATAAACGACGCAGTATGTCCTTCTCGGCATCCACTGGTATACTGTAGCTATCACGCGTTACGCAAACCACTGACGTCTACATCACATTTCACGTGGAACAGGGCAGCATACTTGGATGATTACGGCCAGCGGAGTAGACGCGAGTCGCTCAAGAGATGGCGCTTTTGTGTTATGTCTTTTTCATGTATGTGTGAACGTGTATCCTGCGCAGGTGCTCTGCTTCATAAACATCGCGGGTTGTTCAGTCGGTGAAGCCTCCAGATGATTTCCGTGCCCAGGCCTCGAGCCTTCAAGCAATGCAGCAGCTCGGGTAGCTCATACATCGTCGGCGGCAGGCTTGCGCATCCCGCGGACTACGCTCAAGCTACGTTTGGTAAGTTCCGAAATGACCATTCTATTGACTTCAACTGAACTTGACGTTGCGCCTTGCGTAGACTGTGGTCCCCCTGAATCCCCGTCTCCCGTTTGACGTCTTCGGCGCATCCAGCAAGGTGAAATGGTTTTACGGTTTCTAAATAACGTAAAATTTTGTTTCAATGGAACATACGTGACTGCTCATAGGCGCGCGCAGTGTTGTCCGCAATGCACGGTTGTCCAAGTGTTAAACACCGCGAATGACCAAATCAGCGCTTGCGTCTCTTTGTGCACTGACATTGATCGCGAATGGACAACGGAATAATCTGACTCGGAGCATGTTAGCAACAATTTCATGGGTGAAACTATTATGGTTCGCGAAGTGACGCAAGAATTACCATAAAAGCGAATTGTGCGGCTTCAAATGAAAGCAAGACCGCATTTCTCTGCTCTTTACGACCCGATAAACAAATCATCACGTCATCGAATAATCGATAAATGGAAGGACCTGAACGTCCGCGGAACGTGTTATGCTGCGGCCTTTAGCATTTCCTTAGCACTATAAATGCGGAGACGAAAGTCAAGACAGCGTGAAGTATCGTTTTCGGAGAAAAACCGGCGTATCCGCGTTCGTTCGTTTACGCGCAGAAGTTATAAATTCTTATCTGAGGTCACCACGAAATGTCGACATTTGAGAAAATATAGCTGTCGAAGGAGACGAGCAAATAAGCGAACGCTTTCTGCCCATCTTGGTCGGGAAAGATCAGCGACAGCTCAGTGGCGTGGCATTAAAGGCTTGCGATACCTACGCTTACAAAATCAAAGCAATTTGTCTGTGGTAGGTGAGGCACTGTTCTATTCTTGGGGCCTGTTGTTACACTGGAGTTTTTATGCAGTAGCTCTTGCGTCAGTCTGTCCGAAGGCGGGGTCCTCCATGTTTGCAAGGCCCCTCTCATGAATATTCAATTTGACGCGCGTAAAAAAAAAATCGTTCTGTAAATTAAGGACTGACGTGGTTTGAACGTTTGCTTCCGGGTCCTATGTTAGCACTTCATTGTTTATATATATAATCAACATCGTTTGCATCGCGCGACTGCGTTGACGTATAAGCTTTCTACTGTTCTACGTACCGGACGTCGTCTTATAAGTGGCGCATGTGCTGGAGGTGCTGAGTGTGTGAAAAGCGACTTCACAATTTATTTATTTATTTATTTATTTATTTATTTATTTATTTATTTGTCGACTTGCCTGTGGTACAAATACCTTTTTTAAGGAATATACTTTTATCATTAGCAAAAGTATGCAGACCACTGGCATATATGGCGAATTACTGGTAATTTAGATACAAAAAAAAAGCTGAAGCTCAAGAGCACCTGTAAAATTCGACAATACCACGTTTGGACTGTATAATCCTCAATTTCAAGCTGCATTGGGAGGCAAATAATAATATCGTGGTTGTTGCAGTGTTTTTTTTTGTTGATAAATTTTCGTTCTGAGAAGACGGCAAATGATAATCAAAGTGCGTTGGCGGGCTAGTTGGTTTAGCACAATCAAAACAATGACGCACTTCAGTACGCCAACTTTAACATTCTACGTACCGAGGCAGGCATTGTAGGCCACAGCAAGCTTGTCCGTTATATTCTGGTTCTCCGGTCTTAGTGTCATGTTTCCTAATATGTCTATAAAGAGAATACTCTTCGTTATATTGTGTCAACAATATATACATTAAAAACACGTGCAATAAAATTCTCAGTTGTTATTTAGCTCGTTGTGAAATTGCTTTATTCGTCTGTAAGTTTTTTTCGCGATGCGCATTATCAATCGCGATCGCTATGAAAAAGAACACCGAAATGATGTTTAAAGGGGCCCTGCAACACTTTTTGAGCATGGTCAGAAAACGCTGCCGATCGGTAGTCGAGGCTCCCGAGAATACGTAAGCGAAACGTTGTAACGCGGCACGCGGCCTACAATTTACAATTAATTCTCAAAGTTAGCTAGAAATCGCTTCCTCTTCTCGACAAATGATGCCATATTCCCAAATTTCTGCGCCGTGTACTCACGTGCGCGTTGGTTGGCAGATTCTAGCATCGTGAGGAGCGAGGTTAGCGTGGCCGCCTAAGAAACAGTCGGCAAGAAACTAGAGAGCTGTGCGAGTAGCGTATGAAATACAAATGAAATATGCAATTGTTTTAGAATATTGAGCTGTCATGTCTGCAAGTAATATGTTGTCCACAAGTTGTCCATTTTTTCCATGTTCTTTTGTGTCTAAGCTGCGCTAAATCAATGTAGAGATAAAGCAAGACTAACTACGCCAATAGTCTGTCGTACTTTTCTTGTGCGGTTGGTCTGCGTAGGGTAGACCCTGCGTCGTCACTGTGTCTGGCTTCGCTCAGCAGCAGCGTGACGACATAGGGCTTCGCCCACTTATCGACTACTGTTTTGAGGGCCACCTTACGCAGCTACCACGCATATTCGGGCACAAAATTTCGTTTTTTTTTCTGCGCAACATCGCCTTGTATAAGCGAAGCTTTGTGCCGATTAAGCTGGCCTTCGGGTGTAGTACCATTTGCGATTTGAAATGAGTTCCTCAATGCATCTTACGGCAAATTGTCTTCTGGTCGTTTGACATAAACGCGTATTCTAGCGTGTATCCGCCACAAGTACTACTGGCCTAAACTGTTCCGTACCGTCAAGGACTACGTTAAAGGGACTGTCTACCGCTCGCAAACTTTTTTCTGATTGTGGTGAAAATGAGAAGATCGATCGTCAGATCGGCAGCAACGAGCATGCTTTTGCTCCATAAAAAAGGAATTATATTTTTAATTTGACTTTGAAAATCGTGAAACAATGACCGCTAGCGTCACCCAACAGCGATGTGGTCAATCTACTGGTAGGACAAGAAATCCTCGCAGGTAGACTCATTTTGCTTAAAAATAAACATGTATAATTTGAATTGTATTTTACGCAATTGAGGCAGCTTTAGGTTGCGTCAGAGAGTAATTTTTCGCTTTTTTTTTCTCACGCATTCAAAAAAAGCGCCCGGTGGCGCTGCTTGCGGCGCCGTCTTCGATTTTGTCTGCTTCAACTCATGCGCTATGCCATGCGGCTAGTGATAGCACTGAGCGGCAACGCTCACACCAGGACTGCTTACCATCCGCAAACGAACGGCCTAAGAGAAGGGCTTAACAAGACCATCGCTAACATGCTTACCATGCATGTTGGCGTATACGATAAGACCTGGGACAGTGCCCTTCCTTTCGTAACCTTCGTGTATGACATCGCCTAGCAGGAGACCGCAGGATTTACTCATTTCAACTTGTGTCACGGCCAGGAGGTTACCACGATGTTAGACGTGATGCTTTTACCCGACGCCTTTGCAACCACCACCGGAAAGGCTGCCTAGTATGCTCCGCGCGATGAAGAAGCCCGTCAGCTAGCTCGCTTGCGCCTTCGCTCTCAGCAACACTACGACGTGGTACAACCTTCGTCACGGAGAAGTCACCTACCGCCCTGCAGAAGAAGTATGGATCTAACGTCCCGTCCGCCAACCCGGCTAGTCGGAGAAACTCCTGCCTCGTTGTTCTTGCCGAGTTCTTCAACGCCTCAACGATGTCAACGACCAAGTTATTCAAGGAAGCAGCATGCGATCCTTCCGTCGTGAAACCGCAACTGTACATCGATCGTCCACGTGGCCAGGATGAAACCATATTACTTACGCTTATTACCTTGTCTTGCCTTCGGGACTTAGAAGGCATTGTTTTTGGAGAGATGGATTAATGAAATACATGTTCAGTGTGGTGCTAGGTGTTGCGCGGCTACAGTGCGTTTCACCTTTAGTTGTGCGCAAGGGGGGCATTCCGTGGTTGTGGATGAAGGAGACATTCTGCTCGATCGCAGCTGATGTTTTCTTCGCCAATGAGGAATTATCATGAAGACTAGAATAATATTTAGCTGAATTCTGCTGGCTTTGACTATTTCATTACTGATGACTGGCAATTGAAATCAATAGATTGACTATAGGATCGCGGAAAGTTACCCTATGGAACATAATGGAAAAATCCACCCACTACACAGCCCATCTCCTGCTTTAGGTATGAGCCATGGTTACAAAGCAACAGGAGCAACAAACAGCTGTCATGCTGTCAACCGCGCTGTTGCTTGTGGTTCAATTTGTTACCGTGGCAGTATGAATGTATGAGGTGTAAAGGAGCGTGTTGTAGAATGTAATCGACTTCATGTCAATTTTGTTGAGTCAGATCAATTTCACGGACTCCTCACGGATTTCGCACTAACAGGAGCAGGTTAATACGAAAAGGTGCCTTACACTTCAAGGTACGTTGCAGCTCTTCGCGGAGTAGGTCGAAGTTCCCAATGCTTGATCTCGAGTCTGGTATGGGATGCTTGGCTACCCACCCGCCGCAGGCGTATGAGTAGAAATCATCGCAAGGATCGACAGACGTGTTTAGTGACTCATTTATCATCTTTGCTGGAAGGAAATGCAAGCGTTATTTTTTTTTCTGTCAGAACAGTTCTTCTCGAACTTCTATTTCTATTCCCCTGACATGCGCGTGTAATAAGTTAATCACATTTGAAACCAATGACCTCGTATTCCTTCGGTTTTCAATGGACACTACAAACGTTTCGATCTGAAATATACAATAGGAGGGCCTGTATGGATTTGGGCTTTCTAAAACTCTTCCATTGCGGTAAACATCTTAGGAAGACGAGACAAGTCTATACCTGGCGACAACGTTCTGTGGCAGCACAGCCAAGGCTGCGGAACCGAAGCACACACTTTTTTTACTGCGCTGCTGCATGTACTTCGGGAATACTAATTCTTGTAGACTACGTAGCATACAGGAAAACATAAAAAGAAAAGAAATAGGTATTATGTTCAAGACTTCTTGCATTGTAAGTAAGAAAGCTTCTCCTGCGAAAGGTTTCGTTTCTTGCTGTTTCTAGTTTTCTGGCTTTCTGGTGTCAATTTCACGTCTTCCTGTGGCTGTAAACAATCGCCTGCAAGCGGACTACTTGGTGTAGTAACACGTGTGCAGAAGCACCACCCATGTAGCTTTGGCCGTGCTGCCACAGAAAGTTGTCGCCAGGTATAATCTGCATTTCGTGTCACGTCCTCTCGTGCTCGTTTCCGCAAGTCACACCGAAATCGCTGCGCTTATGCGTCTCTGGGATGTCACGGATTTATATTGATTTTTTTTATGTATGAGACATGAAGATTGGGGGCTCAGTAAGAGTTATTGAACTTGCGATTTTAAATGTTTGGTTTATTTGGAACACAGTATCATCAATTTTTACCGATAAACGATTAATTAGTCCTTAGCAGACTCTTTAGATGTCTGTGACGTCAAAGCGAGCCGGTTCGGGAAATTAAATGCGGCGTCACTACCCGTTTAATTTTGTTTTTCTGATGGTGCTCGTTTCTTGGCTTAGGACGCTTCTTTTAGAGTTGAAAGTGTGGCGTTTTTGGTGTTGATGAAGTGTATTTATACAGCTGATATAATTCTTTACTTCTGTGCCCTTATTTATTTATTTATTTATTTATTTATTTATTTATTTATTTATTTATTTATTTATTTATTTATTTATACTGCGATCTTTAATTTAAAAAATCATCGCAGGGTGAGAACAGTAGAGTACAAAAGGTACGTGCACGAAACAATCGACATATAATCTTTATTGTGTTTTTTTTTTCACACTAAAGATAGTTGCGAGTTAGCGCTTGTCCTGTGTGATGTGTGTTCTTCTATGTCCCTTACGGAATTCGCGCTCCGCAGTTTAGCATTATGAACTAGTCAACTAGCCCAGCAACAAATTCTGTTAAGATACAATCAATCAAGAAATCCAGTGCAATATACAAACGTATAATCCGAAATATTATTCCCAGTAGTTACAATATTATTCAATGCAATAATTAGTGAGAGGTTAAGTGAGGCTCTTTTCAAACAATGACCGTGTGCTATGTGACACAACATCGTTTGAAAGGTTATTCCATTCATTAACAGTTCTGGGAAAAAGTGAATACTTCTAAGGGCTAATCCATGAAGTTGGAGAATCCATTAGAGCGCTTATTTTATCTCGCCAATTGCTTAGAAACAATCTCCAGAATGCACTGCTTGCTCGCGTCAGTATTATCATTGACGATTACGTTAACATGTGCAACTCAGCTCCGTAGCCCCGCTTCTTATTGTGCAGGTAATCGTTTACATCATTATTCTCAATAGATAGAAAAGGATACGTTACAGCGTTTATTGTCTCCTAGAATAACTCATTTATGAAAGGCCACACAAGATGGGCGTGAGCGTAATTGTGAATGCAGTATTTTATTTATTTGGAGATTACTGAGCCTCTTTTAATGGCATATTGTCGGAATTTTTAGCAATAGTGCCCTAATCAAAATAAAGTCGCGGCGGCCGTAAAGTAAACCAATGCCGCTACCACGTGATGAGCAACAGAAGACCCTAAATACGTAGTTTTCTAGGGTTAAGGCTCGAGCCAGTTGGCTCATGCTTATGCTGTCATGCCTTCTTCGTCTTGTGTCCTGTCAGAATTTTGCGCTGTCTTTTTTTTCCTTGATATACGTAGAGTCATTACGAGTGGCGTACATGCTGATTTGCCGTGATCTAACGGCTTCCGTCAGAGCTATAGACTTCGCCGTCTGCTTGTACCACGTATTTCAAATTTGTGTTTCACGTGAATAAAGGCAAACATCGGCAAAACTGCTCACTACAAAAACGACTACGCTGGATCCAGCGTGGCAAGGTCGAAATTAATGACAACGATAAATTTGCATTGTGCATGGCAACCAAAGATCACCGCCCTGCTATGCCAATACTATATGTGGGAGCTTATTTGGGAACGTTTAAAGTGGTTCCTAAGAATTAAAAATGCTTGGCAACCACAGTTCTTGAACAGTGTCCAGGTAAATTGAATTCTTTTTTAGAAGGTTTCACTGTTTACTAACACAGGCTCTGGACCGCCTCCGGTTTCCTGCGCTGGCGTAGGCTAGCAGAATTGGCGGGGAACAAAAGCCTTGGCGAATAGCCCGTAGAGTTTCAACACTTTTCTCCCTGTGTCTAGCAAAATATTTGAATTAAATATTATTCTATGCTGCACACAACACTAAAAGAGTTAGTCCTTAACTATAAGCGCCTTTCTTTTGTGTGAAACTGGAAAAAGAGTATTCCCTTACTCTGACAAATCTTTAAAAAACGCTTTACGCTTCGGTGTTGCAGAATAATAAATGAGGTGACCGGAAGTTTGTTGGGGTACACCACATGCTCCTGCTATCGCAATCTTGAAACCGTAATGGAGTAATTGCGCTGGTATGGTGCGTATATTACCTCGTTCAATGCAGACTGGATCGCAACAGACGCTGTAGTTTCCTAGATAAAAAAGTGCAAAGAAAAAAGCGGTGCGTTAGTACTCACTCCGGGGAACTCTTTAGGCACAATGTAATCAGATTGTGCTCACGATAAGATTAGTGTTATAGTAATTTCATGTCTAAATGTTCTACTATCAAATATTAATATGCCCTTTTATTTACTGCACTGTTCTTCGTCGCACTAATTTGCCACAGGTGTGTGATTTGAATGGAAAGTATATTTTTAATATTGCTGTAGCATTTGCCTGTATGTTTACAGGGACATGGTTTCCATGAAGCCAACAGTTGTGTTGGCTTTTCGAACACGCTTTTCGAAAATAAATCTGCGCTCGTGTCTGTAATACTCTGTATGCCGTGCCTTGTTTCTTTTTTCTTTCTTCCACGCCACAGAACCAGACAGGACGCCAATGAACCAGCTAGTCCACACGAAAGCTTAGTCGATGCATTCTTAGTTTCAGCTTTCCTTGCCTAACTTCGTTACCTTCGTTACTAATGGAATAATTACCCCATGGCGCATGCGACGCCTCGGAATCGACCAAACAAACATGCCTAACTCACTGATGGACGATATAAGGGTTCGCTTTATGCGCAGTAATCTATGTACTTTTAACCTATACACGCCCATGGAGTATCCTACATATAGGACGCTTCTTTGATGCACTCTAACATCGCTATTTCTTTAGCTGATGACTAGAGCCACCTACAGAACATCAAGCAGACCTCATTCTCAACGTGTGCAAGCCTAGACGTTGCTTGCTTTTCATGCGGCCACGTGCCGACCGATTTCTCCGGGCAAACGCGTGTTTTGTGTGAAAGACGTCATGGAGAGGAAAAAGTGCACGTGAAATGCCGACCGCTTTCTCCGGGCAAACACGTGCTTTGTATGAAAGATGTCATGGAGAGGAGGAAGTGCAATGTTGGTGTGCACGTGAAACGTTTCAAGGCGTACCACACCCGCAGATAGCACCCCTAAAGCCCTGTGTCCTATATGTATAGGACGGCTTGAAAAACACTGTTGCGTTTACCTGGCAGTAAATAAAGAACTTGTGCTTTCTTTTGAGGGTAGAAGTACACTTTTTGTGTAAAAAAATATTTATTTTGTCATTTTTTTTTTAGTTTGGGCACATATGGGTTAAGGCGACAGAGTTTAGGCACCGTTGGTTTCGTTGCGTGATTTGCTATAGAACAGAACCGCGGCATTTGTAAGTGTACCACAGTTGACCTTTATACAAATCGATTTGCTGTGAGTACCACGTTGTGTTAGCTGTTCCGGAAGACAGCATTAGAAGCCATGGTCAGCCAAGTGCAAAGCGTTTAGGGAAGCTCACTTCGCCTCAAATTGACTAGTGGCGATCATCTCTGCCATTTGCAAGAGTTCTATACGCATTTGGTATTTGTTGACAAAAAAAAAAATGTCACATTGATGAATCAACCCCTGAAAATTGACGTCATTGACATGACCTATAGTTTCAGAAACTTGCCTTTGGTGTTTTTCACTCTCAGTGGGGTTGAAGATGACAAGCCGACAACCGTCATTAGGCTTGCAAATATCACGGGGTTCATCGTGGAGCTCCAGGCCTCTCTGTAGAAATGGTTGAAGAATAGCATCAAGATGAAAGGCTCTGTTCAAGAGCCAAACCCGCATAAGAAATGCTAGTCAGCAATATTGATATGACGTTTCCAGCTGCAAATGCAGAACACATAAGCATCTTTTTTTGCGGTTTAGTACGAGCGAGTCTGTTCTCATTATATGAAACGGGACGTTACGCGCGTGAATACTCCCGCCGCATTTTTACAGCGAAGTTCTATGTGGGTAGCGTTCTGTGCATTTTTCTTGTACGTCAGCAACAACGGCTAGTTTCCTTCGGCTTCTCGAGTGCCGCTAGTCATGCACGCTGTAGTAGTCGCGTTCGAGAGGGCTTGTCCAGCGGCGACAGAGGGTGGTTTTCCATCTCCCTTAATTCTCGTGTCGCTCTTGAAGTATCGGGGTCGAGCGCACTCTAAGCGGATGATCCCGTCGGTACTGATCGCGCGCGGAGGCGGGAACACAAGAGGGTACGAGAAAACGCAATGCGCCCGATGAAGTGGACGGGTGGACGATCGCCACCTTAGCCCAATTAGCATCGGACGCGTTATTCGAAGGTTGTGAGGTTCGGTCTTTGCCGGCGGCAAGTTGTTCTTTTCTCCACTTTAATTTCCTCCGCTCTTTTAAGTTCTTTTTTTCATAATCTTGAAACTATTGCTATTCTTAAAATTTTGGCTGAGTCGGTGCGCGGGATTTGGCGTTCTTAGTATCAACGAATATCCTAAATGTAATGACTTAATTATTACACTGTCTTCAGTATTCGCCTGTACGGTTCTGAGCTCCCTTACAGAGTCTGCGGCGGATGAGATAAAAACTTGCAGTAGTGTTGAACTGTCGTTTCGTGGCCTGTCAAAGTGGAAGGCTCGAAGTTCTGCGCGGCTTTCGAGGCGGTCAATCTTTCATTGTCATTAAGCACTCGTGATGATTCTTACGGCATTTCTTTTTATCCAGAACGTGCTTTGACGCGTGGAATCGAGTCCTTTAAAGTGTGAGCTGCCGCGCTTCCACAAGACTCACCGCATTTGTGCTTTTTTTTTTCCTACTTGGAGTTCGCATGTCGGTTCGTAAGTGACGCAACGCTGACCAGCGTAAATGAAAAATAATTGTTGTGATTTATTAGCGTGGAACACGACATGTGTGACATATGATATATGACATATATATGACGCTGTCCGATATGACGCTGTCCGTGGCGCTCAGAAGTTCCGCAAATGCTCCTGAGACACTTCGCCAAGACAACCGCGCTGCAATTGCCCCTTATGCTTCCTAAGTTCAACACAGTCACCAGAATATGCTTCCATATCGAAAAATGTTTGGCTGCGTCATGCCATGGAAATTAAAGGTTGTATTTGACTGGACAGATTTTACTTGAATTGACGTGCATGCCGAATGTTCAAATTGACCTTTACGCCATCGATGACCAAACGTTGTGTACACTAAGTATACATGTATGCACAGAAAAGCCTGCGTGAATATGTGATCAACGAACTAGGATAGCGAACCGAGGAAATCAAACAAGGCTTGGGAGCAGGCTGTATTAAGCTATTCATAATAATCCACTCGATTTGCAAAAAAGAAATCTCTTGTATAGAAAGACATCTATCGATATATTTTCGTGTTTACATCGTCGTCAACCTATTCTATGTATCCTGCAGGACGAGTGCCATTACGAATGATCTCAAATGTGATCTGTCCTGCGCTAGCTGTAGATGTAGATCCTAAAATTCTGGCTCACAGTCCCTGGGCTATTGGCCAAGAATCGGGCAACGTAGCTAAATTTTTCAAATATAAAAAAAAGATAATAACTTGTCCGGTTGTTTAATCAGATTTTTTCTAACAGAATTAATTTTTAAAATAAAAAAGGGGGTCGAATCGATTCTTAGCGAATAAGAATTACTTTATTAATATAGAAGAAAATATAATGGAGCCTACTGATTCCATTTTATGCCTGATATATTCTTCAACTTCATTACCCCCATCTGACCGCCTGCCGCCTTGGGCTGCGTTGTCCATTTCTTGGCATCCATTGCGACGCTCCCAGTGAGAGTCGGTCATCTGTTCTTCTCATTACATGACCTGCCCAGGTCCATTTTTGTAAAGCCAAACTGTATATTGCTAGGACATTGTGTTTGGTAGCGTACAAAAACATATGTGCCACAGAAATATAGGGAACCTTACTGCTCACCACTGGCCCAATAAAAATGAAGAAGGGAACACAGGACCGGTAAACACCAATTAAGATCGCTCACACGCCAAGCGCACTGCGGCAAGCAAGACGAGACAACGAATGTCACGAAACAGGGAAGGCGGCAAAAGGACGCATGCTGCTCAAATGGAAAGCTTTGTGGGAACATTGGCTTAATTTTAAAGGGACTTTACGGACAGTCATATCGGATTTAGTGGCGGGGTGCGTGATGCGTTATGGTTCGAAATTCTCTCTCGCCTCGGTGTAGTGTGCCAAATTGCTTCTCTTAATGTCAACTAGGATATCGGGGGCCCATGTTTTCTTTGATACACTCTGCCCTCTTCTTATTTCTTAATGCTACGCCTGAACAAAGGATGGGCAATTGATCAAGGACTCGTCTTCTTTTTTATGTAACACCTAGTGAAACCAACAGACATTGAAGCAAGGGAAAGTATGGGGGCATTATATAGTATGTAAATGTAATGCGGTAATTATGATGTAAATGTAGAGACATTAAACAAAGCCTGTCATTTTCCTTCCTTAACTCCTTCTCGACCTTTAAGTGCGGAGCACTTTACGATCCCGGGCTGTGGTATCCTGTCCTGTGCTGTATGCTGCCACCGTATGCTGTCGTCTCATGTCGTCGCTTGGCGTCACGCAGTCAAAACAATGTATCGCGTAGCCATGTAAAGCATAGCCATGTACAGTCGCCCATTTTTTTAACCTGAACGCGCGAGCGTCGACCGCCGAGTTCATAAGCGCCGTACAACGGAGTGCAGCGGCGAAATGAACGAGAATACGCGCATGCGCGCTATGAGCAGTCATGGGCAACTGCCGTCTGCTAGGCTTTTCCGCAGACGGCAGCTGTCCAAGACTGCTCATTGCGCGCATGCGCGTATTCTCGTTCATTTCGCCGCTGCACTCCGTTGTACGGCGCTTATCAACTTGGCGGTCGATGCTCGCGCGTTCAGGTTAAAAAAATGGGCGACTGTACACTATAGTATAGCAAAGGGGTAAGAAAGAGACATGAAAGGATGAGGAGGAGGGAAAGAAGGAAGGGAGATTTTAAAGCATAGCATAGTCATGTGTGGCGTCACGCAGGCAAAGCCATGTATAACATAGCCATTTATAGTATAGTATAGTATCGACTTCAAAATCAGGTTCCCTCTCAAATTCAAGTTCCCAACTTTAGTTGTTTGCTACGGAGCCGTATGTATATATTCTTGACGGAAAGATGACACGCCTTTTGCGTTATAGACACGATTTTTCCATCACAACTGCGGGAGAACTTACCAAAAAAAAATGTTGCGCATTAAAACTTTATATTGCGGTCTCTACATGCACCTTGTTTTAGATGCGAAGTATCTTAAGGCGGAGCTCAATCCGGTGGTGGTGGTGGTGGTGGTGGTGGTGGTGTGCGGTGTGACCACCCTTACTGCGCATGCGCATACCCTCTCCACACACCTCCTCTCCACTCACCCTCTCCCCTGCCCCTCTCCACTCTCCCTTTCCCCTTCCCCTTTCCACTTCACCTCTCTCCTTCCCCTCTCCACATTCCCTCTCCACTTTCCCTCTCCCCTCCCTCCCCTCTCATCTTCCCCTCTCCCCTCCCTCCCCTCTCATCTTCCCCTCTCCCCTCCCTCTCTCCACTTTCTATCTCCCCTCCCCCTCTCCCATACCCCTTTCCCCTCCCCCTTTCCACTCTTCCACTGAAACGCGGGCTAGACATGCCGAAATTCTCTCAGGCGCAACGCCGCGATGACCTCGAGCGCATGCGCGTCCCCTCCCCTTCTCCCTGCTCGCGGTCGCCCGCCGGTCGACCGCGTTCCCCGCTCGCCCTGTGAGAATTAACGGCCGGGCTAGATGGAAGATACGACGCGCGTAGCGTCCCTCCTCGCGTTCCACGACGCGAGGTCGGTAGCATGCCCAACGAACGCCAACGAAACGCGATCGTGCAAGTGCTCCGGCTTCGCATCGCCTCATGGTCCCCTTTAGCGGGAGATGGTGTAATTTTTTTAGTCTGCTTTGCTGCTACTTGGTGCAATGGCTTCTCTCTTTTTCACTGCGATTCCTAGCTCATGCGGGTCCTTGTGTACCGCCACTCTTTGAAGAACTACACTCTGAGAAAAAAACAAAAATGTATAGGTGACTCCTTTCGGAGAGTTCTGACTTGCCAGGTATATGACTCTCTTTAAAGAGTCACGGTGACTCTCCTAGTGGGTCAGAGTCTGCGCGCTCTAGGATAGCACCCCGACCCTCTAGGAAGAGTGGAAGGACTTTTATCCGAAGGATCGCATTACAACTTATGAGGGAGTCAGACGACTCTTGCCGGTAACACCCCTACGGGGAGCAAGTGACACACACTGAAGCGTCAAGCGACTCCACAACTATCTGAAGTTACTCAATTGACCCATGCTCTACTTTTGCGCGACTACTGTTGGAAAAAGTGAAGTATTCATTTTAAGCAAGTCCAATAATACTTGCCGTTATGCCCAGCGACTGCAAAAAAAAAACAATAGTTCAATTTTACCATTATTTTAATGAAACTCGTCAAAACAACACTCCTTTTCCAGCAGAGTAATTTAGAAAGCGCGAAAATATGGTCTGTCATTTCCTATGAAGCAGTTGAGGTATTCCTTATTTGCATGCTTGTATGAGTATAGCCACTAAAATGTGTAACTGCGATGCGCATAGTGTCATATGGTGAAAAATTAACTGCAGTAACGGGCATCATGTTTCCATATTTATTCGTTATGATTGTGAATAAACAAAAATTGGTGACGGCTGGAGGCATCAGACTTGTGACTTCCTTTGTTGTCGCTGCTGTTGAACGTGAGCAGTCATGGAAAATTGTATCTGAAATGCAGAACGCGATATTATGATGAGAAAACATAATTGCAGTAAGAGTTTGCAAAACCATTCACAATCGGTGATTTACGCAGACATAATGAAGGCTCACAACAAAACAACAAATGCAAACAGGCATGGTAAGGAACCAAGTTTTCTGCCGTTATCGTGTAAAACACAACTTGCAAACAGTAGCTTTTGTAAGACGTCACTTGGCGACAAACTTGCAGCACAAGATGATGTGAGCGTCTTTTAAACAACAAACGAAATTGGTTTAGGCTCCTTTGCGTGGTTGCCACTCACCTCTTTTCCTACGTCGTGTTGCCTAACAAAAGGAAATGCAGGACCGACTGCCTCGTTGACAGGGCGAACGCCGCTGTTGATTCTCCCATCACGAGTGGTGAGGCGCCAGACCATAGCGACACCTTCGCTTCCCCGAGTGTGGCTGTCAACTGGAAGTGAAGAGGGAGAAGCGATCCGGGATTCTGGGAATAACCAACACACACACACTGATTATTTGTATTTAAAACCACCTTTTGTTCAACACACCGCTACTGTACACACATCTGACACGTGTTTCATTTGAAATAATTTCGCAACGAAAAGAATTTTTCACGTAAAAGGCGGCGGGAACCTCATTCCGCGATAGGCACTGCAGCTATCCACGAATGAAAGTACTTCTCAGAAATCGCTTCAAAATTTGATTTCGGAATAAGCACGGCTTTGCGCCAGCATATTCCGACACCCAATTGAGCGCATCCTCCGGCAGTCAGGGGCACGCCGTGAGTGGTTGCTGATATCATGTTTTACAAATATAACCCATCCTTACTCAGATAAACACATGCGAGTACGAGCTCCCGAACGGCACCCAGCTTGCGCGGAAGTCGTCTACGTAGAGATCAGACATGTCATACGCTAGAAGTACCGCACATAGCGCAGTCACGTACACCCACTCGATCCTGTTATAACGCCGAATGTCATCGCAGTGTAGGCAAACCACGAAAACAGCAAATAGAAACGAGGGAAAAGACCGCATGGCGGCGGCCGCAACAAAGCGCGCCGTCGAAAGTCTCGAGCTTTTCACCTTACCGGCGAGGCGTCTCCATCTTAACAGGTTTGACGATTTTTAGCTGACGAGCGCAGTGCATATACTGGGCGTTCACGATCACGTCTGCCAAAATTTGCAATGCTACGCGTCGCGCAAATGGGTCAAAGTTGAAGCTGAACGCGGCTTTCCCTTCTCGCGGGCGCGCTCCTAGAGAATGAGGGGATGACGTACATGATGGAATTGCCCTACGTAGACAGTAGCGCTGTGACGTCGGTTTTCTACGTAGACGTCTGTGCTCTGACGTCGCCAACAGTAGCACGTGACACTGCGATAATAATTTGACACATGTGTAGTTTGTGTATTTTGTTGCTTGAATAGATGAATAAAACTTGAGAGAAATAATGAGACACACAAAGGGAATGTGTGCTTCTTTTTCAATTTTTTCCGTGAATTGCAGCGAGATGGGGGGCTAATGTGCCTCCGTTTCGCATGCGTTCGTGTTGCGATCGTGTCCCCGCGGTTAGCGCATCGAGTAGACGCTAGCCCTGGAAACAAAGGTAATGTTCTGGCGCGTTCGAGCACTTTTTTTTTTATTATTGGCGCCAGTATGCCTTACGGCATAAGTTAGATAAAAAGAAACGGTTCAGTTTCGCGGATAAAGGCCACAAGTGGTCGATGCAAAGGCCCGTGTGTCCAGAGCGTTAAGTCAGGTGGTCGACCGGGGTGGTAGTCAAGGCCTCGTAGGTGCCGGCTGCGAGCCTTGTGAAGGCCTGGACAGCTCCCAAGTATGTGATCAATCGTTGCCTCTGTGGCTGGGGCAACGCAGAAGGGGCATGTCGTTGGGGGAGGCTGTGCAGTTCGAGCACTCATTATGCTCATTTATTCTACCGCGAAAGTTAATGCAGCACTGGCTCTTGATACCGCTAGTCTCGTGCCTGTAAAGATGTCGCAACTTTCATGCCCGTCCTGCAGAAACAGGCAGTACACCACAGAGAACGCCGACACAATGCCCACGGTCGCTACATAAAAAAAAAATCACAGCATATCCACGGAGTGAATGATGATGAGTGGGCGAAGCTGCGGAGGTTCATCGGTAAACCGTGAATCTTCCGTGAATTCTGCCCAGTACATCATCACCGACATGAGATCGGGCGCGTTTATACTAAAGGTTCGATGAGTTATGACGACTTGCAGCTCACTTTAATTTTACATGTACGCTGTGAATTTTCATTGTTTAGAAAACCATTGCTTTAGAAAACATCTGGCGTCTTTCGTTAAGCAGCTGGCGTCTTTTCGTTTTGCTTTAGAAACATCTGGCGTTCTTTCGTTCTGCTTTTACAAAACATCTGGCGTCTTTCGTTGGTTTATTTCATCAATCAACGGCGTTTTGAACAAAATTTTTATTGTTTAATCACGCACAGGAGAAATCTCACCAGGCACTACCTTGGAGGTAAACAATGGCTGCTAATGGGAATGAGAGACAGAAGAAGTCGGCTTTTAGCTAACACTAACACTTCTACTTCTACTAACGTTTCCTACTGGAACATGCCAATGGCTGGTAATGGGGAATGAGAGACAGAAGAATTCGGCTTTTAGTTAACGCGCACGCTGCGAATTTTTTATTGTTCAACAACGCACAGGAAAAATCTCCCACCGGCACCACCTTGGAGGTCAAAACGTAAGACTTTTTACGGACTACGACTACTACTACGAGGGACGAACGGGTGCCGCCTTAAGGAGCTTCGCCCCTAAAAAGGTAGCGGCCGTGCAACGCCGCTCGTGTGCTCGGTCTGGCTCGGGCACGTCATGCGCACGTGACCATGCATGAGCATGACGTGTTCATGCGTATGTGTCAGGTGATCCTCCGGCTAAGCTGCCGCAGAGGGCAGGGAAGGAATTTGGCTTGCGAAGGCTACACGGGGCGAATGACAACGGTTTGAAACTCGCCTCCTTGCATCATGGTTTCGCGCCACTGGAAATTATTTTTTTTTCTCAGCTCGTAATGAACCGGTATGAAAAATTCTTGCGCCATAATGCTCTTCATTCAGCACACAACAACTTCCAAGGTCTAACTAAAATTTGCTATGTGGCCTGGTGAGGGGCCCTTTAATTGACTACCGCGTACGCGTTGGAAACACCGTACTATATTTGCATCTTAAACTACTGTCTTTAAACCAACCAAAACCATTATATATAGTGCGTCTAAGCGTTCTGCACACAGACTTTTTTTTTCACGTTCCCACACGCGTAAGCACGCCGCACATTCAAGGTCGATAGAAGTGTTATGAAGTAGACTAAAGCGCACCTCAATACGACATCTTGCACCTTCAGCAGGCAGACACAATGTGCGATCAGCAAACAATGACCGTTCATAACTGTTTGCATCGCTCATTTTATGGGAGCTTGTACAGCAACGCACATGATGGTGTCAACTCGTTAACTGATAACTTCAGTTGGGCATCCGGAACAGCCCCGCGGAGGCAGGCTGCTGTTGGAAATGGCTGGCAGATAACTTCCGCAGAGCTGCTGCAGACGCCCACCTAAAGCTGTATAATTAGTACCTACGAAAGCAGTGCACTCACCGTTAACAGGCACACGTTGTCCATGCCCGCAGCTCCATGAATATTCCGCTGTCCAAGCGTCACTTCGAACACGGAGCCTGGCGTCAACGCCACCGAAGATGCGCATGTTTGCTCGAACACAAACCTTCAAGACACGCAACCCGCGCAACCAGCGCAACCACGCAACGTATTCCAATAGACCGAGGAGACAGAGAGGAGGCGGAGGCGGCGTGCCACCCGGCTTCGTCGGCGAGCGAGGCGATCCACCGAGCCACCGCGCCACGACGGCGCCGAACGGCAAACGCGCGATATGTATGGCGTATACGACGGCGCCTTCATCACGGAAGCCAAGCGAAACGCGCTTCAGGAGAGTCCAGTGACTCCTGCCGAAATGCTTTCTTTTTCTGTTTCTACCTTCCAAAAGGAGTCAAATGGACACCCGAAGAGAGTCACGGTGCCGTGACCCTCTTTCAACTCGTTTTTTTTTTTCTTCTGGGAGTGTAGCCCAGCTAACTTTGTTATGTGACGATTCTGCGTGACTTCGAACGAGTAGTGCATAAAAAAAAAAAACGCGGGCAAAAACGGGTTCCGGAAAAAACGTCCCCGGAATAAATGTCCCCGGAAGATACGTCCCCGGAATAAACGACCCCGGAACAAATGTCCCTGGAAAAAATGTCCCCATTTTTGTTGTCGGAAAAAACGTCCCCATATGGGGGCCCTTAAACGCTGCGCCTTGAAATCGCCAATTCTTTATTTCCTACTGCATAAAAAAAAAGATCCGCGCGAAGATTGTAGTTTACGGAAATTCAACTTTACTGCTATGGGGAACGCCTACTCAGCCACTGTTCTTGGAGGACACAGGACGAACAATCACGCGCAGGCCTGAACCAGAAGGCTGGGCGGCATCGCTGGCCACAGCCGCCCAACAGTGGGGAGGGCCTCTGACGCCTTGCGCTCGGAAGAAGACACCGCGACATTGAAGATGGCCCAGTCTCGAGTCGGTGCACCCCGAAAAAAGAGGCGCAAATCAGCGTTCAAGGCCATGCAGCAGAGTGTTCACAACCTGTGTGAGGACTGTACTGCCGGGACGACGAAAATGGAAGATTTCCTGAGAGTTATTCGACATACGATTCGGTTTTACCTTCATTCTTTTTTGAACACAATGTGGCCGAAAATTTACGAAGTGTCGAATACAGAATGCAGTGTTTTGTCAAGTGAGTTCGCACAGGATTCGGTTTTTGGTTAATTTTTTTTCCTGGGGTCTTTTTTTCCTAGAGAGCAATGCCAGCGGGGACGGTTCTTCCGGGGACGTTTATTCAGGGGACGTATCTTCCGGGGACGTATATTCCGGGGACGTTTTTTCCTAGACGTATACATTAGCGCTTGTCTACGTATCTGTATTTTGCCTTCCTAGCTCATGTGGGTCCTTGTGTACCACCGCTGTTTGAAGAACTAGCCCGGCGAACATTGCTATGTGACGATTCTGCATGACTTCGAATGTGTAGCGCATAAAAAAAATGGAGGAAGGACAGGGAAAGGAGACAGGAGGCGGGATGTGACGGTAGGGAGGAGGAAAATGAGAAGGGGTGAGGGCTCTACTGCATCACAAATTAAGGTTTCCTTTCACGCCATGGACGCCGAGCAGGTTGCACATTTGGAACGCCAGCGCTTGCTTTCCCGTGAAAGCGAGCGTCGCTGAAAGGCAGGCGAACTTAGGCGAACCACTGCTCCTCACTTCCTACAGCTCTGACGTTGAGTGCTGCTGCATATTTTTTTTTTCGTTATTGATGACGATAGTCTCTCTTGTGGAACTTACACGCAGAAATATGGGTCAGTCTGTCTTTCTGTTTGTCTGTCTGTCACCCGACTCAGTGACCCGGCCAGAGTTTAACAACTTGCTGAACGCCCAGCCATCTTGAACTGGTAGTGCCGTTCATACTTGTGAACATTGTCGATCAAAAAGCAAATGTTACGCATATCTGAGGCGCAACATCAATACGTCAGTTTTAGGTGGCGTGTTCCTTTACTGGAAAATACATAGATACGTAATTCTTAAGGCCATAGTTTTTCCAGGGTTGCGCGAAAAAATGCTAGTGTTTTTTTTTTTTGCGCTGCGCCGCAGATGCGACGCTGTGAGCCAGATGCGGCGATTCAACATAGAGGAGGACTCATGTAGTACGGCCGGCAGAAGACTATCGTCTTTCGACGACATTTGCAGCGAAGCTCGCACATACGCGGCCAGTCTTCTTTTCTTTCGTATGATATCAGTAGACTATTGTAATTAAATTTTAAATAAAAAAAAAGCTAGGAGACACATTTTCCGCTTGGTCGCTCGAAATTGCTCTGGAAAGCGGTGAAACGCAAATGATATCAGAGGCGTATAGTGTGCATCTTTCCGAAGAAGTGATTGATATATATATAGCTCAACATACGATTCAAATTTGGGCCGCAGGAGCTGTAGTGGTCGAGGTTCTATGATTACCTGCTGGCCCTTTTTACGGAAAAAAAAAGACGTCTGACGTTATAGATATGCGTACAAAGCATTTAAGCCAATCCTGGTCACCTGGTGCTGGAAATATCAGCCCAGGAAGCTGACCAGTGGTGAAGAGCTCTCACTATGTATGGATAGTCAGCGGGTGCTTACCGATGTCCCCGAACTGTTCGCAGCAAAACGCCCGTAGCAAGTAGATATGATGCGTCGTTGGACGCACAGGTGTCCTGTGGGCCACTATAATACAAGGTTTAGTAGTTATAGGCGATAAGCGACTGTCGACTTCCCTGTTGTTTTTTTGCGGGCGGTGCGACGCTCGATCGCACTTCTCTGTTTCTAACGAGCGGATGTTGACGCACGCCGAATTATACATAGACGCCGTGTGTACATTGTGATTCCTTGTCCACGCGAGTTTCCAAGAAAATGTGCACTGACGCACGGACTTTGATGCGACATCTTTCTCGGAAGGCAAACTAAGTTTAAAAAAAAAAGTGAATGACAGGTTTAAAGGGTGACCGATTCTAGAAAGCAGCTGTAAAAAAAAATGCTAGCGTGGTCGTGAGCGGTAAATGTTATAAAACACAAGGTGCCAGTACTGTGTACAATTAAAAATCGATCTAACAAAACCCGATTTTATGAATTTTTCGATCTAACGAAATATTAAAGCGAACTAACAGACAATGGAGGGAGGAAAACAGGAAAGGAGAAGGCAGGGAGGTTAACCAATATTGCCAAGGAAAGTATAGGGGATGTTATTTGTATATAGTATTTAGGATATAAATGTGGAGAAAGTAAAGGGGACGAAAAGATAACTTGCCGCCGGCAGGGATCGAACCTCCGACCTTCGAATAATCAGTTCGATGCTCTACCACTGAGCGGCGGCGGTCATCTACCCGTCCACTTTATGGCGTATATATATATATATATATATATATATATATATATATATATATATATATATATATATATATATATATATATATATATATATATATATATATATATATATATATATATATATATATATATAGTCAGCGCCGATCGCATCCTTGGCGGCGAGTGTGGAACAATCTTTTTTTTTTTGCCTGTTTTACGAGCTGCCAGCTGACCGTTGCTCGAGAGCCGCTGGATGTCCACCGGCTTTTTTATTGTGCAGAGATGTGCTCCGGCCTGGCACTCGGTGTCGTGGCTGCTCATATGTCGGGTTGGCCTCTCCTTTCCGCTCTCTTCTTCTACTCCCCTCCCTCCTCCCGCAACGACGCACGCCGTGTTCAGTCTTGGTTCACAGAAATCAGCGTCTTGCTCGCGTAGCGACGGTTGTGGAATTCTTAAAACGCAATGGCGCGCTGAAAGGCTAAACGATTCTACTGAGCTTAGATGGCTGGTTGCTTCTCATATGCTATCTCTGCATTGTCTGGTCTCGGAAGTGACGCTACGTCGGACAAGCGAGAGCCAGCGCCGTACGTTTGCTCACTTCTGTTTGGAGTATTCATCACGCCAGCATTGTCAAACCCAGGGTTCGCTGTCATGAAGCGTGGTGTGTTCCTGTTTGCCTGTGGTGCGCGTATGACACCATGTTTGGTAAGTTAATCAGTAAGAATTTTTTTTTGCGACTCATAGGGCAGCTAGAGGCATGAATGCTACTTTTTGCAATGTTTAATACATTGCTAGCACACTATCTCTACTTGGACTTTATGGCGAGGCACTGTTTTTAGGTTCGCGTTAGGATTATAAAAGCGCTCGATTTAGACAAGGTGAATAATGTCATATTCGGCATACTTAAAGCACAGCTATATGGCGGCAAGTACAGCCGTCGAGTCCCGCCATTTACGGTGCAGTTCTGTCTCATCGACTTGCTGACTCATGGGCATAGTGCAACTCTCGACGGGTCCTATGGTGTAGAGGATGTGTCCTCGTTATTATATTCTCTACTGCTGTGTTCACTACTATGGGTATTAATTTAACAGAGGAGAAAAAAGAAACGCCAGGCCTGCGCGGAAAGCGCAGCACAGTCACAGCGAAAGCTCGAAGAGCGGCATTTCTAGAGCCCGTTATAAACTCTCTTGTGGCTACTGATACAAGTACACTAGGAACGTACCCACTACGCCACAAATCATAATTTTTGTGAAGTTGGGAAGCACCCACCACGACATTGCTCGTCATTCTGCGGAGAAGCGAGGTACCATCTGTAAGGCATTATGAGCAGTTTCTTGATGGGACGGTTGATGACGATGAAGAATTATGGCTGATCCCTTTGTAATGGGTTGGAAGCTTTAAAGGACCCACTAGTTACGTAATTCGCATTGTGTGACGCCCGGTCGTTATTTCACTCTCTCACCACGCTTTACAACATGCGCTAATATGAGAAAGAGATAGAGAGGGAATTAACCTTATTGAGACCCTGAGCAAATGTATCATGGGAGCGGTATGGGCTTCCTTCGCAACCAATAGAAGTACACTTGCGAGTAACCCACTTCGCTATAAATCATCATAATTTGTGTGAAGTACGGAAGCAGCCACTAAGCAATTTTTCTTAATTGTACGCAGAACCGTGGTACCTGCTAAACACTTGTAAGGCATTATGTCCACTTTGTTGATGCTGTGGCTGATGACGATGAATAATTATGGCAGTGCCCTTTGTAATGGGTTGGAACCATCCAACAACCCACTCGTTGCGAAATTCGCATTGTGTGACGCCTGCTTACAGAATTCGCGTTGTGTGACACTTGCTTGTTATTTTACTCTTCTACCACGCTACATTACATATGTTAACGTGGTTCCTTCCCGACATGAAGCCTGTATAGGGTCATTTTGCAAAGCAGTCTCAAGCACGGTTATGGCTCTGAGGTTGAACACTGGGCTCACACGCAGATGGCCTAGGCTCGAACCTCGCTCCGTATTGGAAATTTTACAGACAGAAAGCTGTTATGAGGTCAGAACAAGGGCCGTTTTCGGCGCCGTAGTTGTCCGCCGCCGCCGCCGCTGGTGTCAGTAACCACTATATCGCTCGAAATAAGATAAAAAAACGAAATAAGAAAAAATTTTCGACACGGAGCGAGGTTCGAACCTGGGCCCTCTGCTTGTGAGCCCAGTATTCAACCTCAGAGCCATACCCGTGCTTGAGACTGCTTTGCAAAATGACCCTATACAGGCTTCATGTCGGGAAGGAACCACGTTAACATATGTAATGTAGCGTGGTAGAAGAGTAAAATAACAAGCAAGTGTCACACAACGCGAATTCTGTAAGCAGGCGTCACACAATGCGAATTGCGCAACGAGTGGGTTGTTGAATGCTTCCAACCCATTAGAAAGGGCTCTGCCATGATTATTAATCGTCATCAGCCACAGCATCAACAAAGTGGACATAATGCCTTACAGGTGTTTAGCAGGTACCGTGGTTCTGCGTAGAATGAAGAAGCGAATAACTGCATACTATCTTTGCACACTGATACCGCTCTCGTATGGAGAACGGAATAATCTCATAACGGAATTCGTCGCATCAGGAAAAACCTGATGCGGTGAAGCTGGTGCTGTTCGTGATTGTGCCACAAGAAATATTATGAGAGCGAGATATGGGGTGGCAAGGAGAAGGTACTCTTCTCATGTTTTCGGCTTCACATATGAACCATGACATCTTGGAATATGAAAGTATATGAGCGGCAGCTTTATTTTGGACGCTTTTACTTGATTTCATTGGCATTATAACTTGGCTTGCGAAACGTAACATTTCCAATAATGTTATCATGTCCAGAATGAATTGCTGTTCTCGGAGAAGCTCTGCATCTCTTGGAGATGTATATGGCCGGTAAGGTAGAGTGTTTACGTCAGCTCGTTGACGCGTGAAAGCTGGAAGTTGATCGTTGTTTCTGCCGCCCGGAAACGTTGACATTTGTGAAAAGGTAGCTGTAGAAGAAAGCGAGGAATAAGCAAACGTTTTCTGATCGCTGTAGTCAGAGAACATCGCCAAACGCTCAGGTGGTATGTCTAAAGAGCACATGAACCTAGTTTTACAAAAATTTAAGCGTTAATGTGTCGAAAATAAAGCGCGGGTATGTCCCCAGGGCAAGGTTACGCTGTGTAGACTGTTAAGTATAACCTGCCTACCGCTGTTAAGTCGTTATGTTAAGTCGTTATGTTAGTCGACTGTTATGTCGATAAGGGCGACACGAAGGAGTTTTAACAACAAAGCAGTTCTTAGTGGAGGCTTTAATGTCCGGGGTCGGCGTAGAACTGACCACGTGGACTTTGGCCTTGCAGTGTGGCTAGAGTCCGCGTCGCTACGAAGGGGAGATCTGCGCCGTGCTGCGAGATGGGAGGGTGAGGGCAAAGGACGCCGAGGGGTGAACCTTCGAGAAACGCTCCAAGATGGGGTACGGTGAGGCGCAGTGGAGTGTAAAAAAGCGGCTCAGTGTCAGTGTTCAGGAATTTTCGCATTCGGAATGGCGAACATTTCTCGTTATTCCGATGAAGAAGCCGCCCGACGTGAGCGTCAGCGAGAGCTCACGCGAGAACGGTCATGACGTCGCCGAGCCAAGCGCGAGGTTCCGCAAACAGACCGCAAAGGAGGCCGAAACTAAGCGCCAGCGAACGGAAGACTTGAAAACACGGAAATACGATATAGCCTGATGAATGACGGAAATAAGCTTCGCTGTTTCGACAGTGTTCGCGACGTGGAGCTGGCTGGATTTTTTCAAACTTGCGATGCTTTTTAAATATTCGATTCGATACCCGCTGTTTCATATTTGATACCCGCATTTGTAGACGCGGGACGCGGCCAAAAATCCAGGCAAGCGCGAGCTCGTCGTCTGTGGCTCGCAATAACACTTTGACTTGCTTGCTTCTTCACTTCGTCATCGCCGTCCCTTCTTCTTCACTACATTGACGCCCGATGAATAGCGGGGCCATCCTGGGGAAATAACAATAATAACTGTCGGGGTTTTACCTCCCAAAGCCACGATCCGATTACGAGGAACACCGCTAAAAGTGGAGGGCTCCGGAAATTGCGTGCATCTCAATCTAAGTGCATGGACCTCTAGCATTTCGCCTCCATCGAAAATGCGGCCACCACGGATGGTACTCGATCCCACGGCCTTCGCATCAGCAGTTTAGCACCATGACCACTGAACCACCGCGTCGGGTAGCCATCATAGGGAGTCGAGGCTTAGGAGGGGTCAAATGTGATGACTTGATGCGACTCACGTGGACGATTTCTCGGCCACGACGACGCAATTCCTGGATCAGTGTCCAGTGCTCGAACTCGTAATTGACAGAAGACCGAGTGAGGATGTGGGAGGGTCAGTAATATCGGGGCAGTAAATTAAAGGGGCCGTGCAAACCCAGGTGTAAATCACGGAGGGGTCAGAGGGGTCATGACCCCTCCCCCCCCCTCTCTTGTATTCGGGTTGGGGGGACGGGACGCCCCTTGCAAGTGCCCCCCTTGAGATTTATTTCTCAAACATCATACAATGCAATTGCTTGACAGTTAAGTATAGCGCGCTTAATATTTATTTGCGTGTTTATTTTATAGTGTGTCCCTGTGTTCAACGCATTCTTGTTTTAAATGCGGACACTACACGATGACAAAACGATGAAGACATGTACAAGGACCGGCGTAGTCTCGATGGCTTTGTCTTCGTTTGGTGTGCGCATTTAAATCAAGGATGAATTCAAACCAACTAGCCCGCCTTTCCGCCTTCCTCTGTTCAATACACCTCACCTGTTTTAGACTATTGAAGTCGCAACTGCCGCTAGACCGCCTTCAGACAAGACTCAACAGAACAATGGAATTACGCCAGCTGGGAGAGCCCGCTCGTATTATAACTTTATTCCAAAACGTGATTTTAATTTTATATAAGAAAATAAAACTTCTATTTATTAAAAAAAAAAACAAAGTGGCCGCCATGGCAAGATTTGTGTCCCCCCATGTGGTTTTTCCGCTTTTACGCCACTGCATGCAACATTCTTTCGCAAGAAAGTCAGAAAGCGCTGCCGATCGGTGGTCGAGGTTCGTGTGAACGTGCGAGCCAAGCATTATGGCACTGCACGCGGAAGGGAGCCTTAAATTACGTTTCAGAGAGAGCTAGAAATCGCTGCGTAGTTTACCGCGAGCTCATCAGGACGAAAGCAGCGAGAAAGAGCTTGAAGCGTGCGACAGACCCGTGTAACTATATGCTCGTGCTTCACGGATTCGAAAAAAGTCTTACGGCAATCGATTCGTGAGGCAATAAAGTGCAATAGTGAGGTCAGTCGATGATTACTTGGAAAAAGGTTTGCAGGGCCCCTTTAAAGAAATGCCCAGGAGTATTCGGTGGGACACAGAGTCAAACGAGGGCACCCGTCGTTAAAGTTGGAAGGGGACGGTGGTCGTCGTAACCAAGTTCCTACCAACTTTTCCGCGCATTTTTTGAAACACAAATTGCGTTTTTCTCAAGATTGATTTCTCGAAATTTTTCGAACATTGATGTACGTTTTCTCAAAAACTATCCGGTCAATTACGTTGAAAATTTATCAGATTATACTGAAACGCCTTTCAAACAACCTGAACCTAAAACTTCGAAAAACTGTCTCAGCTATAGGTCCGCAAAAAAAAATTAATTGGGAAATCATTTTTCCAGTACGAGGGCAACATATTTTTTCTCGCGATCTAAATGTAGGAGCACATTTTGTAACCTAGGGGTCAAACCGAATATTATGTAGAATTAGTCTGCAAATTTTCACGGAAATAATGTTTATATTGTTTGTATCTTTCCGAGCAAATGTACATTTAATTCTACACCCAAGCCTAAACCTCGCTTCTCGAATACAAATGAAGTAACAAACGCTACTGTGAAAAAATTACAGCAAGCAATAACCAAAAACATTCTTTTTTGAAACGCTTAATTTCACATCAAAAGATGAAACGGTTATATAGATACAAGGTTGAAACCAAGATTGAAACCAATGCGCTCTACCAAAGCCGCTGTTCCTGCGCTCTACCAGAGCCGCTGTTCCAGTTTATGCTGTGAGTGCGCTGCGTGTCCCGCGCAGGCCTAGCGTTCTTTTTTTACAGCGAAAGCTGTTATGAGATCACAACAAAGGTTTTGGCGCCGCAGTTGTCCGCCGCCGGTGTTCGTAACCACTATCGCGCGAAAAAAAAAACGAAGTAATAAAAAATATCCAGGATGAAACGAGGTTCGAACCTGGCGCCTCTGCGCGGGAGCCCAGTATTCTACCTCAGCGCCGTGCCGGTGCTTGAAACTGCGTTGCAAAAAGACCCTATACAGGCTTCGTATCGGGAAGGAGTCACATTAACATATGTAATGTAGTGTGGTAGAAGAGTAGAATGACAACCAGGCGTCACACAACGCGAATTGTGTAACCAGGCGTCAAACAGTGCGAATTGCGCAACAAATGGGTTGTTGAATGCTTCCAACCCATTACGGAGGGCTCTGGCATAATTCTTCGTCGTCATCAGCCACAGCATCAAGAAAGTGCACATAATGCCTTACAGGTGTTTAGCGGGTACCACGGTTCTCCGCAGATTGACGAAAAATTGCCTAGTGGCTGCTTCCCTTCTTCACAAAAATTATGACGATTTATAGCGTAGTGGGTTCCTCGCAAGTGCACTTCTGTTGGTTGTCAAGGAAGCCCATAAGGCTCCAATGATCCATTTCCCCAGGGTCTCAATAAAGTTATTTCCCTCTCTCTCTTTCTCACGTTAACATAAGTTATAAAGCGTGGTGGGAGAGTTGAATAACGACCGGGCGTAACACAATGTGAATTTCGTAAGTAGTGGGTCGTTTAAAGCTCCCAACCCATTACAGAGGGCTAATCCTTAATTCTACATCGTCATCAACCGTCGCATCAACGTAGTGCACACAATGCCTTACAGATGGTACCTCGCTTCTCCGCAGAATGATGAATAATGTCGTGGTGGTTGCTTCCCAACTTCACAAAAATTATTATTTGTGGCGTAGTGGGTACATTGCTAGTGTACTTGTATTAGTAGCCACAAGAGAGTTTCTAACGGGTTCTAGAAATGCCGCTCTTCCAGCTGTCGCTGTGACTGTGCTGCGCTTTCCGCGCAGGCCTGGCGTTTTTTTTTTATATATCAAGTTTCAAATGATTCATTCAGAGCTGTAGAACAAAACGGTTTCATTTCACCATACTTTGTATGTTTTTTGTTCTTGGAAGTAGCGAAGTCATACTCAAATCACTGACGCATTTTAGCACGCCAACTTTAACATTTTACGTACCGACGCAGACACTGTAGGCCGCAGCAAGCTTGTCGGTTATATTCTTGCCTTTATCTTTTAGTGGGGATGTTTCCTTAGATGCCTTTAAAGGAAATTATTTTGTTTCTTAAAATTCATTGTGTGTCTGTCTGTCTACTGTGCCGATGATATGTACACAAATAAAGTGCAATTAAACTTTCAACTGGTAGTTTGGTAGTTAAAGCGGTGTACCGTCACCTTAATTGTGTTGACGTCTCTGTGTTTAACGCTTTTCATTGTACATTCTAGTGTGAAGGGGAAAAACGAATCCGTGTTTGAGCAATGTTTACTCGTGATGTGCGGACACGAATGTGACGTTTTGCTTTGCGAGAAATACATTTCCGCTTGAATATGTAGTGTTATAAGACAATATTAAGCTTTGCAAATTCGCTGATCCATTATGACCACCTAAACATAGTGTCTGTGTTCCTTTTTATATCGCTCACGACTGAACGTGGCTCCACTCAAGGAGGTAGTACTAGTAATAACCTCCTTATTTCATGCCGACTAGCCCAACAGTCTGTCCTTTTGAAAGAAAGCAAGCTTTGGTAATTCTCGCTCCTGTCATAAATTCATTCTTCTTGATATTATACAGATGGTGAAAAAAAAACATGATTGTTTTCGTTGGCGATGTAGTTTCGCCATCTCTAGTGGCAAATAGACATCAACTTCTCAAAACCTCGACCTTTTCTGCAATAGGAATCGACGCCCTGGCGGTATGCGTCCAGCTCACGTAGGCACTCTTGTTCTTTGAAACAATGGCCTGCCTGCTCGTTTTCACGCTTACTTTAATAAAGAAATATGAATATATTAACAAACTTCTCCCGCTTGAGCGGCGTTCTCGTATTATGACTGTTCATTCAGTGCAGTTTAAACACACATAAGAGAAAGAAGACAAAGAGAGGTGTTGTTCATGTCTACCTTGTTCTTTTGAGTTTATCTTGCACTAAATTAACGCAGCGACTGTGCAAGAACTGGCACAGCAGTCTTTCTTATTGGTGTTCTCGAATGACAGACGGTATTTGCTTTTCAGGAGCTGCAGGCCGCTGGGAATGATTTTCTATGCTGATGAGTAGCAATAGCCTAAACTAAGCTGAACAAAGCTAAATGAGACGTTTTAAGCGTAATTCATTCCGACAGGAAAGTCACGGATAGTGAATATGATGTTTTACGTGTATTTTGTAAGGGCAAGGTGGCAAAAGAGTATGCTGCAGTATGTAATAGACTTGAGTTCAACCTGCAGTAGTCATAACACATGATGCATTTCGCGCACTCCTGACGCATTTCACGTCAGCAGAAGCACTTTGAATAAAAAAATTGTGCCTTACTCTTCAGAGATTTTTGTAGCTCTTCGCAGATTATGATGAAGCTCACAATAGCTGACTTCGATTCTGGTATTCGATGTTTGTCGATTCACCCGCCGCAAGCGTACGAGTAGAAATGGTCGCAAGGATCAACGGACGTGTTCAGTGACTCGTTTATCATCTTTGCTGGAAGGAAATGCAGGCGTTATTTTTTACATTTTGTACCGGCCTTTTTGAAAGTCGTCTGTTTTTCGCTTGACCTTCCCGTGTACGAAGTCAACCTCAGATGAAATTAATGGCCTCGCATTCTTTCGTTTTTCAAGCTACACTAAGGAGAAAATCTGTGTCTATAATGAGAAATTATAATCTTTGCACACTTCATATTTGTAAATTTCTTGGTATTAAGTTGAATATTGCAAAACAAAATGTGAGGATCAAGATTTCTTTTTTTTTTTTTTAATATGTCCTGAAATGTACTTCAGGGAGGTCGGGTTTTGAACATTTTGTTTAACCCGTTGAGGCGCTACGTACACAATTGTGTACACCACTTGTTTTTTGCTATTTGTGTCGCCTAGGGGCTAAGAAAGAGAACGATACATTGAGCTTTGGATAAATTGAACTTCTTGCGTAATAAATGCGTCTTCATTTAACTTCATTTTGCAGTGTACTGTTGCATATGATCACTTTGATGAAGGCGCTATCATATTCGACGAGTCGTTCGACGTGCCGCTTCCCGCGACCCACGTCAAAAGTATAGTTTTTCTTTTTTCATGATGAATATAACTGAAAACGAATTTGCACTATATTTCTAGCCTGAGATTTTGTTCTATTTGTGCAAAAACGGAGCATGAATGGCTTCAGAATGAATGCATATTTAATTACAAGGTAATTCGGAATGATTACTATAACACATATAAATGAACGTATTGCGACATTAGTTTTGTTTCAATATAATATCGAGTGCATTGAAGTAACGTTGTATCGATTTCACGCATTTACACACAGTTATTCATAGGAGGCGTCCGAAAGGGTTAAGGTTCATGGCTGAAAACAGCTTTGAAAGGAAAACAAAAAAAGACGAGACAAGTAAAGTCAGTTTTTCTTGTCTTGTCTCCTCGCGCTGGTTTCAGTCGCGCAGATCACGCTGAAATCACAGAAGTGATGTGTCTGCCTCGTGTCGCAGATCTCCCATTGCTCTTCCATTTCGTATTTGGATCACGTTGGCTCCGTAAGTGCTACCGAAAGGTTGCGGTTTCGATCTCTGGTTTCTTTAGAACTCACTTCAATCTGTTTTTACCAATAAGCTATGAAAAAGGCCTTAGCGGACGCCCTCAAAGTCTGTGACATCAAGGCCTGCTCGTGTGGGAACGTTCAGGTGGCTTCGCTATCCGCCTTGTCTTTCAGAGCTTCTTCTGGCTTATCGAGCTTCTTCTAAGGTAGGAGTCACGTTGTTCGCATTGGCTAATTCACTAATGCAGCCGAACTGTTCTTCCTTTAGTGTCCGCGCTTATTATTCATTAAGACCGACATTAAGTGCAAACCTGCGCTAAATTAATGAGTATACATTACCTCGTTCAACGCACATTGTAGTGTTACAGATACTGCAGTTTCCTCTACAGAAAAATGGAAAGGGTTGGAAAATGGAAAAGAGCCACATGATGGTGACACGTGGCCACGTGTCACCGTCACGTGACTTCGTGGCACTGCTTGTCCACCCTCGCCATCCAAGGCGCCTGCGCATATGTTGCGCCATTTCCGGCTTAACCGGATGTTCACACCAGCGCCATCGCCGCATCGCGTTCTGATTGGCTGTGGCAAAGCCGATACCTTCGGCGGGCGGAAAAAAAATCGGTTTCTGAGCAATCCGGCTCGCCGCCTCGTTTTCCGCCCGCTTCAGCCGGCTGGCGAGTAGGTTTCATTCGCTTTCCGCTTGCCCACTCGTCCGCTTCGGCGCTCCGCCTTCGGTGCGAACGTGCCTTTATACTATCATATTTGTGAGTGGTTTAGCGAGGCAGCATAAGAAACCGCAGTCAGCCAAGACGGCAATGTTAGCGATGTACACTTCACTTGAAGTGGACGACTGGCGCTTACCAGGGACATTTTCAATCGCATTGCACCCATTTTATGTATACTAGCAAAGTAAAATGCCACGTCGATGAGTCAAAAACGAACTGGACGTCGTTACTGTAACATAGAGTTTGATAAACTTGCCTTTGGCGTCATTCAGTCACACTGTTGTTGAAGATGACAACCAGAGAAACGTCACCAGGCTTCCAAATATTGCGATATTCATAGTGAAACTTCGGTATTCTACATGGAAATAGTGAGAAAGAGCATACAGTTACATGCGCGGTATTCAAGTGCCAAAACACAACCAATAAATGAGAGCAAGAGGAATGGAAATGAAAGGGAGGTTAACCCGCTACTAGTAGCCGGTTTGCAAACTTTGTCAGCAGTGTTGACGCGACCTTTAATGCTACGGGGAGAGAAAGACACCCGGATCTTGTTTATCGTAATTGACTAAAACAAGTCGCCATCATCATTTTTAGTCTATTTCATGTCCACTGCAGGACGGAGGCCTCTCCCAGTGAACTCCAATGTGTCCTATCTTGTGCAACCTGGTTTCATTTCATGACTGCATACTTCTAGGCTTCTTCACTGCATATAACTCTTTGCTGCCCTCGGCTACAATTCCTCTTTCTTGGTATCCATTCCGTCGTTCTACCTGGCCATCGGTTAGATCTAGTCCGTTGTCCGCCCCCTTCTGTTTTCGTCGTTTATGGCGCTATACTCTTTTAGTGTTCATTACGTTGCTATCCCTGCTCCACTTTTCCCCCTTAATGTCAGCTAGAATGTCGGCTGCTCGTTTTTGTTCTCTAATTTATTCTGCTCTCTTCCTGTATCTGAATGCCATGCCGATAATTTTGCAAGCGAAGCTTGTTTCGGTGGCGGCGGAGGCGCTGTACGCGAAAACCACCGCGCTGGCGAGAGCACAGAAATCCAGCTTAATAGAACTTGTTGTTGGGCTAGTTGGTTACGATTCATATTGAAGATATTTGGCGCAACTTGGCATTCACTCGAAAAACACACTCACATTCACGCACATTTCCACTCAGAAACACACCCCAAGAGCGCTCTGTGTGGGGTGTGTTGTTGAGTGGAAGCGTGCGTGAATGTGCGTGTGTTTTTCGAGTGAATGCCAAGTTGCGCTAAATATCTTCAATATCACAGAAATCCGGCACTCGAAGGTGCGCTGATTACATTCGTATTTGTATGCACCCTTTTCCCATAAGTGATGCTCTCTACATAGTGGGCTCGTCGGCGATAAGCCGTCTCCGATGCGGCAATCTGATCTTTTTAGCGATGTCATTTCATGTTGCCACATTTGATTGTTTCCTGGATATGAACGCATGGCCGTCATTATTGCCTGTGGCAACTGAAGTGTTGCGCTACTATATATAAGCACGTGGATTGTGGTCCGATTCCTCGCATGGAGGAAGGAAAAAATGAGGAGGAAGCATTACGCAATGCGAAAGAAAGAAATGAAGAAAAAAAGAAAGGAAGAAAGAAAGAAGGAAAGAAAGTAAGTAAAGAAATGAAAAAGTAAAGAAAGAAGGAAAGAAAGAAAGAAAAAGGAAAGAAGGAAAGTAATAAAGAAATGAAAAAGTAAAGAAAGAAAGAACGAACGAACGAAAGAAAGAAAGAAAGAAAGAAAGAAAGAAAGAAAGAAAGAAAGAAAGAAAGAAAGAAAGAAAGAAAGAAAGAAAGAAAGAAAGAAAGAAAGAAAGAAAGAAAGAAAGAAAGAAAGAAAGAAAGAAAGAAATGAAAAAGTAAAGAAAGAAAGAAGTCAGGCGCGCACACGAAAAGCTTCGCTTGCCCTCATATTTCCGGTAATGGAAGGACACCTGTATTTTTCGTTACATCGCGCGTTCCGTGATTCTCAATTCCTTCTCAAGTTTCTTGTTATCCTACAAGTTATCGACCCGTATATTAGTACAGACAATATACAAGGGTTGTGTACTTCTATTTGGGATAGTGGTAAACCGTCTGTCATTATTCGGGAATGTCTACGGTAAGCGCTCCAGTCCATCCTTATTCTTCGGTAGATTTTCGTTTAATGAATACTGTCACTATAATTGGCCTGTGTTTAAGTACTCTTGTACAGACTCCAGAGCTTGGTTGCCAATTAGGCACTTCAGCGCACGCATGAGCGGTAAAAAGACGGCATGTACGAAAGGTATGAGCCGTCTCCTGATCCCTGTCAAGGTACGGAGCGCGCGACCACGCCCGGCCGATCAAAGTACGCAACCCTGACTCCGGAATTCGCCCACGGGCGTTTCGCGCGACGGAGGGCGGTCGAGGAGTTTCACCTCCACTTGAGCCGCGATCGTCGGCTGCCCTCGCACCCTCTTACTCCACGCTTTCACTCGCACACAGAACACACGACGCATGGGGCGATGTTATCGCCTTTTAACTTTTTTGACGGGAGCTCACGGCGACGGCGACGGTGAAAATCCGCCTGGAGTGTCCGTACGATTGTTATCGCAATAATAAAGTCCACAAGTTAAGGACTACGCATCGTGTCATGGAGTGGAAAATAAAAGGCTTAACACCAAGAGAAAGGAAACAAGGAATAGGGGAATGCGATATCCTGCTTGGCACTATGAAAAGTAATCAACCTGGGCGGTTCAGGTCAAACGTAGGACAGATAACACGTGTACAGTAAGAGCTAAGGGCAACAAGGTGTGCACTAAGGAACGGGGTGTCCAGCTGATAACGTTAGAATGGTAGGTGGGGCGCTGAAATCCAAAAAGAAAATATCGAACCAGCTCTGGCAAATCAAGGTTAATTGCCTATTACCGAGAGAAGTCTTTGTTCTGCAACGGAAAAAAAAAAGAAAAACAGCTTCATGATGGTGCTCATCTCGAAACGCCAATATGACTTCCTAAAATATCCCGAATATTTTCTCTCGGCTAATACGCGGAATATGGCTTCTCGCAGGCTTCAATTTCAACAAGAGTCCTATATTCCATATTTTAACTATTTTGCGGACTATAGCCTTTGTCTACGGTTCTGCGCTCTCGTTAAAGGGACAGCTGCGGATGCAGTTTAGGCACTTACAGCAACGTTGAGCCGTCGTTTGGTGGCCTCTCACTTCTGAAGGCTCGAAGCCGTTCTGTATGGCGAAACGGTCAATGCTTCGTTGTTGAAGAGCTTTCACAATGCTCCTTACCAAGTCTCTATCCGGAAGATGGCTTGACGCGCGAAAGCGAGCCCTTTATAGTGGGAGCCGCCGCATTTCTGCAAGCCTCACGGCTGTTTGGATTTCTATCTACTTTGAGTTCGCATGTCGGTTCGTAAAGCGACACAACACTGGCTTGTATATGTGGGAAATAAGTCTCATTATGATTCATTTGCGGGAAACACGAATGGCAGATTTGTCTGTGTCCGTAGCACTTTGTTGTTCAAGTGTAGAAGCTTGGGCGAGTTCGTTTTGAGGGTTCATGACGGCATGCTTCACTGCCCGCGAACATAGGAAAAAAGGGACAGAGCAGAAAAAAGAGCGCTGACTTCCAAGCGATATTTATTTTGCAGAAGATAAGAATATATATGCGCGGGAAAACGATAAAAGCAAGCCTGATCAATACATCGACAATATAGGCATTTGCCTAAAATCTGGTCTCTACTGATAACCATTCACGAAAGGCTGAGGGTCTCGCATTCGTTTTGAGATGTTCGCCTGGCATCGCCTCGCATTCCGGTTCTAGAATTTTCGGCAATGGCCAAGCTAAAACTGACGCCACCGGCGCGGCTGTTTAATCAGCCTTCGCGACGTTAAGTCAGCTGAGGCTACGCATAATTTTTTTTAGACGCTCGCATCTTCCTGCTTTTCCTTCCTCTTTCTCCTCCTCCTCCGCCCCCCCCCCCCCCCCCAAAAAAAAAAAAACTGCACTGCATTTGCCATTTATGCTTCGGAAGTTCAATACAGTCGCTAAGGTATATGTCTACATTGAAATAAGTCCGTCTGCTTTATGTGCGAAAAATACATGAGAACGCCATATTCATAAATTTTGCTCGAATTGGCCAGTGATGTACTTGCATGCGGACTCCTAGTTTTTCGCGCGACCAAAAACACTGCGCAGTGAGTTTTTATTTATTTATTTTTATTTGTTTGCAGGTGCTTTTGTCAGATGTGGCCGTTACGGTAGTGGGGTACAAATGTGGCACAAAACCCGTCATGCCGTACATAAACTCGTGTATATGATGACGCTTCTAGCAAGAGCTCACATGGTAAATCCTAACAGGACACTGTAGTAATTTTAGGCAAAAACTCCTGAACGCTTCAGTTGGCGTGCGAAATCTCGTGCGTCTGTGTTTTATTAAACAAAAAATGTTTTATTTGTCGAGTTGATGTTCCAGCGCGAGTTGCCAACCGAAGTAATGGGAAATGTAAGGTTGAGTGCAGTGTCACCCTATACAACAGCACTCTTCACCATAACACGCACCGCTGGCTTGCGTTCATTGTAGAATTAGCTGGGCAGTTGAATACGGTCGAAAATTCTTTCATGTTCTGCATTGGTATGGTGACTCTGAAAAAAAAAATGAAGAGAACAAAGAGCAAAGGTGGGATTTAGCACGTATGTTCCATAAAAGTCAAGTAAAATAACCTACGTGAATAAAGTTTTTCGCGTGCCTATAGTCATTTGAGAAGAAAGGTCGTGTGCTGCAAACTTGCATATTCAGGATTGAATAGATTTGTCTGCGTCATGCCACGGCAATTACAAAGAACGTAGTTGACTGGCGCAGCTCTGCAGATTTTACTTGAATGGACGTTAATCGCGTATCTTACACTTGAACTTTAGGTCCTCTATGACCAAAAGCAGTGTACAGTATGTATGTATGAACAGAAGAGCTTTCGTTAACAGGTTGCCAACCAATCAAAGAATCGGTAGATCGAGCTGAAGAAATTAAGGAATTCTCGGGAGCAGGATATTAAGCTATTCATATGTAGACTGTTTACATTCTCTTTGCGGCACGTCCCTCGAAAAAAAAGAGAAACATCTATAGATGTACTTCCGTGTTGTCATCATCACCATCCTTAGCCTATTTTATGTACACTGCAGGGGTGTTGTTCTGGACCGTGGCGAATTCCGCCATTTGTCAGATTTCATAATGGCGGCATTTCAAGCCAATCACAGTGGCCGTAGCAACTGTCTGGCGCAATCAGAGTTGACCAATGTCGGAATTTGACAACATGGCGGAATTTCGCAATGTCCAGAACATAGGTCGGCAAAAAAGTGAAGCTCACTCGGAGTCACTCAAGAAATATATTTTGCTCTTAGGGCTCACGTGGACGGCTCAGACTCACCAAAAATTTTCTTCCCCCGGACTCATCCGGACTGAGATTCAATAGACTTTTTCTCAGTCAGACCCACTCGTACTCGCACTCACCAACATATTACTCAGCCGGACTCACTCAGACTCAGATCCACGGCTCGATCCAGGTGTCTGAGTGAGCCTGAGTGAGTCGAATCATGAATGCATTAGCGTAAAATTAGCGTTTACGTTCATGGTTCCAATGCTCTTTAACGCAAATGTTTTACATAATCGGTGCTCTACGTGGCACCCTTTGATCTGGTGGCTTCATATACGAGTCATCGATGGTTGCGAACCTGTAAGGACATTTTTATTAAAGGCGCGACTCACACGAGATATTTTTTTATCAAGAACTTCCCGTGAAAGTTTGCGCGGAGAGGTCAAGGCACAACCCCCCTCCCCCTTACTTCACGCCTCTGATTAATAAATATTCAGGTGGCGTACGAACGCTAGTGCGTTTAAATATGTGTGCGTAGTCGTGACTATAAAGGTGAATCGTTATCAGGCTGATATTAATGTTGAAGATGAACAGAGAGGACGAAAGGTTGGCAAAAAAATCTGGAACTCACTCAGATCTCACTCCAGAAATATATTTTGCGCTTAAAGCTTACTCGGGCTCAGGCTCATAAATATTTTCCTCAACCGGACTCGTTCACTAAATTTTTTCTCAACCAGTTTCACGCGCCAAAATATTACACACCCGTACTCACTCAGACTCCCAACGTGGGAGTCGCCGTGGGAGTCGCCCACTGCGCGCTAGGGTGCGTCCCGCAGGGCCTCATTAAAGTTATTTCAATAAATAAATAAATAAATAAATAAATAAATAAATAAATAAATAAATAAATAAATAAATAAATAAATAAATAAATAAATAAATAAATAAATAAATCAGACTCATGGCCCAATCTGAGTCTGAGTGAGTCTGTGTGAGTCTACCTATGGGGGAATTTGCCGATCTATGGATCTAAGGTATTCGAGAATGCAATAAACGTACGCTTGTACAAATTCTTTGACAAGTATAATGTGATCAGTGAGGCTCAGTATGGTTTTCAAAAAAATAAATCTTGTGAAGCCGCTCTGCTTAATATTAAACATGAACTAATCACAAACATCGAACACAGACTGTACTCACTCGGTTTGTTCATAGACTTTAGGAAGGCGTTTGATTCGGTATGTCACGAAGTACTAACGGGTAAACTTAGCAAATATGGCGTACGTGGTGTGGTTCTTGAGTTAATGAAAGACTATCTGACAAACCGCCATCAATATGTTTGTATAAACAACAGTGCATCCACTTACTTAAACATTACAAGAGGAGTACCGCAAGGGTCAATTCTTGGCCCTCTATTGTTCATAATTTATATAAACGACCTGTGTGATATCCCATGTTCTCCCAAGTTAATAATGTATGCTGATGACACTAACATATTCTTCAGCGGCACATCCATTCTAGAGCTTGAACACCAGGTTAATAACTACCTACAAAAGTTGTCCTCTTATCTTAGTTTGAATAAACTGCAACTAAATGTTAGTAAAACGAAATACATTGTGTTTGCCCCACCTAATAAGCCGCGTAACTATAGTTCGACTGTTTTATTTGAGGGCAAAGAGATAGAGCAAGTCACCAGCCAGAAGTTTCTAGGTGTATGGTTTTCCGAAGGCTTGACATGGAACACACATATAGAAAAACTAACGGTAGAACTCAGTAAAACCGTTGGATGTTTATATAAGCTCAGCCCAGTCTTACCGAAGTGGTTACAACTAGAATTATATTATGCTCTTTTCTACTCTAAAATGACATACGGTATCTTGGTATGGGGTACTACTACACAAAAAAACTATCAAAAATTACTAGTTCTTCAAAAAAGAGTTTTGCGAGCATTCGAGCAGTACCATGGTATTATCAAGGATTTGAAAACTAAGCCACTCTTTGAAAAATACGTAATACTAACGGCAACAAAACTGTATCATTTCAAACTTCTGCAATGGGTGAAACAAAACAAGCCACAGTGTCTTCAGAACCCGCCTGACAATACGCATTATACCATGCGTCAGCAACGCCGGAAAATCCCAGCATTAAGGACAAATTATGGCAAGCAACACGTTCAGTATCAAATACCCACAATGTTAAATCGTTTACACGGTCTCATAGATTTCAATTCCATACCCTCGAACACCATTATCAAGTCCATCCTAATGAACCATGATATTGAGTATGCTTATTAGAGTTCCTATGCTTGATTTGTTACATCCTATCTATCAATTTGAGTTGTGTTGTAGTTTCTTTTCTTATGCTTTCTTTAACATTGTGTATTGATGAAGTCTCTTTTGATGAAGCTTTTGTGATGAAGTTCTTTTGTTATGTTTTCTCTGAAATTGTGTAACAAGAACATGTTAAATATTGTTGTGTTATTGTTTTATTTCTGAAAATGTCTGCGACAGAGTGAGATGTTCAGCGGCCTGCGTGCCAAACTGTATTTAGGAGCAGAGGCCCCATGTCAGGCTACATAGCCTTTAGCCTCTGCTCCCGATCCTGTAAGAATTCAGGACAAATAAACTTCAATTCAATTCAATTCAATAGCACCCCAGGAGGAAGGCCTTTCTTTCCCAATGATCTCGAAAGTGATCTGTTGTGGGCTACCCTTGCTTGCTTGCTTGTTCCTTGCATTTGGCTCACATCCACAACGGAGGATTGGCCAAGAAGCCGGCGGTTACAGTCAATTGGAACATTGGGTTAAAAAGAAATCTGGAAAAGGGAAAAGTGGCTTTTTTACCCGATTCCAATTGATACCTGAAATTTTCTTCAACTTCATCACCCCATATAACCTTCTGCCGCATCCGACTACGTCGGATGCGGCAGAAGGTTATATGGGGTGATGAAGTTGAGTCCACATCTTGGTATCCATTCCGACGCTCTAAATGACAGTCGGTTATCTGTACTGCAGATTATGTGACCTTCGCAGGTCCTTTTTTATTTTTATTTACAGCGAAGCGACATATGGCTAGGGCACTCCGTTTAACGATTGAAAACGTATCTGCCGCAGAAACTGGGCAAAGCCCACTACTCACCACTGATCCACTATAAGGGAGCGTACGGGCGGCAAACACGAATTAAGATCGTGCACGGTGCACCAAGCTCATGCGGCAAGCCAGACAACACAACACAACGCATGTCGCGGCAAAACGACGGTTGCTGCTCGAAGGGACAGCTTTGAAGGAGCATACACTTAATTCAAAAGGAACATCTTGGACAGGTATTTCGGATTTAGTTGCAGGGTTTGCGTTCGGCTAGGTTTCGAAATTCTGTGTGCCCTCTGCGTCATTGTTCATCAATCTTCAGAGCGGAATGGCTCTTCAATTTTTTCTCTTAATGTCAACCAGTATGTGGGGTAGACTAGAAGAGTTCTTCATTTAGACAAGAGAAATAATGCCAGAGTGTGCACAATTATAGCTTAGCTATGACGCCAAATACACCCGGCGAGCCCCGCCATTTTCGGTGCATCTCTCATCGATTTGCTGCCTCAGGGGCATAGTGCAATTCTGGATGGGTCCTATGGCATGGGCCTGCTGTACAAAAACTCGCAGGGTCCCCTTGCATTTGCCTAAGCCGACTCCAAGGCGAAAGCCATCTTCTTTTTCTTCTCTATATCGATCTACTGATGATCCTCTCCCGCGCCTTCCCCTCTGAAAGCTTTATTCTGCACCTAATGTCATTTTGCACAGCCTCCAGGATCGTTGGCACTGCAAGCCTTCTGCACTTCACCCAGTTTTGCACTGCCCCCGGGATCAGCTCACCTTTGACAAAACAATGATATCATGTGATGACATCATGTGACGTCGTGATGGCATCCCAAATTTTGGAGATCTGTGCAGTCATTATGACGTCATATGGTGACGTTATCGCTTGAAGATATTTCGCATCACTCGCGGTGACGCCGCCGATGCCGAAGGGAAATTTTCGCGCTTGATGAGGCATCTAAGGCGTTCGCCTTAAAGGGGCACTGACACTATTTTTCAAAGGCGAGTTTACTCTGCCATACAAATCTCCTGTATGCAGAGACGTCTCTGAGCAAGTGTGAAGCTCAGGAAACGTTGACAAGATATTTTATTACGATAATAAGGTGAATTTTTCCATGGCGCACCTACCGACATCGACACTAGCGTGACGTCAGGCTACAGTACTAATTCTGGTGACTTCACGCAGCAGTCTGGCTAGTTTTGATGACGTCAGGTACCAACCGTACCAAAACTTTCACGATGGCCGCTTGTGCGTCACCAAAACATTCAAAATGGCCGTTTGTGCGTCACCAACGGAGCCACGGTATAGTGCCTAGAATATACTTACTAGTGTGCCGACCGCGGGCGTCGCGGTGGCACGGAGAATGATGCCTTCCACCGGCGGCCACCAGACGGCGATAGCCCATGCTATGCCGAGCGGCGTCTCTAGCCGACGCGCGCGCCTGTGAGAGACGCCGACGGGCTGTCTCAGCCAGTTTTGCGCTGCGGAACGTTGGTTGGGGTGCAAAGCGTAGCGTAATCGAAGAAATGTGATTTCGTAGCACTAACAAGCGATCCTGCGCACAGTTATCATTAATACGCTGCGCGATACCGGCTGTTTCTTGGAAAAATACTATTATATGCGACACATGACCACAAATGCTAAATTCACGGCAATTTGGAGCTGATTACCATGCATTTACTAATGATCTGTTTATTTACCTAAGGACACATATTTTACTAATTATCCATTTAACCAGCTAACGACACATGTTTTACTAATTATCTATTTAATCATCTAACGACACATATTTTACTAATTATTTATGTAATTACCTAACTACGCTCAGTGTAGCAATTATTGAAGTGTTTCTCACAAACGAGAGCCGCCGGAGTTAGTCTTCGATTTGTGCTCTTTATATTATTCTCCCACTCGGCTAAACTTAATTAAATTTCTGTGTCCACAGGAGCGCTGAATAATGAGACCAGCTCGTTGTTTGACGGCTAGCCACTCGTACAATATGGGACAAAACAGGTGCTGTTTTTACGCCTCGTTTTCTGCGACCACATTGCGGTTCTGTGAACAGAAACAAGTGCGAAGCGCGCGCACAGAAAAGGAACGTAACAATGACATGCGGAGACACCAGCTACAGGCTCGAAAGCGACAACGCCCCACAAGTTTACACCAACGGAATATTTGTAAACTCCGTGATCACAACCGACTGCGCTTACGAACGGGCACGGCCGCTACATTAAGGAAAAAAAAAAACAGGTAGTGGCCGTGGAACGGGCATCCGAAGCGCAATTGAGCAACGCGCGTGCAACGCGCGCGCTTGGCTTGATCAGGCTTGATGCGCCGATCGGTTAGCATGGTCCCTAAGAGTGTCGCCGTCTGGTGGCGTCCGGTGGAAGGCATCACCGTCGGTGCCAGCGTCTCCCATTGGAAACGCTGGGCGGTCGGCACACTAGTAAGTATATTCTAGGCAATATAGCCACGGTACGGAGCGGCCGTGGAAACGTCACTAACGTCACCATATATTGCGCGAGCACGTGATGAAAAGCTCATACCGTGTTGTGACGTCAGGGTACAGTAGGAACCGAAACTAGCTTTTAAAAACATACTGTAATTACTTTTTCAGTGTTCACTCGCGCTTAGCACTACCTTTTCTAAGCTTTCTAGGGCTTGGCCTTTCATTTGACGCTAAAAAATGACAACTGAAAATTTTCGTGTCAGAACCCCTTTAAAGCAATACAGAACGTTAAGTTTGCAGGTGGTGCTTTGTAGCCCTGAACAAAAGTTTAACTGCTAAAAAATGACAGACACAACAAAGTGATTTGAAAGAAGGAGGACGAGAAACGCCTTTCCTGAGCGATTATCGGTAAAGCCCCTATACTTATAGGGACTTTAATTATCGGTTGTGCCCAGCGCCCTAGCGGCCGCCGGTATGTCACGTATCTCGGGAGTGTGTGATGGAGTTGGGAGAGAGAGCGAGGCGGGAGACCGTGGCGTCACTGCAAACAAATCTTTATCACACAACACGGCAAACAAGAAGTTAACACCAAAAATTAATTGGAAGTAACATTCAAAAACGCCCAGCGGTACAACTGACTACAACAACCACTTCTAACTAGGCTCGGCCTGAGTGGCCCGAAAGTCTGGCAACTATGGCGTCTTGGTCTAGCGATGCGAATGGAACGTTCTTACTTCGCGTGAGTCCGTCGCCTCGCTTCCGCGCCAAAGTCGACGCTGAGTCCCGTCGATGCTACTCCTCGACGTCTGGGAGTCGCCGTCGTCGAAGCTGCCGCCTCGCTAGTTGTCCTCGTCGCTGACCCGTCGGTCTCCCTTCGTCGAGAACATCTGTCTCGTCCGGTTAGGCCTAACCCTCGGCCTATCCTCTTGGTGCCACTGGGTCAAACTGCCGACGTGGCTCTCCAGGTGATTGTCGGCGGGTTGCCGTCTCGTCGAGCTGTGGTAGTGCCGTAGGTGCCCTGCGAACTGCTGAATGAGGCTGCTGCAAGCTCGGGGAGCCTCACTTGGGTGACGCCAAGGTCGACGGCTACCCTCCCGAGCCTCTCGTGCCGCTGCCCCCAGAACGAGGCCCTACTTCTCTCGTCGCGGGTGCGACGCTGGCTTGCCACACCTTGCTCCTCGACGACCCCACCGAACAATGACTGCTTGATCCTCTGGGGTTCCGCACCTCAGTTCGGGTCGCGTGGCACGCGCCTTCCTCCGGCCAATGGCTTGCGTCGACGTGGCGGGGGTGCACACCATCGGGTATTTTTCCATTCCCCGCACACCATCGACGCCTTGCGCTGTCCGGCGCGCGCCCCGTGCCCCTTTACTCATGACACGGTAGCAGCTGCAATAATACGCGTATGTCAAGACACTCTGCGCGCGCGCGGCCGCAGCAGCCGCGGGGCCGCGGTGCCTGTTCATTGCTGCCGGCGCTACTCGCTTGCAATTGTGGTACGTCTGAAACGACAGGGGAGCTTATCTCTTTGTGTGACACATGCTTTTCCGCGGTCAGGATTATGTTTTGAAGCGTTCGTCGCTGGAGAAGGAAATCCCGAGCTACTGCTGCGCTGAAGGCTGTCATAACAGCATCGTCACGAAGGTCACGTCCCCGAAGATGGGAGTGAATGAATAATTCAATAAAAATAAGTCATGATGATGCTTGAAATTATGATGATGATGGTAATGATTTCCTAAATGATTATGACGCTCGAAATTATTATGACAACGATGACGCTCGAGATGAGAATAATTTGTCTTAGTCTAGGCTTCCATACACTTGCGCGCTTACAGCTTTGACGTCGGACGCTTTTCACGGCTTGCAAATGATTGTTTTTTTTTTTTTTTTCAAAGAGCGCAGCTCTTAGGCGCCCGCTTCTGCGTTGAGCGGCGTCGCCGTTGGCGTAACCGATAGAGCGAACGAGGACGAAAGACAGCGAACGCGAAGTCTGTTGTTATCGAGAGCCACTGGCCTCTAACCTCGCTTTCTTCCTCCGTCACGCGCGCTGGCCCCTCGGTCGGAGTTCGTGGGCGTGCAGGGCTGACACGTGCACTGCGGCTGGCTTCGCTTGTCGTAACGGGGCTGTCGGCGTTTCACCTGGTTCGCGACGCCTGCAATGCACAGAGTGGTTTGCGTAGCACTCGAGCGCTGGCAGTTTCAGTGGCAAAATGTAACGAATGTGAGGTTGCTACAACGGCGGATAGCCAAAACTTCAAACACAGTTGGCGTTGCCCCAACACGAAGCTGCGCTCACAATTCGCATTAGGCACTTTCGTAATCGTCGGTGAACTTTTTAAATAACTTTTAGCAGTACCGCGCATTTCGACCTGATGGGGCAGATTACTCTATATTGACAAAGTTCATTTCATAACAGAATAAATTTTTGTATGAGATTACTCCATATGTATTTAGAGATGACGGTAATGTTGAGACATGCATTGCAACTGATGAATTGAAGCCGGTGTGTTTATAAAATTTACAACGTATGCAGCTGTTTCTGGCGTGATATACACTTAATGAAAAGTAAATATAGAGGAGTGGCTATTTACTGTCCAGAAGTATGCACAGTAAACTTGCCCACAAAAAAGTTTGTTTAGTATTCATGAAAGCTGGTGTCCTTGGAAAGAATTTTCAAAGTTTAAATCGACCACAAGCTGGATGAGTCAGTTATGATTCACAGTTCGGAAAGTTTGCGGAGATAGCGGACACAACACGAAACTTTTCGAAAGGTAGTACAAAAAACTGCAAACTGTCAACGTATTTGACCTATATACAGCGGGACCTGTATAGGTCGCACTGTGGTCAAAAATAAATTCGAAGTGTCTATATGACGTCTTTTCTGCTTCAGTGGGCGACCTTTTAGTTGACGGTTGGCGTTGGCGGTGTTCCTCATAATCGTGATGTCTTTGTGTTTTGTAAGTTAATTTTAACGTAAGGCTATGTATATAATCGATGTAAAACTTGAGACAGCATGAAGAATTTTCACTGGACGCTGTCATATAATTTGCGTAATATGGCAGCTAGGCAGATGTTACGCTGTTTAAGCTCCAACGCTGGGAATTACCATGTTTTGCGTTGTTTAATGTATTATTAATCAGTTTCCACCATGTCAGCGTGCAAACACGAATCTCAAAACATTTTCCTTAAAGCGTTTGCTCTTAACCTTAACTATGTTTAATGCCAACAAGAACTGTAAGACAACATCAGAGCTCAAGACTCTAAAAGTGCTGTCTACGATTTCATTCATGGGATCAGAGCTGACGTGACGTACTTGAACTATATACCTTAACTATGAAGTTCAACATATACACTATACAATGTGTTCTCTAAATGTAATTGTCAGGAAGATCTGGAACACGTCGCGTAGCACATTATAAGCCTGTAAAAAGTACCACCTGTGCGCTACACAACACTAAGGAGCTCCTGGTGTTCCTAAGGGCAACTGGCTTTGAGGATACACTGTGAATAACTAGTGTGTGTGTGTGTGTGTGTGTGTGTGTGTGTGTGTGTGTGTGTGTGGCATGTGACATAGTTGGCCTGTCACGAGCCGTGCTTGACTTGTCATTGTGGTCCCAATCATCATCATCATTATCATCATCAGCCTGACTACGCCCACTGCGGGGCAAATGCCTCTCCCATGTTACGCCAATCAAGCCGGTCCTGTGCTTGCTGCTGCCACTTTATACCCACCAACTTCGTAATCTCATCTGCCCATCTAACTTTCTGTCTCCCCCTCGCTGGTTTGCCTTCTCTTGGAATCCAATCAGTTACTCTTAATGACCAGCGGTTATCTTGGCTACGCGCTACATGCCCTGTTAATGTCCATTTCTTCTCCTTTATTTCGACTAAGATGTCCTTAACACCCGTTTGTTCCCTGACCCACTCTGCTCTCTTCTTGTCCATTAAGGTTACACCTATCATTTTCCTTTTCATTACTCGCTGTGTCGTCCTCAGTTTAAGTTGAACCCCCTTCGTGAGCCTCCAGGTGTCTGCTCTTTAGGTAAGTAGCGGTGAAATGCAGCTGTTATATACCTCCCTCTTGAGGAATAGTGGTAGACTACCATTCATGATTTGAGAGTGCTTGGCGAATGTGCTCTATCCCATCCTTATTCTCCTAGCTACTTTAGTCTCATGGTTCGGCTCCGCGGTTACTACCTGTCCTAAGTAGACGTGTTCCTTTACAAATTCCAGTCCCAATCAAATCTGAGGAAAGAATTCCGAAAAGTGTCCCTTGCAATCGAAGAAGGGAACCGGTTTTGGTTGTATACATTTTAACAGCGGACCTGCTTAAACCGGGAGTAATGTCTTGTCTTGTCTTGTCGCCTAGATCTTGGCTCATACCCACAAGGGGGATTGGCCACACTGTACTTTATAATGTAAATGGTTTACACAACGCTTGCTAAAAAATAAAAAAGAGAGAGAAATTAGATAAGAACTATAATAACATTCCTTAAAAAAAAAGTGAAAGGGGCAGTGTCTGCTGAATCCGAAAACTGTCATCATCATGAACCAGCGCGCGCTCTCTTCATCCTCTTCTTCATCTTGCTCCTCTTTTTCATCTTCTGCTTCGCTCCCAGAACGCGTGCGCTGATTTGTGCGGTGTGATTATAGAACGCGAGAGAACGAGTACACAAGGAGAGAAAAAGATAGAGAGACAGAAAAGGAAAGAAGAGCGAAAAAGTTAGAAGGTTCGTGGACGATTTATGAAAGGTTGCTCGATGGCCTCTATGTTTTCGTGTTGTAATTCCCGCAAGTGTGCTTCATGCTTTAATCGCATTGGCGTACTAGTCAGGATTATTAATCGGACGAGTGAGGAGGAGGAGGAGAGGCTGAGGAAAGGAAAAGGCGCAACTTCTGCAACCCTAATTGGGAGCATGGCTCAGCGCCAGACGAGTGAATGAGCAGATTACCACACGTAGACCGTTTTGGCTGAGTTTCCGGAATCGCCGACGTGTTTGATCACTTGATGACGCCTCCGTTGATTCAAAAGAAGCGGCATGTTTTGCAACTTTGTTGATGTTCCCGACGGGTAGCAGCGCAAAAGGTGACGACGAAGTGAGCCGACAAAGAACTCCTGTGACTTGTAGGCTGAGTTCTGGTTCATTCATGCGAGTTGCTAAATATCTCATAGGCTCCCTCAGTTGCTTTTGCGCCATTAAACCCAATTTAACAACATCATAGGCTCCATGTATTGGAATCCGAACACGAGATTGGTCGAAATCGCGGAGGATGTATGGATGGATGCTATGAGAGTCGCCAGTATAGAGGGTTGGTGTCCTGTGAGCCAGCTGGCTCTATTTTGAATTCTGTCTCATGACTTAGCTCTCTGAAATAAATACTTCTTTCGGAAGATGTCTGAGGAACGGCAGAAAGGAATAAAGAAAGGTAAGAGAGGAAAGGGGTCAGTTAACACGGACGGGGGCCAAAATAAGTGGTAACATAATAAACAAATCTCTATAAGCGGGAGGCCAAATACGGTTTTGTTAATGAGCGTTAGCGGGGCTCGAGAAAATTTCGAAAATTAATACATGTCTAAGTAATGTCAGCACTTTTCTTTCCCTTCATTTCCTTTCCTAAATTTGCGTTTACGTTAACCGCCGGCGTCTTGGTCAATCCTCCGTAGTGTGTGGGCTCCATTAACCGAGAAACAAGCTAGAGAGACAAAACGAGAGGGAAGAAGGAAGAGAGGGGCAGAGGGAATGCATGAAGGGAAGGCATAGCCAACTAGACTTTGTCCGGTTCGCTACCCTGCACGTGGAGAGGGGAAAGATTGGGTAAAAGAGAGAGAGAGAGAGAAAGCATTAGGGCAGGCCATTCAAAATGCATCGCACAGCGTAGCGTCGCTATAGACACGTATCGGTACGGACCTCCGATCGGGTATATACGAGATGGTGTTCCCAGCACATCTTGTGTTGCTTTGTTTTCTTTTTACTTACCCCAGTGAAGTTCAGTAAAGTGATTCACGCGTTAAGATGATTGGTACTGACTTCCTCGCTCTACGTCCTTTTCAGGAAGAAGTACAGCCAGCTTGTGTAAGGCAGTACTGCACACTTGGAAGTTCACAGCGATTCGAACGAGGAAACCTTCTAAGGTCTTTTATTCATCTGCAGTAAATAGTCAGCCGTCTTTTTTTTTCTGTTATAAACAGCGAAAGGTTGCTTGCCTGCTGCGCTGTAGCTTCAGGCCTTCACTTCTTTGCCTCACCACAACCTGCACTTGTTCTTCAAGTTCATTGTTGAATTCGGTCGGCATTTGAACGTTTCAGAGAAGGCAGGCATGTTCGACATTGGAATGTTGACTCTGAAAAAAAGAAAAAGAGCAAAGGCTTTGAGGACGTTTGAGCTTTGCATTCAGGAGTATAACGCGATAGCGTAATCGGGCCCCGTGCGCATCGCCTTCAACCGTCCCGCAAGGAAAGGAACGTTGTGCGCGTAACATTGGGCGTTTCAAGCTATCGTAGAATGTCTACTGGATGTACAGTTGCTAAGTGCCCACTACGCCATAATTATTCATTTTGCAAATTGGCGAAGTACCCAGTACGCGTCCGCAAGGTGCCACGCGCACCTATAGGCAGCTGCACACTTTGTTATGGGTGGGCAGCTTTAAACTACCCACACGCTGTGCAGTTCACATGTTCTGACTCCTGGTGCGCTTCTAGGTTTCTTCCACGCAATATTAAATGCGTTGAAGCGACACCTCCCACAGCATTACATTCTTATAGCGTTATTTTACGAAGGAATTCCAAGCACTGGCGTGGCTCCGTGGTAGAACACCTGCTTGCCACACAGAAGGCTTGGGTTCGATTGTCACTCGAACCGAACGTTTTTATTATGTATTTCTTTGCACCTATCTAAAATCTTCGCTTACAACCATCGACGCCGAAACCGACGAAGACGCCGGAATTTCTTCGAAACGAGCTCCTTCACGCTATCGAGTAATGCGGCAGCTAGGTGATTTCAACGTGATGTCACCAGTTCGTCGCGATTAAATGAAGGTGTTTAAGCAGCAACAGATGTTGTTGAACACCGCGCAACAAGACGTGCTTACGGAAGTGGGACATTCTATTTTTTATTTACATATACTGCATTCTTGCCAAGAAAGATATTACAGGAATCAGTACACACGTATCTTCGATCAATTGAATACGTCTTAGATGCAAAATAATACAAAGAAAACAAAATAACAACATATGGAACCAATGTCGAGGTGAGATAGTTTAGTAATGTTCAAAATTAGGAAAATGGTCCGCAAATTCACAATTTGATTACTTTTGCAAGAGTCCTTCAAGATCATTCCAAATCCGAGTAGTATGTGGGAAAAGGAAAGCCTCGATTGAGGAATTCGGGAAGAAGCGCGATCGTGGTTTGAGGAATCTGGGTGGGTCTTTGTCTCGCCGTTACCAAGCTCAGCACGACTTCAACTTTAATATCCCAAATTGTTGTGGCGAATTAAGCAGGGGGATGACCCGACGAGGTGGTCTAGCGGTCTATGGTGCTCGAACTCTAACCCGAAGGTTCCGGGATGGACTCCCAGCCGCGGCGACCGCATTTGGATGGAGGCAAAATGCTAAAGGCCCGTGGGCTTGAATTTAGGTACACGTTAGAGAACCCCAGGTTGTCGAAGTTTGCGGAGTCCTTCGCGACAGCGTCTTTCCTAATAATATCGTGTTCTTGGGTCAATGATCGCTTAAGTAATGGGGAAGCCCATTTGCAACGAATGAGTGGTTGCGGCGCTGGGAGCGCTTGTTGTTCGGGTCCGCAATGTCTGGTTTTGTGGCGTCTTGATTTCTCTTTACAAGTATCCCACTGTCACTCGTGGTGATTGACTACCTAGCGGGCGGACACGAACGAAGCAGAAACCACTGTCGACCACTGTTTCTTGGTGCAATTCAAAAAGAAAAAAAATTGCACCATTTCCCGCTAACGGGGACCATGAGGCGATGCGAAGCCGGAGCACTTGCACGATCGCGTTCCGTTGGCGTTCGCTGGGCATGCTACCGACCTCGCGTCTTGCAACGCGAAGAGGAACGCTACGCGCGTCTTGTCTTCTCTCTAGCCTGGCCGTTAATTCTCACAGGGCGAGCGGGGAACGCGGTCGACAGGCGCGCGAGAGGGCGGCAGCGTAGGAGAGGAGAGAGAGGGGGAGGGTACGCACATGCCCTGGTGCTCATCGCGGCGTTGCGCAGGAGAGAATTTCGGCATGTCTAGCCTGCGTTTCAAAGATTGAAGAGGGGAGAGGGGAAACGGGAGAGGGGTAGTGGAGAGGAGGTGGGGAGAGGAGGAGTGGAGAGGGAAAGTGGTGAGGGGAAATGGGAGAGGAGGGTGGAGAGGAGGAGTGGAGAGGAGGTGTGTGGAGAGGGTATGCGCATGCGCAGTAAGGGTGGTCACGCCGCACACCACCACCACCACCACCACCGGATTGAACTCCGCTATAAGATGCTTCACATCTAAAAAGCATCTGAATCTGAAGGATGCGCTGGAGAATTTAATGCGCCTTGTTTCACTGCACTCCTTCGTATCTCGTGTGTCCTGGATCGCTACATCTGAGCAAGTTACACTGCTCGCTGTCGGCATTCTTGATTCGTATAAAGAAAGCCTTGGAGCATGTGTCATGCACGTGCCGCCCACCTATCTTGCTACTATGGATCTTGCTAAAATGGTGTGGGCCACCCTTAACGATTAATGGCACCCGAAGGTTAGAATACACCGCACATGGTAGCCATAGAGTCTCTGCTCTCCTTCGCTTGCCTTCCAATTCGGTATATGCCGAACTCAGGGGGCCAGCCATGGAATGTCCCGTGGCAGGCGGTCGCCCACATTGTATCGGTAATAACGAAATCTGCCACCAACCTACTTCAATCGAGTTTTATACCACGTGCATCAGCTTAGATATGAAGCATCCTTCGTCTCATATCTGGTGTTTTCTGAGTATGTGTGCCGCCTCGTTTCGCTATTTGTCTGTAAAAGAAGTTCACGGAGACGCACTCGGAGATTATAGTCTATACGTCCTAATGGACTAGTCTTCTATCGACGGTAATTCACCGCTCTCATTGGCTGAATACTCTTTCTTGTGTATTTCATTCATGCGGCGTAGAGCAGTAAAGGAAGAATAAGCTTAAATAACGACGCACGCACTCACACGCACGCACACACACGCACACGCGCACCATGTGTGCTTCTCGAGAGTTGCACGTTGCACATCTAGCAAGGTCAACCGTCAGCAACCGTCAGCCGATGGTCAACCGCCAGCAAGGTTGACCATCAGCAAGGCCTTACCTGTATTGACTTGGGCTGTGTGGATCATACTGAATCAGGAGCTTGAGGTACTCAGGACGGGCAGCGCTGCACCATGCCTGTAAAAAAACAAATCCTCAATAATGATCTTATTACGTGGGGTTTGCCTCGGAGGCAATAGAAGCAGCTTCGTTAAACTACCGTAGCCTGCCGAGAGTATTGTTAGTGGAGGCACGTACCATTCCATTCGCGATGAAGAACAGCTGCTTTCCGGAGAACTTTTCGAGGCCTTTCAAGCGAGTGTCAGTTTTGCATTCGTCTTTGAGAAGTTTGCTATACGCCTGAAAAACGCAGAGTGTTAAATTTATTGTAGGATGTTACACAGAGCAGTACGACAGTAAGTGCTTTTGAACACCCCTAAGAGCACCCTACTGTCGCGGTGCTCTTATGCCAAAAAGATTCCTATTGTATGAAAACTACATATACCCTCTCATTTTTTCATAACAGAGACATTCAGGAGTGTCACGTCCCCTCTCCTCGCACACACACACACGCACGCACACACACACACACACACACACACACACACACACACACACACACACACACACACACACACACACACACACACACGCACGCACGCACACACACTCACACATACACACAGTCCCTTCATACCTGCATCCACCATATGATAGGCAATATAAAACGACGCAATACAACACCCGCGTGCTTTAGCCAGCGCTCTGTAGAGTTGCGTTAGCTTAGTACACCCTCTCCTCCCCCCTTCCGTCATTAAAAAAATAAAAGATCCTGACTACGTCACTAGTGACAATGACGCGTTTATAATGTGCGCTACATAATGAGAAAAGGAATTTATGGGGCATGGTGTATGCTGCTAACGGGGTAGGATCAATGAAGCGTAGTCAGTGTACAGCACTGTTCATTCCTTCTGAAGACACGAACAGGCTTGAAACGGCAGGTTGAAGAGGGCAAGCACAGCCTGTGTTCCAATTCTCGACAGCATTGTAGGCAGTGTACGTTGACAGTTTCGAAGACAGCATCCAGATGACGTTTGCGCGACATGACGCCACGTGACGTCAACAAGCGAAGGCTTTAACATATTTTTTGTAATGTATGATATATATATATATATATATATATATATATATATATATATATATATATATATATATATATATATATATATATATATCGGTAATTGCACTTCTATTAGAAGCTCGCGGAATCGGATGGAGGCGTTGCAACGACACGTTGCAGGAGCTAATCGCGATGGCCACGGTAATCATACATTTAAAAAATTATATATAGATATAGACATATTTTTTTAAATGTATAATGACCGTGGCCTTCGCGATTAGCTCCTGCAACGTGTCGTTGCAACGCGTTCATCCCATTCGGCGAGTTTCTAATAGAAGTCCAATTTTGTCAGTGCCTTAACACACCGCGAGGTGCCGACCTTAGCCCAAGCCTCGGCCTTGCTCATGGCATCCATACATATTAAAAATAGCTCTGCAACGTGCCCCTTACTCGCCTGGCTGTAACAATGCGTTCCCCGCTTACGCTCGCCCCGAGAAAAATTGTGGCCGGGCTAGAGGGGAGGCACGACGCGCGTCGCGTTTCCCTCTAGTCTGGCCGTGTTTACTCTTTAACTTGCCTCCGGCAGAGACCGAACCTGCGACCTTCGAATAACGCGTCCTATGCTCTACCACTGAGCTACGGCGGAAGTCATCCTCCCGTCCACTTTACGGGGTATATATGTGCATTTAAACCTAGGAGTGTTAGTCAGCGCTGTTAGTAGCCATGACGACGAGTGTGGAACACTTTTTCTGCCTGCTGGCGTCACGAAGCACGTGATCTTTTTTCTTTTCTTTTTTACGAGCTGGCAGCTGACGTTCTTGTCTGTTAGTTCTAATTAATGTTGTGTCTAGCAAAGAAACGCGAGCCATTAACAGTCCCCTTGTTTCATTCATTCATAGCGAGGGTCTTGTTCTGGCAGACTGGGTGCCTTCAAGTAGTATGCAAGGGATTGTTGGTCAGCTGCCAGCTCGTAAAAAGATCACGTGCTTCGTGACGCCAGCAGGCAGAAAAAGAGTGTTCCACACTCGCCATCATGTCTACAAGCGGCGCTGACTAACACTCCCAGCTTTAAATGCACATCTATACCCCGTAAAGTGGACGGGAGGATGAGCGCCGCAGGAGCTCAGTGGCAGAGCATCAGACGCGTTATTGGTCGCAGGTTCGGTCCCTGCTGTCGGCAAGTTATCTTTTAGTCCACTTTACTTTCTTTACATTTACATCATAGTTACTACAAATAATGTCCCCTATACTTTCCTTGGATTTCTTGTCTGTTAGTTTTAATTAATGATTTTAAGTGCCGCTATGAATTGGATTATGGCAAATTGCACTATACAACAAGATGCTTATGTGCAAGCTCACGTTGCGCATACACGCGAAATGAAAAACGTGCCTCTTTTGGCGTGCTTACCTCGAATACCAGTCGGAGGCCACCGTTATCAGCAATGTTTTCGCCCAGGGTGTTTATGGCGTTGAGCTATTTTGAAGATAGGAAACGTATAGCTCACTTTTCAGTCCCGCAACTTCGAAGTGCGCGAAACACGAAAAGCTCACCCGCTTGTGTGGATAGCAAAGGTGTCCATTACTAAAAGAAAAATTAACAAAAATACGTACTCTCGGATTCAGCACGTGAGTTGTGTTCTGCGCCCGTTATTGCGCGTGCTTTGTGGTTGCTTATGCTTTGACGTTTATATTTACATTATTGCGAAAGCAGTTATAGAGCCACTCGTAGAAGATTTGTTGCCGTCGCCGTAGGGTTCCGTGCAAAAGCTCAAATTCGTTAATATTTCACCGCGAAAGCTCGAGGACTAGGGTACGATGTGAAGAGAGTCCTTTGACTCCTCTCAGTGAGTCCTGACTTGTCACGTATATGACTCTCTTTAAAGAGACACGTGAACTCTCTTTGGAGGTCATTATACTCTCGTCGGTGAGTCGCAGAACCCAAAAGAGAGTTAACGTGTCTCCTTAAAGAGAGTCATATACGTGGCAAGTTTTTTACACATACGGTTTTTTTAGAGTGTATTTCCACGCGGTCGGAAGGCGGTGTGATAAGCTGGGCGAGCAACACGAACCGTAATCTCTACAACGGCGCTCTGAAACGGGTTTGAAAGTAAAAAGTACAACTTCAGAGTCCCTCACCGTCATGTTTGCTTTTTGGTCGGTGATGTTGCCGTATTGCTCCTGGAAACACTTCGCTCTTTTTTTGAACTCGGCCCGTGTATCATTTGACCACCATTGTTTCAAGGCGCCGTCCGCATCGAACTGGCTTCCTGTCGGAACACAGCCAGACAATATATATATATATACGCGAGACAACGTATGCGTTACGAGTATTGTTAATCCTTCTGCCAATCTATTTTCAGAGAGAGGGGGGAAAGAAACGTAGGGGCAAGGCAGGTAAGTTAACCATGCACGGACTCAGATGGCTACCATACACGCGGGGAGAGAGGAAACGGTGAATAATAGATAAGTTAGAGAAGGAAAAATAGAGTAAGGAAAAAATTCGCCAACGATTACGATACTGCATAATTAGAGCGCAGCTGTTTAGGTGTTTTGATTTTGCGATAAATTGAGGCAAACAGTTAGACAGATACATGTATACATGTACAGTTTCATACCACTCTTTATTTTCCACGACTCCTTTAAGAAACACTCCTCTGCCAATAGCGTCACTGGCGCGGACAATTCCGTGCGGCTCGTTTCACATCAATCGCCGCAGACGGAGCATAGCGCGACTGCCTCGCTAACCGGGAGACCGCGGAAGGCAGCGCGTGAGCGCGTTCCACAGCAGCCGACGCGCACTACTATGGTGCCAGGGGTGGCCGCCGCGGAACCTGTCGTCTCGTCATTGTCGTTCCCTCCTCCTCGCGCTCTCCTCGCTATCGCCGTCTTTCATCCTGCGCTGCACTCTGCGTTCGCTGTCTTTCGTCCTCGTTCGCTCTGGCGGTTACGGCGACGGCGACGCCGCTCACGCAGGAACGGGCGCATAAGAGCTGCGCTCTAAAATAACAGACGGACAAGTAGTGATGCCTAAGATCGCAAAGCGGAGGCAGGTTTGTAAAAGGTGTGTGTTCTCGAGCAATTTGCAGCAGGAAGCAAAAAAAGAAAAATGTATTGCTTGCTAATCAAACTTCTCAGAGAGTTTCGTCCTATTTCCGTGTGCGAACGTGGGAAAACCACTTCGCAGGTTCGAATACCGGTCCGGAAGGAAATTTTCGTCAACTGCCAAGCTTTCTGTCTGAGCAGTCCGCACTAAATCACTCGTATCGCCGCTTCCTACTGTAACACTCGTGAGCTCCTGACGTTGTACTCTCTTCAGAAAAAGAAAAGGAAGTCGAGCCAGCTTTTAGGTCTTAGGCACCAACTGATGTTTACGACATGCTGGGCAATTTGCTTCGTCAACCCGGACAGCACCTGGGCAGGTTTAATGACACGGTCATACGCAAATACTGTCATCTGATTCGATTTCTCACGACGCGGGCTGCTTGCAAGAATTTACTTCCATCGTAGTATGAAATCAGTGCCGGAGGGACGGCTGAAACATCCATTTTTTCATAAAGTAATCGTTTAGAAAATGGCACCTCTGATTCAAGAGTGCCTGAATTTCGACATTTTGTCTATTCATGTACTCACCTGTGTCGTCGAAGCCGTGAGTCATTTCATGACCGACCACCATACCAATGGCTCCAAAATTCAGTGAGCTGTTATCAAAAGGAATGGAAGGAATGGCACAACCCAGGGTAAGAATTTCATATCTTCGTTATTATCGTAAATGAAGCATTGGGCGAAAAACTCGAGGCCGCTGATGTTCATCAATGCCCTTATCATAAACACATAACAATATACAGCTGGGCGAAAGTAATCGTATGACACTGCTAATACTTTTGAAAGGTAATGAAATTGTGTTCAGATTAGTTTAACAAAATAATAATATTAGGGGTTTTACGTGCCAAATCCACGATATCATTATGAGGCACGCCGTAGTGGAGGACTCCGGAAATGTCGACGATCTGGTGTTCTTTAACGTGCACTGACATCGCACAGTGCACGGGCCTCTAGCATTTCGCCTCCATCGAAACATCGCACCCATCAAACCCGCGACCTTCGGGTCAGCAGCCGAGCACCGTAACCACTACACCACCGCGGTAGACTTAGTTTAACAAAAGTTCGTCATTCATGCGCTAACTGATGGATGTACACTTTATTTACAGCAAACGTACATTGAAATTTTAGTGATCGTGCAAATTCCCACGCGTGAGGATTTGCAGTCGATTAACTTGTCTTTGTTATTTTTTTCTGTTCTGAACAACTTTTTATGCCATAAATGAAGCGGGCATGCTAATTTTAGTCGCAAGTTATTCAGAACGTAAATAATTACATTACTAATATATATATATATATATATATATATATATATATATATATATATATATATATATATATATATATATATATATATATATATAAGCGAGAAAAGCCAAATTTTAAGGGCTCGTGTTTCTTTGCTAGACACAATAGCAATTTGTACCAAAAATCAAAAAAGACAAAGTATAGGGGATGTTATTTGTAGTACTTATGATGTAAATGTGAAGCAAGTCAAGCTGACGAAAAGGTAACTTGCCGCCGGCAGGGACCGAACCTTCGTCCTTCCAATAACGCGCCCGATGCTCTACCACTGAGCTACGGCGGCGGTCATGCTCCTGTCAACTTTTGGGGGTTTATATGTGCATTTAAACCTAGGTGTTCCTACTTTGTTGGACTGGACTGGACTGTAAAAAAATCACAGCATATCCACGGAGTGAATGATGATGAGTGGGCGAAGCTGCGGAGGTTCATCGGTAAACCGTGAATCTTCCGTGAATTCTGCCCAGTACATCATCACCGACGTGAGATCGGGCGCGTTTATACTAAAGGTTCGATGAGTTATGACGACTTGCAGCTCACTTTAATTTTACATGTACGCTGTGAATTTTCATTGTTTAGAAAACCATTGCTTTAGAAAACATCTGGCGTATTTCGTTAAGCAGCTGGCGTCTTTTCGTTTTGCTTTAGAAACATCTGGCGTTCTTTCGTTTTGCTTTTAGAAAACATCTGGCGTCTTTCGTTGGTTTATTTCATCAATCAACGGCGTTTTGAACAAAATTTTTATTGTTTAATCACGCACAGGAGAAATCTCACCAGGCACTACCTTGGAGGTAAACAATGGCTGCTAATGGGAATGAGACACAGAAGAAGTCGGCTTTTAGCTAACACTTACACTTCAGCTAACGTTTCCTACTGGAACATGCCAATGGCTGCTAATGGGGAATGAGAGACAGAAGAATTCGGCTTTTAGTTAACGCGCACGCTGCGAATTTTTTATTGTTCAACAACGCACAGGAAAAATCTCCCACCGGCACCACCTTGGAGGTCAAGATCTGGTACTAGCGTTACGACTGGTTACGCACTACTACGAGGGACGAACGGGTGCCGCCTTAAGGAGCTTCGCCCCTAAAACTTTATTTGTGTCCGGCAGGACGCGCTTCGCAAGTAGCGGGCGTCTCCCACGCAGGGACCGACAGGGAATACCATGCGGCCGCTTTATTGACCTGCTGTACGGCCCATTGCTGGTCGGCGAGAAGCGAGCGTCTGAAGGACCTCTCCCACTTGCTTGAGGTATACAGTCGGGATGAGCGTTTCTGCACTCCCAGAGCATGTGTGCGACTGTCGCCGTATACCCGCACGAGGGGCACGTGTCGCTGTGCTACGTCGCGGGATAGAAAACGTGCCGCATTTTACTACTTTCTTCATATTTACATCATAATTACTACAAATCACAACCCCTATACGGCCGGAACTTCCAGCCTTGAAGAAGAGAAGGCCACTTGTCGAAACGTCGGCCCGAGCACCCACCCCCTGTTTACGAAATTTTTCATTGTCTGTTGTATATATATATATATATATATATATATATATATATATATATATATATATATAGATATATATATATATATATATATATTATGTGTGTGTGTGTGTGTGTGGGTGTGTGTGTGTGTGTAACCGGTTGCTTTAAGTTGGTCGGTTTGCGCTGTGTCCGTGTATTCTCGTTCTTTTGTTACCGGGCTTTTAGCGTAATTTCATTACTGCCTCGCCTATGTATATACTGATGCCTTCAGGCTTACCGTGGAAGTCCGTGTTCGTAGAAGACGCCTTGAAGTATTGCCGAAGGGTACACTGCGCAAAGATCCATCACTGTTTAGTCGCGAAAGCTGTGCGTTCAAATGCGAAAAGCAATACTGCTAGTACAGTACCAGAAGGTAGCGACTTTCCTCTACGCCTTCTCGTCTGTGGCGGGCGTGCGCTTCAACTTAAACCTTATATCGGAGGTGCAATGAAATGTAAGCGCATTCTACATCTTAACCTACGCTACTAAAAAAAAGTTAGGAAAAAGCTTGTAACCACGAGCAAATAGTCACAGCAGTTGTTACTAGCTTTCTTGGACCATTATAAGCATGCATAAGTTATAGTCAAGCGTACAACTTACGTAGTCAAACACACCTAAGCAATCTGGTTTAACGTATACTGTGCTCAATTCTGTGAGATTTAGACACCATAATCGGCCTGCATTGTGTTCACCATTTATCACGCCTGCGTAGCTATTACTACTACTGTAACATACGCCCATAATGGAGTTCCTTGTTTCCCACTCAGAACGCGGCTTGCTCATGAAAAAGTTCTGCGTCAGGTTTACCGCCTAGGGTTCGCGGACAAAGTTCTCGTCCGATATAGTTTATTGACATTAGCAACGCAAGTTTGAAGTGGTTAAACGCACCCATTTGATTTGAACTTGGGCTGTAGAAGGCGTTGATGACTGCAGGACCTACAATCCATCTACAGTACGTTGCGCAAGGTAAAAAAAAAAGAAAGAACCATGAGCACAACATCGTGTTTGATTGCATCTAATATAGAAGCGCAAGTACTTTTCAGTCCCGTTGACTGCCTCGCGGACATAGAGATCATGAGGGCGGCAGTGTGGCCTTGTTTTTACGCATACTTGATGGTAGCGCAGATGAAAGACAGGGACAACAGGGCCGAGTGTGCCTTTCCTTTTCTCCCTTTTTTAGCCTGCGTTACTGTCAAGTGGAAAAGAGAGCATATTTTCTTTGGCCTCGCGCCTGTTTGTTGTTACGCGTACTCGGGAAGCGGAGTACTAGAGCAACAAACTCGATCGTTTTCAAATTCTGAATGTGTTCAAACTTCTAACTGCAACCATCTCAAAATACGAAGAGCCGAAACAGGATACAGTGTGTGTGTGTGTGTGGGGGGGGGGGGGGGGGGGGGTTACTGCGTCCTAGCAGTTTGTACTGTTTTTTGTTTGAACATTTATTTGTTCAATTGGTTAATTAGTTGGTTAGTTGGTTGGTTAGTTAAAAGAAACGCGGGTACCTCTCGCGTAGACGCGCGCGCTGACTGACAGGTGTGTCTGCATTCCTGTTCACGCGCACGTCAGTTTTCTGTCTACCTTCTTATATGCCACAGTGTGAGCTTAAAGGGACTGTCTACCGTCCTTCATCGCTTTTCTGTTTTGTACCGCATTCGAAAGCCTACCGCCTGAAGTGTCCATCCTTGCAGCGGTTTCTCTGGAAAGTGAGTAGAAAATTTTTAAACAGAATTTTTCGATCTGCGTTCGGTCTTCTTCCATTGGTGTGAATACACCCCACAACACTGGTTGGTGGACGCGATGACGATTGTAGTGCCGGTAAAAATTAAAACCGAAAGCACATGTCAACTCTGTAGGATTTCTTTTTTTTTCTTTGAACACTAATGCCATGAATGTAACAGTCGTTTTAAGCGCACCATCGGTTAAATGAAGCCTTATTATACGATTACAGAACACTCGTTTTGCTATGATTGCAGTCTATGCGTTTATTTTAGCACTGCTGCCGCAATCTTCTCACAGACATTTCTGTAACGGTCTTGCAGGCAAACGATGTAACGAAACTCCTGTACTGATGTAGCGATTATAAATGCATGCCTTCACAGCGCAGCACGCGCGAGACATCCTAACGACAGTGCAGCGTAACGGTACAACCAGCGTGGGGTGTTGAAGCAAACGAACTCGAAAGCGGCGGCGTCGGCAGCGCCGCCAGGCGTCTTTTTGGGCGCGTAAGATAAAAAAATACAGCAAAAATTACTTTTTGACGCAATCGAAAGCTGTTTCAAGAGCGGAAAATACACTCTCAAGTTCTACATGTTTGTTTTTAAGCAAAATAAGTCCACCTGCGTGGATAGTCTGTCACACCTATAGATTTCGAGAATAGCGACCACTTTGCTGTTGGGTGACGCTAGCGGTCATTCTTTCACGGTTTTCAACATCAGATTAAAATTATAATTATTTTTTTATGGGACGAAAGCGCGCTCGTTGCCACCGATGTGACGAACGATCTTTTCATTTTCACCACAATCAAAAAAATTTTTCCGAGCGGTAGACAGTCCCTTTAAGCTACACTGTTGCACAGTACTTGACACTGTGGCACTGCGTTTGGGCTGTATATTTACCTTCTCCTGTGTCCGTGTTTGCAAGCCTTATCTTGTATTCGATGAATCCCCACCAACGAGCTGAACTAAGTCACACGCATGTTTTGAGCCACCAGGAGCACCCTCACGTGTTATTGAAATGCACTGGCCACTTCGGCACTGAATGCCTTATGGTCTGTATCGTTGTGCTTTTATGCAGTAGGTCACTCTATCCTCATAGCCGCACCAAAATTCATTCATTCATTCATTCATTCATTCATTCATTCATTCATTCATTCATTCATTCATTCATTCATTCATTTGGGCAAGTATATTCAACATTGTGAGCACAGACACTTCTACATCTCTCCATCACATCAAATGTTTCAAAATTAGGCTGACTTTTTTCACCCAGTATATTTTTTGAAACATGTTATAGAGATCACAGCGAAGTTCAGCATTCGCGAAAACGTGAAAAAAAAATATACGTGTTGATCTCTTACGTGGACTTGTCGTATTTCTCTCGTAGTTTCAGCAAACTATTTTTCCCGCTGTTTACGGACACCACGAAGACTGCTTCCAAATAAGAAGTGTTGAGAGGTAGTCGCGGCACCTGAAGCAGTGAAGCGTTCAAATCTGCTTTCACGAACAAGCGAATAATATATTAAGTATAGCGAGACCTCCAGGACGCTTCAGTGTCCGAAGTTACAGTGTCGCTGTACGAGCATTGTATGCCGCATATATCTTTGTATAACATGAAAGGACACAATGTTTGCTGTTAGCTTTCCCTTAAGTTCCCCCACGCGTTCTGAACATGTGTAGTTCATGCACATCGCTAGTTGCGAGATGAAAGCGACGCAGATGTGCAACACCGCTGGTGGCGCCATCTTTCAGCGTTAACCTGTACTAGATTGCATGGACATATTATGGCAGGCCCATGCAGCTTACAGGTGGCCGAAATATTGATAACGGCAACAATAGTGATGAGTTTGCAGTTACTGTAGTAAGTAATTAGTCATTGCCTGTTCAGTTGACTTTAGGTGTCTGTTCAACGATGACCTCCTATGCGAATGGTTCACACAAAGGTGTTATCCACTAAGGGACTATTGTTTGTTATACATATTGCGGTGTTTGTCGGCGCACGCGCTATTGTGTGTGTGCGTGCGTGCGTGTGTGTGTGTGTTGTGTGTGTGTGCGTGCGTGCGCGCGCGAAAATACAAAGCAAAACACGCACACTGACTTCTCCTGTGCCCTTTCCTCAGGTTTTTTCTGGGGCTCAAACATGCACACCATGCTTAAAATGTGTACAGTAAGCAAGTTCTTCTGTTCAGTTTTGTTCTGTTGGAGTTAACTTCTGTTCTGTTGTTGTTGTTCTTGATTGGTTGGGGAGGTTGAGTTTTATATCACCTCGGCTACTCCATTTCTATAAGTACTGAGTATTGCATAAAAACAGTATGTTAATAATTATAGAAAATACCGAATTCGTGCAGTATCTAATCTGATTAGAACACACAATTCCGGTATCGTTCATTCTAAGTCAATGCAACAGATGTGTTGTGAACAGTAGCAAATATTCCATACCTTCAAGTAGTTATTTATTGACCTGAAAATAGCACAGCTCTTAGAATTATACTAGTGTGCTGTAATACTCCTCGCCCTTTTTCACAGACTAGGAGTGGCAGATATTCGAAGCATCTTTCTTTCAGTTGATCACTGGTAGAACTAGCGTTGATTTCTTGTTACTTCCATGCAGTGATTCTTAGAGCTACGTTCGCAACCGACTTATACCTTGAACGAAAAACTGCGGCAACTGAAACTTAAAGCATGCAACAATTCACGCGATCATCTGATGCTAGTGAAAGCTTGTTTTCGTAGTACGAGAGTGTGGACTTACGAATCGGTAAAGGTCTTCAAGATATGTCATGTTAATTATTTTGTCTGAATATCCAATTTTCGCTTCCATTTTTCTCAACTGAAAAAGAAACAATAAACCAAAAAGATGTCGCGGAAAAATTGCTTGCGATTAGCCTAGCAAATGATGTCCGACGGGCGCAGCATTCCATTAACCCCACGGACAGATTTCACTCGGAGAAAAGCAGAAGGCTATACAGCGAGAGAATTGTACAATATACTATAAAATTGGCACCCCTGGCCAACTGTGTTACATCGCAAAGCATTTGATATAAAGGTAATTTTGCAATGCGATTTGAAGTAACTTGCTCAATCAAAAAATTAGCGTAGATTGCACTGCAGGCGCATTGCTACAGACAGCGGAGCTGATGGGAACCTATGTAGTCCTGGCTTTTGCCGTTTTGCTAAGTTTTGCAAATGTTTTTTTTTTCTTTTTTTCTATATTTCTTTCTTCTTCTCTCTGTTTCTGACTATATTTTTATTTATTTATTTCTCTCTATTTCTCCCTTTCTCATTTCTATGCTATGTTGTACAGTCACCCCTCCTCCTTTTCCCTCCTCCTCACCATCACATCTCTCCTCCTCACAATCACTTCCCTTTCCCACCCCCTTGCTACACTATACTATACAAGGCTATGCTATGCTCTGCTAGCGTGCTTGGATAGCCGAGTGGTTAGGACGTTCGCCAGCGGATCGAGGGTACGCGGGTTCGAACCTCGCCTCGTGAAGAATCGTTTTTCGCCATGAATTAGAAGAGGATGTAGAAAGCGCGTGCCGGTTCATGATGAATATCATTTCTGTTTCCGACAGACAAATTACGGCAAGCTTTAATAGCGTCGCTTTTAAAATAGGTCAAATAGGTTTACTTAATGTATATTGCATATTTTTTAGAGACAGCAGCAGATCTCCTTGACTGAATTTTTTGGTACAAGCTAAAGACAATAATAGCGCTATAGACAACAAGGTCGCTATCATAAATGACAAATAAAACTTCAGCATGCTATGATATACAGCCTCAATGATACTGTAAATAACGATGGAGGACGCTGAAGCAATATGCTTTATTACCTCTGTGGGCAGTAACAAGCGTATGTAATGCGATCATGTACAAAGGACATGACCAGAGACAGCATTTTTCTTACTTTGGATTGGTTGCCCGGATGTCCTCGTTTTGTTCTCTTAACGAATCCCGGATGTCCTTCTATGAGTGCCCGGATAACGGCTGTCACTTTTGGCTCACGGTCTCTTGAACCTCTACGACAACAGCAGCGAAAAGCATTTCATGCTCCAGACATGTTTTCCAGTATGCCGGTACTCCACTCCATTGAAGGTTCGCGCTGCTACGCTTGAGTACGTTGGTTCGATTTTCGAATTGGCGGCCGCGTTTTGACGGGGGCCGAAATCCAAGATTGTCCGTGTACTTATGTATAGGTGGATGTTGATGAACCTCAGGTGTTCAAAATTTCGGCACGTAAAACCGGAAAAATTAATCGGTTATTCGTGGGTTGAATGGCTTTGCACACTACTGAGTGCCCTTGTAGAAAATGTTTTTTGCAAGCTTCTTATCGAAAAGCAATCTATGAACTGTAAGAAAAAGCTTTCTGGAGAACTTCAATATGATTAACGCATGATAGATGTTAATTAATATAAATCGTAATATGGGAACAGTATATGCATGTTGTGTCTTCCGTACTGGGAAAACTGTGACATCCGCACCTTTTCCTCTGCGGTATCTCTCGTAGCATTGTCCATCCATTTAATCGTTTGTAACGTTTCATTAAAGACTGACATGAGCCTTCGGGCGAGGTCCTCGACCTGGAATGAAAGATATCTTACATAAATGTTATATCATGTTACGCCGTAGCGATGTTCTTCAGTTGCTGATGACATCACAATCTTGCGATTACATCGGAAAAAAAGTGCGTCTTTTTTGTTGCTGTAGTGAACGCAGAGAGAGAGAGAGAGCAACATTTTAATGAAAAGCTGGAGATGTTTGCCTGGCTATTCGCCTGACATGCTACTCCAGCGTGCTTCGCGTGGAACTTCACGAGAAAATAGGCAGTTGAAGTTCCTCAACTTCATATGTGCTGGGCATTTGTCTCTGACGTAGTCGACGTTCACACCTATGCGAATTCATTAAATAACGAGAAAGGCGTACCCTTATTTCCGAGAAATTAATTGTCTATCGAATGGCTCACTTGTTTAACTTGGTAAAAAGTACTCATGCTAGCTCCACATCGCAAATAAGTCTGAAAAGGTTGTCGAAACAATGTAACCTCAACACCTTGCTGTTTGTTTAATATGGTACCTAGATATTAATCTATTCACTTATTCTTCAAGTTAGACAATGTGTCAATGTTCAAGTTGTCAATGTGTCAAATCAAAACGAACAATACACAGTACAACATCTCTTTCTTTGAAAGTGGATGCAAGACAAAATGAATTTCAGTGACGTTTAACGCTATAGGCTTCCAAACCGTGTCACGGATACGAAACCGAACACAGTTTTGTGCAACCTCAAACATTCGGTGTTCAACATGTTGAATTAGCTTAACGGAACAGCACAAAAATATATTTAAAAAAATATAAAATAGAAACCGAACTCTATGTGCGATACCGATGGACGCACAGTATACCGGAAGTAACAAGCACGGCCGTGCACATTGTACGAAATAATGAGAATTGTTTGAGGGGCTCATTTATTTGTTAGACACAGCTAATGAAAGCAGCGCAGACAGTGAAGCCAGGGAAAGCATAGGCGTCATTCTTTACTGTTTTTTTCAGCTGTAGTATAATGATCCTAAATTTAAAGGAACTAATGTAGATGAAAAATCACCGTTTCCGTCGGTGGCATCTGAACTCGTATTAAATGCCCATAAGTACCCTACAAAATGGGCGATGGAGCGCCCTCTGTCGTAGCTCAAATGGTAGAGCATCGGCCGCGTAATTCTAAGGTTGTGGGTTTGGATCCCACCGACGGAAAAGGTGATTTTCCGTATACTTTGCTTCCCTTTAATTTTGGGCCGTAATCCGAACTGTACCGTTAAAAAAAAAAGCCACAAATAATGTCCCCGATCCTTTCCTTGGCTTAACTGTCTGTTGGTTTAGTTAGTTCGAACTACACATTGTAGCAAAATGACTGTATACTGTTGGTGGGTGCGCTAGGGATTACCTCTTTCTTGGCCTCTTCGCTGAATTTGTTCTTCACGTAGAGGTGGCCGATAACCGACGGCATGCTACCCTTCACAGAGTTGATGCACCGTTCCCATCTTGGCTTTTGAACGCTAACTCCACTTTGGATTTTCGATAGCTCGAAGCTGGCGTTTCGGAAATCTGCAGAAGCTGCGCCCACCCATGAGAGCATGATTCTCATCCCAGCGTAGTTATACAGCATGTCCCTGGAAGCAACAATGCAACGTTATGTATTTTCTGTCAGCGCATGTAAATACATTATTTCAATAGCTCCCTATAACTGACTGGAAACTTCAACAAAAATAGTCAGTTTCACCGCAATGGCGAAGCAATGAATGCGATATCAACAAATTGTGGTGTTATACGAAGTGAGGCTGGCAGATTACTGTTTTGTATCCGATCTCGCGTAACTACAAAATGCTGGTGTAAGAGAATACGGCCGCTCCGGGGAGAGATGCTTTCCACATAGTCACTTCGCGTTGAGAGCGCAGCACGCAGAAAGGTATACGAGCCGCCCGCTGCGATGCCTGTCAATATAGCGCGCGCGCCAGCGATCGCGACCGCGCATTTAGATTCAAAGTTCAAACTCACCCCCCCCCTCCACCCCTCGCGTCTTCGCGTCTTTTTTCATGCTCGTTAAAGATGAGTGGGGCGTTTCCTGTCCGCTTCGACGGCAGGCCTCCCGAGTGGGATGATGTTATCGCATGCACCCTTCGAGCGACGGAAACGGCACGGCTCGTTTGCTCTCTGCTTCGGCCGCGTTCGTCGCCCCCGCTCGCGCGTTATTAGCCGCGGTAGAACATACGATGCGCGGGGGGATTTTATCGATTTGGACTTGATACGGGAGGGACATGACGGCGACGGCAAAAGCCCGTCGAGACTGTCCATATAATTGCTATCGCAATAAAAAAATTCGGGAAGTTTGCACTGAGTTGCGCAAACCTTGGCACAGCGACTCTGGTTGAACCTCAGCTCATCGTGCTGCAGCGGCGGCGATTGCATCCAGCGTGCTTGGCCGAAGAAGCGGCAGGCAAGAGACGGCGACGGGTGGATCCGGAATGCGCGTGACGCTTGCCACTCTGATTGTGTTGAAATCGCTGTCCCTGAGTAAAGTGTACTAGAATAGGGGAGTGCTCGGAACGAGCTTCGGAAAGTGAAGCCCAAACAGGGTCAGTCCGCTTGCACCGCTGCGATTGGTAGTTTGCAATGTGTCGTCGTTTAAGAGTTGCGCGCGGCTCTGCCGAAGTGGTGCAGGGGTGCAATGCCCGCTTCCCACTCAAAAGACCCCGGTTCGAATCGCAGCTTTAGATGGCGGGTTTTTATTCTTACTGTCACCTTTTATGGCTGCATTGGTTTTTCTTTGTTTTTTAAAACTAGCTTCACCTGCTACGTGTTGGTTCAAAAAGTAACGCAAAATGTGAAACAAAACAGAAGAAATTATACAGTGAGCGCAGTTATTTGCAGCTTCACCGCCCGGGATTGAACAAAAAACGTAAAGTATGGCCTCCGAGATTTTCGCGAACACGAGACTCGTAACGAGATTTCACATTTTACGTTACTTTTTGTAGCAATACGTAGCAACGGAAGCTAGTATTAAGAAACAAAGGAAAACCAACACAGCTATAACAGGTGACAGTAAGAATAAAAACCCACCATCCAAAGCTTCGATTCGAACCCGGGTCTTTTCAGTGGGAAGCGGGCATTCTACCCCTGCACCACTTTGGCGGAGCCGCGCGCACCTCTTAAACGACGACACATTGCAGACTACCGATCGCAGCGCCGCAGGTGTATTTACCCTGTTTGGACTTCACTTTCTCTACATTGTTGCTGCGGCCGTTCCGAGCACTCCCCTGTTCTAGTACACTATACCCTGAGCCACGGTGTCAGTAACTGCGGTGGTTGCTATGGCGACAGCTCTGCGGCGCTGCTCCTCGGCGCGGCGGCGGCTTGGCTATTTTTAGCACAGGCACGGCGCAGCAGGGGTTTCTTTTTAACGGACGTCTTACTGCCATCTTTAACAGCGTCGCTGTTAAAGGGACACTAAAGAGAAACAATGAATTGGTTTAGATTGATAAAGTGTGCTCGGAGAACTCCTGTGCAGTTTATTTCACCACCATAGGTTTATTATTAGAGGAGAAAACCAAGTTCAAAGTTTCATTTTTAAATTTCGCGCCGAACTTTGTAATTCGTGACGTAAAAGGTGTCAGAGCATTTAACGTATTTTGGCGCCACTGGCTCGACGAAATTTCCAGAAACTCGTTATGTCAAGTCTCTGGCCCCCTCAGAGGACAATGTACTTCGATTTAACCGATTAGGAACTACGTAGGCCCAAGCAGGCGCCGCCAAAAATATGTGACGTCACGGCAAATGGTGCGGGAATTCCAAGGTGGCGTCACCACCTGTATTTTCTTTTTGCGCGTTTTCTCGCTTATTAAGCGTCTTCTCGCAGCAAGCGTGGTGTTTTTGGTATCGTGGAAGACTACTTTACTAATGCGAGAAAAATTGTTTTGCTCTTTAGTGTCCCTTTAAAATACAGAAGCCCTTGTTCTATTGGAAAAATGGGGGAAAGCGAACCGTGGCTTGTGCGCCCACGACGTACAACATCTTTCTTTCTTTCTTTCTTTCTTTCTTTCTTTCTTTCTTTCTTTCTTTCTTTCTTTCTTTCTTTCTTTCTTTCTTTCTTTCTTTCTTTCTTTCTTTCTTTCTTTCTTTCTTTCTTTCTTTCTTTCTTTCTTTTTCTTACGCTCACTCTGGGTACTTTACGTTTACGCATGTTACGCTTGTGTTCCTAAGCTTAGCTCTCGTGTTTGTTTTTATTCATGTTGAGTATTTTATGAGTATATAGCGTCCGGAAGATGTTAACCTTGATGTAAAAACAGCATTGCATGCGATTACCACCTAAACTGACTCCTTGCCTTTTTTTCATTTATACCTATGGATAACTGATATGTGCGAATAAATAATTGCAGCCTATACGTCCAAACAATGGCTAATATGACTAAATAGTGGTAACAGCTTACCCTACCAAAGTATCAGCGATTAAACACGTATTTTTTGTCCCACTCGGTGCAGCAAGACATATCAGTCGAGCACTTCCTGAAGCTTAAAATGAAGCTCTTGCAGCAGTAATGTAGCCAGAATTTTTTTCGGGGAAGGGCGGGAGGAGGTGGTTGAACCATACTTTATGTATGTTTGTATGTGTGCCTGTATATAGACTCAAGCAAATTTAAAAATTGAGCCCCCCCCCCCCCCCCCCCCCCCCCCCGTGGCTACGCGCCGTGCTACAGGTCATAATACTAAATGAGCTAAGAGGAGAAACAAAGTGCTTTACTTGAATCTTGCTGTGTACCGTTTGATCTCTTCTTAGCAGTGAAGCTGTTAAGCGCGTCTTAAAAATGGCTGTTCCCCGCAAGAAACCTCGCCGCGCCGTTGCTAGCCACCACCGACGCCACAGCTGCGAACCACCTGTGTTTAATCTCGCATAGCCGCGTATGTGCCAAAGAGCAGCCGCCGCGAAGCCACCGACGCAGACAGTCCGCGCGGCCGCCGCGCCGAGTTCACCCGCCGTGGCGCGAGCCGAGTATGAGCGAAGAAAGGCCCGCACTTCTACCGGGGGTGCCACAACCAGGTTTGCACGGGTGTTTCTGGCGCTGCAGTTTGGACATTCTTGAAAAGTCTGTGACAGGCTGTGGTTCGACTCTACTCCGTCTACGCCAAGGAAGGACCTAGCATCAGCCAAGAAAGCCACGTTAAGCCCTTAAGATCGACTAGCTTTGCTGTTTCTTAAGCTTTAAAAGGCCAGTATAAGCATTTTTTCGCGCCGTAAAAAGCACGCTCCATAACGTAGCTATGACTTTTGTTTTAAGTTCCCTGTGATTAAATCAGCCTTTCGTGATAGCAATCCCTGCGTGGGCTTCTGCTAACATTCGACTTCGCGTGCACCAGTGCGTAAATTCGATGCTAATCATTCCTAGAACGAGCTGCACGTGTACTTCTGTACTTACGGGTCAACGGTTTCCAGAAACCTGTTTAATTTCGTGTAGTAATCCAGAGCATACATTTCGATGGTCTCGTTATCAGCTAGCGTAGTGTTTACTTCCTTAAACACATTAATCAGCAACGTGCGTATGGGTATCTAAAAAGGAAATGGAACACAGTTATAAGATCCTTGGCTAAAGCCGTTGTATTTTGGATGATCACATGGGTAATGTCTGTTAATACCCCAGGATCAGACCCGTAGCCAGGAATTTTTTTCGGGTGGGGGGGGGGGGGGCACTTGCTGAAAACCTTGACTATTTGAGAAAAAAAAACCTATTTTCATTATTAATTTTTGGTAAAACCACCTACCTCACCAAAATTTCGGGGGGGGGGGGCGGTCCCCTAGACACCCCCCCCCCCCCGGCTACGGGCCTGCCTAGGATATAAGAGTCTTAAGAATTGTCGATAGACTATAAATTACACAAAGTTACGTCTAACCGAAAGCACTGAGACCCACTTCCATATTGAAGAGCTTTTGATACCTTTGTAACGTATTTTGATAATTAAGAACCTGCACTGCTATCTTGGTCGACAATAGTTAAATGAGTGGCTTCGTAACCAGCTATAAAGTGCATGTTTTTTTTCACGAAAGGTGGGATAGCAGTTAGGATACGTCATTATTTGTAAATTTTGCGTTTTATTTTTCTGGTTCTTGTTAATGTAATTTTACACAAGCACCCTATTTCTATATACTATTGTCATTTTGACGTGGCGTTAGTTTGCTTGTTGCCCTACCGAGGCACGGTTAAAACGCTTACAGGTACTTACGTTAGTGAAATTATTCTGCAATTCTTCCATGGTGGTTCGACGATAAAGTTTAAGGAGGTCCCTCCGTTCTTCAGGAGGCGCTGTCAGCTGCAAACGTTAAGGTGGTGCGCAATCACTGTAATAACAAGCCGACGTACTACTGTGGCTTTACCAACAGTCGTAAAAATGGCGAACAATGTTGATGATTTTTGAAATGGCGAGTTATCTCCCCCCCCCCCTTTTTTTTGCTTCAGTAGGCCTCCTAGTCGCGCAAATAAAGGACATGGCAATTTTAGGCGCTCATAGACATACAGGATACATAGCGCCCTGTGTGTCCATGTTTGTCTACATTTCTCCTTGCAAATTAGTTCTGCGGAACCCCGCAAGGTGGTGGAAGGGTTAAGAAAGGGAGATTGACAGCCAGTTCTTTGTAGAACGAAGTCACAAGGAAATTCATACCGTTTTCTCAGAAAGAAAGCGTCTTAGTTGCAGAAAAACTCGTCCTGGTCCGGGTACCTGGACTATGACTATTTTTCTGCAACTAAGACGCTTTCTTTCTGAGAAAACCGTATGGATTTCCTTGTGACTTCGCGCTACAAATTGGTGGCTGTCAATCTCCCTTTCTAACATTTGTCCTTATATTTGCGCTACTTTAGATACATTAACAGCAAGCTCGCATCGCATGCCCCGTGTACAAAAAAGCCTTAAACTCGCGACCTACACATGTTAACCGAGGTAGTCGTTTCCGCGAGGTGTCAGTTCATTGCGTACCCCAGTCGTGGTTGCCTGAAAGCGATGGAATTAAACCTGCGGCGCAGTGAAATTCAAACACAGATCTAATATCACAACAAACTTGCTGAAACATTACCAGCTTGTTCTTCTATTAGTACGGGTTAACATGTAATGCACGAGTCGACCCCGAAACCTTTATTTCGCGGTTCTTTTGAAGGCGCCCTGCAACACTTCTTCAAGTAATCATCGAACGGCATCACTAAACAAAGTTTATTGCAACACGAATCGACCGCCGCGCAAATTTTTAGAATCCGTCAAGTACGAGCGGTGTTAGAGATTTGTCGCACGTTGTAATTGCTTTCTATCTTCTCTCGTCCCGACGAGCGCGCTGGAAGCTAAGCAGTGAGGGATGGCACGGGGGAAAGAAGTTACGTCACGCGCGCGTCATCACATTCAGCACTTTTTCTTTTTGAACGCGCGGCTATAACCTCCCACGGGCGGCGCATTAACTATATATGCAGCCCACGGTGCTCAAATCAGCCAATGGCCGTGAATTTGGATATATGGCGCGTTCATTTGAGTATGTGGCATCATTTGTACAGAGAAGAGGGAGCGAGTTTTAGCTGACTGAGAATTATTTGTAAGTTCGAGGCCGCGTGCTGCGCTATAATGTATGGCACGCGTGTTCTCAGGAGCCTCGACTACCGATCGGCCGCGTTTTCTGACCATGCTGAAAATGTGATGCAGGGCCCCTTTAAGAAGCTAAGTGCGCGTGAGTTTATATGAGCGGGGACGGAGGTCGCGCAACATCTTATCGCAATGATGGAAGTGTGCTTACATTGGCTAGCTGTCCTTCGTAAGCGACGAGTTTTTCGGTGAGATCGCTGACCTCCTCGTCGCTGAGGTTAGGCTTCATGAACTTCATGGCCACTTGAATGACGTTCTTGTAAGCGGCGATAATTGGTCTGCTGTAAGTGGTGTTTTGATTGATGAGCTGTTTTCTGCCTACCCAGGAAAAACCTAACTGGTCAAGCTGAAAGGTGGAAAATTCTTGATTAGTCGTTGTGCTCTGTGCGTAGCTTCAGAAAATAGAAAACGGTGAGCCCGTTTTAGAAATATTAATCTGAACATTAACCTTTGAAGCGTATCTCAGTTGAACTCATGATCTGTATCACTAAATCTCCGAGATACGTGAGCGATGTTATATGTCAGTGTTTTTTTTTTTACATTCAAACCTGCCTATCGGCACGCACGTGGAGGAAGACAACTGCTGTTCATGTTCACTTGCTGCATCAACTTGTTTAGTGACTTCCTGTTTTCTCGACATTATTTGAACTCTATAGTGTGGTTACGTCATCGCAGGTTACTCTAGTTTTACTACCTTCTTTTACGATTTACCTTCTCATCACGTGGAATATCCAATAAATGCGTGGCGAATAGTTTCGCCCACTGCGTTTTCAAATGTGCAGCTCGTGAGGGTTGTATCGATTACGACGAAAAGGCGGGGGACTGGCGGCGGAACTAGCGTAGACTAAAAGCTTACGCCGTGACAATCAAGTGATACCTTTTTTTTTTTCGGTGTCCTACAGCACATAAGGCAGATGAATGTGTAAGGCAGATGCCAGCGCATGCGCGAAGTTCGGGAAGCGCTCATCACCCGTCATAAAAAAGAGCGGCATGCCCTATTGAGCGAGAAGTTATGATAGCGTCTAAAATTATTGTCACGAGTTTAAAAATTCGCTTTGTACTTCTTTACATTCGATACGGTCTTGGTGTGTTTTTAGATTTACACTTTTTAAGTCGCAGCATGACCTACTCCTGGATTACTCATTGCTGTTCCTTGCCAGCTGGCCGAGTCCCTTAATTTGGGGCCCCTTGCGTATACTTTTTTTTTTACCTTGTGTATACTCTGATTTATACTGTTTGACCGTTAATGAAACCAAGAACAACTTGACAGTCACAACATGTCTTCTATGTGTCATCCGTCTCTTCATCTGCGCTTCTTCGCCTCGCTAAGCATTGGCTATTTCAGAACCTTTATAAGGTTGCCTAGTACCGCCCTATTGAACTGGCTAGCTCCGCGGGGAAGATGAAATGAAAAGAAATGATTCTTCACCGACTGGAGTGGTAACATGAACACTACAAGATCTATCCAAACTCCCCTTCTTTTTTTCTCTACAGTTTCTTTACTGCTGCGTGCTCAATGGGCTAGCTACACTTCAACGTAGTCGTATGGGCAAGTTATGGCGGATTTGTTGCGGCAAGCGACACAATTGCTTTTCTAATGTTGTAAAAAATTGTGCATTTGCATTATATAATCATAAAAACGACAATTTTTTTCCTAATTTGAAGTACCTGAATGACGTAACCATCAAGCAGGCGGGTATCTCTTGCGACCCCGATGCTCAGGATGGAGGACATTCCAGTCTTGATGATGACGCTGGTGATGTTTCTCGGTTCCGTTGTGTTTGTAGATTCCGTGATGTTTGATGATTCCGTCACATCTTGTGCTTCCTCGCTGAAATTCGCTTCCTTTCCAGTTTTAGGCCAGTCAGGCATTCCGGAAGCGTTCATTATTTCGAACATGACGTCACGTCGGTCAGGAAGCTCGGGTGCAGCTGAAACATGGATCCAGGTAAATTAGAAGAGGCGTGGGGTCCGTTGGATTTCGAAACTTCTTTTTTTTTTTAATTAGATCCATAACTGTTATACTGCTGTTTGCTGTCCCGACGCTCTGGTTTGATTTCGCACTTTTACATTGTTTGATGTTTGCATGCAGTACATCTGTGTTCGAACGCTACCGAGCCATTGCCAGGTTTACTTTGTTAAAAAGCCAGCTGAACCTTTTCATTTGATGTGATCGCGTTTTTTTGAAACCAGTAATGTCCATTGCAGTCACATGGCCTTGACCTCGCCCGGGTTAATTTGTGTTTTTTTTTAATTGGACAAAATAAGTACTGTCGAAAGCGGTAAAGTACTTGGTATTTATAGACACGTTTTGCGGTAGCTTTTGATCCTCTACTGTGGTGAAGTGATCCGCGCACAGATTAGGCCATGTCGAGAAGTTTGTTGGCTCTAACTCATTCACGACAGTTTGAAAGTTGCTTCAAGGAAAACTGACGTAGGAACTCGCAGACGATCGCTGGCTTGCCTGTAGAGCCTTCTCCTGCGATACTACTGATCTTGCAGGAATGCCATTTATTCCAGTTATGAGAGTTTAGTGGGAATTAATCGAAGGCAAACCGAAGATTAGTTTGCGGCTCTGTCTTAAGTCGTTCCAGACCATTTTATTTTAGATAGGTATGCATCAACGCCATCCTTCTAGTTTTAAAGAGGCCCTGCAACACTTTTCCAAGTAACTATCGAATTGCTTCATTAATGTAGTTTATTACCTCACGAGTGGATCGCCGCAAAAATTTTTAGAATTTGTGAAGTACGAGGGTAGTTAGAGAGATTTGTCGCACGCTGTAATTGCTTCCTCTCTTCTCTCGTCCCGACGAGAGCGCTGGAAGCTAAGCAGAGAAGGATGGCACGGGGGAAAGAAGTTACGTCACACTCGTGTCACAACCTTGAGCACTGTGTTTTTTTTTTCCTTCGAGCGCGCCGCTTACTTTCAGTGTGATCGCGAGCACGCGCGCGGGCACGTGGCGACCTTCCGCGGCGGCCACGGTAACTATGCAGCGCACGATTTTCAAATCAGCCAATGAACGGCAGAATGTACGATGACCGCTTGCAGACGGCTGAATGGATTATTGAAGACCCACATGTATATTTAGCAACTTTCTGTCATGGCATGGCGTCTTAGATGTGAAATACTTCGTACCAAACTTTACAATTTAGAAGAGACTGTTGATCAACTGAATGCTCGTACGTGAATCACTCACCCATCTACTCAAGCAAATGTTCGGTGCGTGAGAGATAAGGACAAGTTTTAGTTCTTTCGACGTCTAAGCCTTCGCGGAGAAATTACGCCTGCGTAATGAACGAAACTGGACTGTTCCTTCGGCTCTGAAGTACAACAACGGTTCCGAGTGTTATACTGTGTCGGTGTGCGATAATGAAGAATTTGCTATTCTTAAAATTATAGGCAATATCTATCTGCGTGTTGTCATCAGCCATTTGAAAACTGGCTTAGCTAGTTTTCAGTTTTCCTGTCCTTTGCGAATGTCAGCTATTCTACATTTGAATCTTTACATTCTATTTTCTTATACAGAAAGACAGCCAGCTGAATCCTCTAGTAATTATTCGGTTTTATGCGTTATGCATTGAGTTGAGCGTTTGAGTGGTCTGAGTGATCTTTTCTAAAGGCGGAAACGTGTGTCCCACAGGTGACAGAAAAAGCATCTATGGCGGGTACTTTCGTTGTTTCAAGAAACTAACTTAACTCTATCGACTTCGAGAAATTTTTAAAATGGTCACTCACCTACGCAAGAATTGTAGAAAAGTCCAAGCTTGTCTACAATAGTTTGGTTCTCGTCTACGAGGGTGATGTTTTCTAATAGATCTGAAGTCAAAGAGAAAAAAATCGTGATGACTCTGGTACACTAGCTAGCTATAGCTGATTGCACGATTGTTATTATGACTATTATTTGATAGGCACACGCAAATACACAGGGACACAGGGGAAGTAAGGAGAGAGCAAGCTGACAACTGCAACTTATATGGGCACAGCGAAACCATGCAGTGGTCACATCGCTAAGCGGCCACTATGTTTCCGTAGCCGATGATGTGCTCAAAATATGGCTACGCCCATCGGCGGATCTCCGAAAGTCATTTCAAAAATGAAGTGGAATAATTTTTAGATTGGTTGTGCTTTATGCCACAGCATACTCGTCAAGTGTAGAGCGTTTGTTGCGTTAACCGGGAAAAATTGTCAACGATCGACTTGAGTTGCGCAGATGGCCTTTAACTCTGCTTTAAACAGACTTCCCTAAAAATTTCACGGTGAATGTTTCTTGAAAGGTAGGTCTTGACCACGTTCACCATTTCCACCACGGTACAAACAGAAAAACGTATAGGGCCTAAAAACGTATTATGCAGAATCGTATCAACGAGATTCCACTCTATTTTAAGTCCTGTGCGAGATAAAGAGTTAACAAACATCATCAAAGTATTACTTTTTTACGAAAACGCAACTGACCTCCCTCCTGCACATTTTCTATGTTGCCCAATTACGTTTGTATGTATTTTCAGAGGCGATTCTCTTAGCTGTAGCACTTGTTCTTGCTTCAACAAAAAAAAAGTCACAGTTTCGCCACAAAGGCGAAGCAATGAATGCGGTAGCAACAAATGGAAGTGAGGCTGGCAGCTAAATGTTTTGTATCCGATCTCGCGTTACTGCAAAACGTTGGTGTAAGAGAATACGGAAGCTCCAGGGAGCGATGCTCTCCGCATAGTCACTTCGCGTTGAGAGCGCAGCACGTAGAAGGGTATACGAGCCGCCTGCTGTGATGGCTTTCGAGATAGCGCGCGTGCCAGCGATCGCGACCGCGCCCCGCGCGACACTCCCCCCCTCGCGTCTATTTTCATGCTCGTTAAAGAAGGGCGTGGCGTTTCCTGTCTGCTTCGACGGCAGCCCTCCCGAGCGGGGTGATGTTATCGCATGAACCCTTCGAGTGACGGAAACGGGACGGTTCGTTTGCTCTCTGCTTCGGCCGCGTTCGTCGCCCTCGCTCGCGCGCTTTTAGCCGTGGTAGAGCATACGATCCGCGAGGGGATTTTATCGATTTGGACTTCATACCGAAAGGACATGACGGCGACGGCAAAAACCCGTCGAGACTGTCCATATATAATTGCTATCGCAATAGAAACAGGGTGATGTTTCCGTGGAGGGCATTGCGTATGCACGTACACTTATCCCGGCATTAGCTGCGGTATTCATCCTATTTTTTTTTTCACGGGCATGTTTTACATCTTAGGCTCTAAATTTTCATTTTCGCGTTGCTTCAATTACCTATGGCGTTATTATTCACCGCTGTAACTTGTAAAACACTCTATAAAGTTAGCCGTCTATGGAAGCTTTCTTCATCCTGCTGGCGTGAAATGCCTAGCTCACTTATTTATCATTAAGGAAGTTTGACCAGAGCTTAGTTTTCCCATGACAACCTTTAGCTGCGCACGGCTTCTGGCAACATGGGCTAGAAAATGTTTTATAGAAGTTCGTTTTGTATACGAGAACGTCGTGGGTTTTTCACTGGGTGCCTTCTGTTCTGTTCTAACTGGCTTGCTGCGGATAGGTTGAGGTTCTTACCACCTAGGCTACTCAATCTCAATAAGCTCTGCAACGGAAAAAAATTACACCATCTCCCGCTAAAGGGGACCGTGAGACGATGCGAAACCGGAACACTTGCACGATCGAGTTCCGTTGGCGTTCGTTGGGCATGCTACCGACCTCGGGCATGCTACCGACCTCGTGTCGTGGAACGCGAAGAGGAATGCTACGCGCGTCGTGTCTTCCTCTAGCCTGGCCGTTAATTCTCACAGAGCGAGTGGGGAACGCGGTCGACAGGCGCGCGAGAGGGGGCAGCGTAGGAGAGGAGAGAGAAGGGGAGGGGACGCGCATGCGCTCATCGCGGCGTTGCGCAGGACCGAATTTCGGCATGTCGAGCCCGCATCAGACATCATCGGACCATCACACTTCATCCGAAGCATCAACGGAGTCAAGCGGAGTGAACCGAAGCAAGCGCTGAACTGAACGCGCGCAGCGCTCTACCCGCTTTATATTCACACTTGAAGGAGAGGAGACTAGAGAAGTAGAGTAGCGCATGCGCCGCGAGAGCAGAAGCGAGAACGCAGGAGAAGCGCAAGCATGTGGTAGGAGAGAAGTGGAGAGAGTAGCGCTCAGCTGTTGGAGAGAGGGAAGGAGGAGAGCTGCGCATGCGTAGTGTGAGTGCGGACGCCGACGCCGCGGGACATAGACCCGAGCAAGAGATGCTTCGCATCTAAAAAGAATGGTAATGAACAAGTAAAGAAAAAACATACACAATACTGAAACAAGTAAAATATAACTTGGCGATGGACAGTTCATTTGCAGGAGTCCACTTTTCAATATGACGTTCATGCGCACACATTTCTAAGTTCTGCCCACAGTACGCGGACCGACACATAAATTCATGTATAGTTAGACATGGCTGCTCGTCACAAACTCTTATATAGTCCAGTGTCCACTAAGAAGTATTTTAAAATGTTCGTCTTGTGCTGAAGATCCTTTTTTTTTTAATGTGAAGGGGCGCCTATCCAGACGTGCTAGTTTTTTCTATAACGTTCTTTCTTTCATTTGCGTACCTTACCCATTACAGAAAAATGAGACCAACATTCTCATCTTCATGGCCACAGCAGCACTGAGGTGAGTTGGCCTTACCTCGAAGTGTATCCCTCAGTTCGTCGTTGAGTATGCTGAAACTGTCCAGCGCTGACTTTTCAGCTGGTATCGGGTGATTTTCCATCCATCCGCCGCAAGCGTACGAGTAAAAATCTTCGCATGGATCAACCGATGTGTTGAGCGATTCGTTGATCATCTTGGCTGAGATGGAAGTTCAATCAAGCCAAATCACATATAGTTTATTTTGCTCATTTGCAAACGATAGAGCATTGCATAAGAAAATCATTTTGACCGGGCCTCTACTTCCATGCATAAATATTCTGAAAGTGTAATTTACTAATACAGGAAACGTCGTTTTTTTTTCTTTGGCGTACGTTTAAGTACTAAACTCTGTCCGGAGCAGCGACCTTAGGGTTCGTTTAGTTTTCTGCGAACTATTTGCTTTTAGTCATATGCCGTGGCATTCGTCGTTGCCGGCTATACACTCTAAGTCACCAGCTACACAAATACAGGAAATGTCCAAGAACTGTTCACAAGAGCTTTCTTTCAGGTAAACATAAATATCAGCAATACAAGTACTACATATGTGTGAACGTATAAAATAAAAGTTACGTGCATGTGACGGTTAAGAACAAAGACAATCGTATGTAAGAATTATTCAAAAGGCTTCAGTCTTTAGGCTTTCGTAAACTATACACGAGCATATTTTTTAAGAAGGATATCGATTACACTAAAGAAGTTATGTGTGTCTTTTTGTTGTCTTGTGTTTGTTCTTGTGAGTATTACATGAATTTATAGACACATTTTGAATGTCGCGTTCAATTGGGTTACATCATTTCGTTCTTGCAGAAATGTGACAATTTAGGTTTTGACTGTTTCTTTTTAGTGTTAAACATATATCCAAATGCCCTCTAAGTTTGTGTTTTCTCATTATGCACGTGGAAGACGAGTGTTGTATATATTCTACAAGTTGAAGTTGCTCCAGTTCATTGATCTACTCGAGACGATGTACTGGCGGCTACGGATACACGCGTCATCACTTCAGGAAGTTGAGGTGGAATACATTTTTTCTTAGCGTGAGTGTATATTAAGCGAGCAACCGTTATGACGTCAGCAAAACGGGTCTGTAATAAATCTGCTGCGCAATTTTAGAATGGACTGTATATAGTCGCAATGCAGCTTTATGTTGCACCTTTATGTTGCATCTTTATGTTGCAACACGCTTTTCTTTATGTTGCAACATCCTTTTCTTCAGTTGTAATCTAATTCGCAAGCTATAGAGTTGCCGTGAACGTAAAAAGTAGGGGTGCGTCAGCATCCCGAATTCTGGCTTTGCAAAATTTCGTAAATTGGAGTATTGTTACAGATAATGTATCTTCGAGTAATGTATTGAAACGAACCAAAGTAAGTCGCTGTCAGCTGAGAATATCTTACCTCGTTGGAGGCACACGGGAGTGTCGCATACAAAGTAGTCTTCTCCATTTAGGGTTCAGGCAAAAAGACGAAAAAAAAAGCAAGAACGTTACGCCAGAAGAGAAGCCATTAAGACATTTTGCATACTTTGCATACTTTGCAGATATTTTGCAAAGTATCCATTCAACTGTATTTATCGCGTACAGCTTACTTCAAATGCTTACGAATGACGGCTAAGTTGATTGCCGGAAACGTTCGTATGATGACGTCACCACATGATGATGATTTCTCGCATCACTTCGTGTTGGTGCCGCCGGCGACCGTATGGAAAGGCTTGTGGATCCCTGGCAGCCTAGCCCCGGGCCCAATATCAACCGTTGGGCAAATAAAGTTTATTCAACTCAACAACTCGACTAGGGAACTTCGCCAAAGGTGGTGACAAGTTCAATTATGGGATACCTATAAGGCTAGTTTGGGTGCATCAGCCGAGGCGGGCCGCGGAGTCGATCAGTCAACCGATTCGCGATTTCTAATAAATGGCTATGCCTTAAGTAGCGATGGCCTACAATTCTGCCATATAAACAATTGCTCTCACGCCAGTAATTAAAAAAAAGTTCATTTGTGTGTTTTTGTGTATCGCTTCAATGTCACTTTAGGTGCGGCTAATTAATTCCGCTTCGGCGTAAAGTTCGTGCGTGAGAATGACAGGAGCCGGTCTATCGTACGATCTTTATTAGAATTATTTATGGCCTAAAAAAACACCCTATATAGTTCGATAGCGTCAAAACAGCGCTCGTGGGACGCGCAACACAATAGCGCTGGGGGAGTTTTTGAGGGCTACTCGCCTTAACAAAATTCTATGAATGACTCTCTTGCATATATATGTGTGTTTATGACTGTACGTATTATTTGTGCGTGCGTGTGATCATTGTATACGTCATTATCATCACCCGCCACCTGAAGTAGCAAGCCGGGCGATAAACCAGGCTAACATCTCCGGGTGTATAATTGAATATTGCTATCTATCTATCTATCTATCTATCTATCTATCTATCTATCTATCTATCTATCTATCTATCTATCTATCTATCTATCTATCTATCTATCTATCTATCTATCTATCTATCTATCTATCTATCTATCTATCTATCTATCTATCTATCTATCTATCTATCTATCTATCTATCTATCTATCTATCTATCTATCTATCTATCTATCTATCTATCTATCTATCTATCTATCTATCTATCTCTGTCTGTCTGTCTGTCTGTCTGTCTGTCTGTCTGTCTGTCTGTCTGTCTGTCTGTCTCCATCCGTTACCGTAGTATGTATCGTTTATTATTTCATAGCGTTCACCAACTACGTCCGTGCAAGTCATCAAGGAGTATACGACGGCATCCGTTTGTCACAAATGCCTTTTATACTGGACAATATCACTTTTATTTTTCGGCCTGTTTTTTACCTTTGCGATGATTCATCCAGGCTAGCTAGTGCGAAGTGTTGTCAAACCACGTTCACTGGCAGCTTTCCTGCTTTGCGCGGAGCTTGGTGAAATCATTTGTATCCGTGTGTCCTTTAAAAGAGTGCTGACAGAAAATTTTGAAGTGGAGATAACACTAGAGATGGCTTTGTGTGGACAGAGATACATCATCTTCAAGATATCAACCTCTAATATAAGCGAGAACATACTAAAAGCAGTCTTAAAGTTCGTGCCACGCAACTGCACGGGACATGGTGCACCTGGCGACCTAGACGTCAACTTTGTTTGAATATCAACGACCAATTACTGCCTGCGTCACGAGTTTGTGTTGGCTGTTTTGCTCGTGTCGTGCGCTCTCTCCCACAGCCGTAAAACGCGGCGCGTGTGTCGACTGCGTCACTGTTTTGTGTGCTCACGTGACAACTGTATTTACTGGCAAAGCCCGCTGAGTTCCGACTCTCTCAGAGCTCTCCTAAACCGTAACTGCGACGGGGCGCTATGAAAACGTCTCCAGATAATTAACTGTCGCGGGCTCGAGCAAACGAGGCTTCCGGCCATGATAAGTGGGCCGTTAGGCATTTATTGCAAAAGCAAAAACATGGTGTAAAATTTTTGTGTCACTACACTTTGAAAAAAACTATAACACCATTCGGACGCGGTTAATTTGCACCTCAGCGCTAATGCGAAGTGAACGGAATGTATATTCCGTAACCGTAAAACATTTGTACGGGTTAGCTTGCACAACCGCTCTATGCTAACATAGATACCCTGTTTTGTTGTTGTTTTTTTTCGCAACATTACAACGTTACCTTGGCTTTAATATGATCCGCAATAAAGGTCACAGTATATGTCAAATACAACGCCAGGCAATGGCGTCCAATGCAAGGGCGTCACGGCGTCAAAGGTTCTTTGTTTTAGGACACTAGGTTCAACTCAAGCGTGCTGTCGATTGTGCTACTTAAAACATTGTCGGTGTTGTATAAAGTACTTAAAATGTTTCGTCTGTATGTGGCAACGAGAATTCCGCGTGGAACTAGGCCTACGAGTTTACGGAGCACAGTATCAGAAGGTACGATTCGATTAACACGTGTGAGCATTATTGAACGGAAGCACGTCCTTCTACAAACAGCGAACGGATCTGGTATCGGCTGACTATAAATGCTCGGCTGATGGTAGCACTTTTCAGAAACGTGAGCTCGTTACGAATACGGAACGGTAATGTAAACTTACCTCTTTCTTCCTGCCCTTTTGGCATGGGCAAAGCAAAACATGCCCATGTTAGTAGGCCTGTTAGCAATACTGGATTTACAACTTTCATATCGGCTTCTAGAAGAGATAGAGAAGAAAAACACAATGACACCTTGATGGTGGTGATCAAAGTGCCTATATAGACTGGTTGCCGCGGTCCTCTATATCCTCGGCCTATGCTTCCGCCAGTCCCTTACGGGCTCGTCCCAGCATACCTCCTGTCCCTCCCTCTTAAAGCCCAGTAAATGTTTTCACCACCACCCCACCAAACCTCCTATGATTCCTACTGATTTATTGCATTCCTACAATCTGTGACGAATCCGTCGTTGCATCAGGAACTACAGAAGCGGTCATGCTATTTATACTTGCTGTGCGTCGCCCGAAATTCTTTGTTCAGTTTTCGTAACCGTTATATATTAAGTGACATTCATACGCGCAGATTTATTACGTAATATTTCACGAACCGTCACACTAATAGCCATGATCATACTGATAGAGGAAGATGATTGAAGTGATAATGACGTGCTATTAAACAGCCAATTGCGAAATACACTTCGGAACCATACTGAGCGGTGTACTTTACCGTTATCCATATCCTTCGCGCTATCACATATTTGAAACCTACGTGCTCTGTTTTCCGCTCTAATAGAGACTTATGGTCAGTTAAGGTGCCGCCTAACGAACAAGGTATAATACATCATTCCCACGTGACGTGGCATTCAATTCTGCACGCGTTGTTTATGTAAATTTTACGGTCAGCAAGCGAGCGTCTTTGTGCAACCTGAACATGAAATTCCAAGAGCGTTACGCGCCAACTGGTCAATTTCAATCCCTAACATTATGCAACGTAAAACGCAAGAAAGCTTACAGGATCGAGCGTCAATCTGCGCTACAATGTGAAGATCTGCGCAGTCCTTTAGAAGCCGCTGAAAGCTCTCAGGAGTGAAGCGTTTGGAGGCTAGTTTCTTCAAGAGCATTAAAAAAAAATATTTATTACACGTGTTGTTGAACCGTTGCTTTAGTTCTCACGGATATGTGTCAGAGAAGGATCCGTATCTTGTCTGTCACGATTGCATTGTCCGGCAGCACCTATGTACACTGACACCATGTAAGGGCGTGACGGAACACCTTTTCATTACTTGACGTGTGACCTATACTTCTACAGAGCCTGTTTTTCCATTTCGCTAGATGCCCGCAGGTTCTATTACGCGTGTATCGGTGAGCGGTTTCCAGGCTTCATGACCGCGTTGTCCTAACTGTTATTTCTTAAAAACGATCACGTCCAGTATAAAAAGTCTTAACAATAAAGTTTCGCTATTTTGGTCGGACCCATCTGTCCACAGAGCGCGTTCATGCAATTATGACGTTGTACTCGCCATTTCGTTTCTGTGAATGTCAAATTGGCGCGATTTCTAGATCAAAGGCTGTTGTGAGTGGTTATCTTTATTTTAGGAATACTTTTTCTCGAGAATTTATACCTTTTTTTTTGCAATGTTTAATTCGTCGGCCTTTTTCGAAGTATACCTGGAGAATTACCGAGAAATTTAGCTCTTTTTTTTTTAATTCGTGCAGACCTTTGAAGCGTTCACCCGCTGGTGTAGGTTAACAGGTAACGTGTCACTCTGCTAAGCTCGATGGTGTGGGTTTGATTCCAGGTTACGGTGGCTGCATTTCGGTGAGGCTGAATGCAAGGACATCCGTGCAGTTTGACTTAGTACGCTTATAATAGCCCCATGTGGTTCCACACTACAGCGTACCTCATAATCATGTGTGTTTTTTTGTTGGCACGCAAAACCCCAGACATTATTATTATTATTATTATTATTATTATTATTATTATTATTATTATTGAGCTGTGCGCTAATCCCCTCTAAACATACGGCGCGCGCGACCGTAGGCCACCAAACCCGGTTGGCCAAAGTGCGCATTTCCAGCCGAATATGTGCCCTCTCTCTCTCTCTCTACCCTTCTCTCTCTCTCTCCTTTCTCTCTCTCTCCGGCTCCTATCTCCATGCGCCTTTCGCGGGATGAAAGACGGCCAGCTCGTTTCCTTTCTGCCTGAGCAGCGATCATCGGCAGCCCTCGCGTAGACGCTGCGCGGAAATATATTCATATTAACTTTAATATTGAAAGAAGCGGCCCATTTGGGTCATGTTGAAAAGAAACAATAAAAATTTCGGTACGCTAATAAAGAATGGGCGAGCACCAAGGAACAGTGTTGCTATTTTTGATACGGTACATCGAACCTACTTTTTATTATATATTATCGTTTATTATTATTATTTATTAATTATTATATATATTGTATATTAGTAAATTCTTCAGGGGAAATATGATTGCTGGTGATGTCATTTTTCCTGGGAACAGATTCAAAGGATTTCAGGGTATGACGCACGACAGTGTCAAAATTTATTTTAAAAATCCTAGGTGACTGAGCTTAGTACGTCGATCGTATGGCATAGAAGAACATTTAAACCATAAGACGCAACCATACAGTAGTGCGAAGGTATACGGTCAAGCGATTGTGTTTCACTGAATACGGTTCACGTGAAGCGCCTTCAGAAAGACAGCGTGTGACGCACACGACGCTGTTTTGACATGAGATTTCCAGGCCATGCGGACAGTGATTTTCTGTTACGGAAAGAGCTTATGATGGGAAGGTAGTGACAGTATTTCATTGTTGATGGAGACTTAAGAGGAGGGACAGATAACAAAAAGAAAACTGCGCTGAAGAAAAAAATTGGCCGCGTATTTGCGAGCTTCGCTGCAAATGTCGTCGAAAGACGATAGTCTTCTGCCAGCCGTACTACATGAGTCGTGGTCTCATCCGCGGCCACCCGTGATGCTGTTCTCGTACCATTTCCGTCCTGGCATGATAAATGCAATGGAGCCGTTGAGCTCGTTGCTCGGACGTTTCCTGGGCATGCTTGAGACGACGGGCGCCGGCACGCCGGCGCTTCTCCGCTGCAATTTGGTCCTCGGTCTTTTCCCTGCGTTGTCTGGGCGTGTCTTGTAGAGTGGGTTTTATTTCATCAGACATCGCCTCCTCTATGTTGAATCGGCCGCATCTAGCTGACATTGATAAAATAGAGGAGGCGCTGCATAGGATATGGACGCCATCTGGCAGTGGCGTCGGTAAACATGAGCTTGCGAAGAACCCAGGGCTACTGCCAGGTGGCAACACCATATCGTCGGCAGCATACTGTCGGCAGAGGGCTTTTTCGTGCATAGCGTCGCATTTTCAGCGCAGCCTTAGAAACACTAGGCTCTTTAGAGTTACGCATCTATGTATTTTCTAGTGAAGTAACACAACACCTAATACTTGCGTATTGATGTTGCGCCTCAGATATGCGTAATATTTGCTTTTGGTCGATTATGTTCTCAAGCATGAACGCAGCTACCGGTTCAAAATGGCTGGGCGTTCAGCAAGCGCTTAAATTTGGCTGGGTGGTTGAATTGTGTGACACACAGAGAGCCAGAAAGACAGACAGACCAAAATTTCTGCGTTCAAGTGTCCCAACGAAGACTATATCGTCTTTAAACAACCACAGGGTCCCTTATACGTTCGCCTGACACTCGAAGGCGAAGGCGCGATATGATACTGAGGGACGCTGTAGTGGAGGGTTGAAAATTTCGACCATCTGGTGTTCCTTAACGTGCACCTAAATCTAATGGCGTATTCGGATGGGCGATTTCGAGCGCTCTGAAAAGTGGTCACGCGTTCGGTTGGTAGAATCCGAGCGCTCGAACAACCTTCGGTTGGTTCTTTCGGAGCGTCAGCCTCCGACTCTGAGCGCTCCCGGCCGCTCTGACCTCGAAGTGAGAGCGTGGTGCGATCTGGCCGGGGCCCGGGAGGGGGGGGGGGGGGTCACGTGATATTAGACGCCGCGTTTACTGGCTAGTGACAGGGTGACAGCGCGAGCGCGCATTTCGCAAGGGGAGAGCATCGGACGCGTAATACCTTGTACATGAATGTACGTGAATATTCAATCAGTGTGGTGAAAAAAAAAAAAAACGACAACAACAAACGAATGGACGAATGACCCTTACTGGCGTTCGTTTTCATACGAGGTTCTTGTTGTCTTTTTTTTTTTCGAGTCGGGGGGGGGGGGGTACACACACTAATATAATGACGCACATGCGATCTGGTGCAAGAAAAAAAAGAAAAAGTCACAGTTTCGCCGCAAGGGCGAAGCAATGAATGCGATAGCAAGAAATTATTGCTATACGAAGTGAGGCTCGCCAATGGATACTCTCAGTTTGAACAGCGTTCCTGTTGCAAAGGCGGCCGAAGCAGCGAAGGAAACTAGCGTGCTTCAACTGTCGAGCTGTGACACTTGATAGTTCGCGCTCATCTTCTGTTTGTTCGTTTAGCGGCGTCCCTTCAGCTCGAGTGACTTTCGTACGCTCGGTAACATGAGCGCGGACATCACGGTGAAAGCGTGAAACATTCCTCTTCCCCTCACCGCGAGAAAACCGCGCGAGCAGACAACGGAAGGGCAATGTTCTCGAAGCGGGCGGAGCACAGCTGAGCACCCCGAAGCCGATAAGGCGCGGGGACGCGCGATGCGTGAGCGAGCGCGGGCCCTCGAATTCGATCGGCCGGACGCGCGCTTCAAGCGAGACTTCCTGGACCGCAGCTTCGGATATAGCTGCGCGGTGTGCGATCGACTGTGGTTCGACAACAACCTCGAGCCCCATCTCGGGCGTGCGCAACGCCGCCAACAAGTTGAACGCGTTGCGGCGGTTGCGGGTTCTTTGGAACGAGTTCGGAAGACAGATCATCATCATGAGTAAAAGTGCTTTGCACTTAAAAACGGCCAGACCTCCGTGGGTCGGCTGGCGCGTGCTCTCTCGCTGCCGTCTCCTTCGCTCGGCATTCTAGCCACTGTAGCTCGGCTCTGCAGTTTAGTCGCGCGCGCCCCCTCATAGCATCACCCCGTGCTTCGCACTTCCTCATACTCCCCTTCGGGGAAATGCGGGTTTTTTCTGAATTATTTTTCTTTGGGGCTTTTATATATATATATACATACTTATACATATACGGTGCATGACGGCGACGGGGACGGACATTTTCCAGCCGAGACTGTCCATATAATTGCTATCGCAATAAAACAAGCACTGCGCAACACAAAAACAATAAAATCATGATAGCGAAGGTGAGCGTAAGTGAGCCGTTATCTAGCAGGCTTCGGCCGAAATGGCTCGTCTTAGTCACGCCTGTATTAATGCGCTGTCCGTTCACTAATAAGAAACCAGATTATCTGTTGTACCGGCGTCACACGGGCACTTTTCATCGCGATCAGAGTCAATCCCGATCGAATTTCTTGATCGCAATAAAAATCATCGCTAATATACGGTACAAACTAAACCGGATCGAGTTTGGCGCAAACGTAAGTCAAATAGCAATCAGGGAGCCAGATGTCGATGAGTATATCGCGCTGGTCTCGATCCCGATCGAACCCGATCGCTATTAAAGATTAAAGTGACCGTGTAGCAGCACCTGATCCGAATCGAGCCTAATCCGGGTCGGCCCCGATCGCGATCAAAAGTGCCCGCGTGACACCGGTATTGATTACGGCGTTGTCTGCTTTATCACCATTCACCTTATGAGTGCATATTCTTATCGTAAAGTCACTGCAGTTGCCCCTATTAGGCTTTATACTTTGGTTGAATAGACCTTCGAAAATGGCGCTTCTTTGCGCCACGGAATACCACGTCTACCAATGCTCACTGCATGTAGACGGCTATTTTCCAAGTGCCCTCTTAAGTGACTAGGGGAGGGTCAATGTATGGGCAGATTTTGCGCCTCCACTCTTAGGTTATTAGGGGGGGGCGGCCGCCCCCCCCCCCCCCCCCCCTGTGCGCACGCCTATGCCGAAAAGCCTGTCAAATTGCAGCCGATAAGAAATCGAATGGCATGCATAGTCTACGATAGGATAGAGAAGTGATCACTACCCCTTGTTTGAATACCTGTTCTCCGTGTAACTCTGAAGCAATATCGCTTGAACCGAGTGTCAAGTCTAGGCACCTGGAGTAGTTCTCTATTCTGAATTTATATTTGTAGTTCGCTTCCGCGACAGTCAACGCACGCACTTCACCACGTGACATTGTGCGCATTAACGTACCAGAAAAATATTGCACCTTTCGCGTATTTTTGAAGTGGACCTGTCAGTGCTGAAAGTGATTCAAAGGGTTACTGTGTAACGCACAATATTGTTAGAAATTAAGAAATATGAGATGATTCATCTGAGTACCCGAGACTTACCGGATAGAATAACACATCACTCCAAAGTGGCAAATACACATCCATGAGAAGGAAAGATCAAGCGGTTGTCTCACTGCACTGTTCACGTGGAGCGCCTTCAGAAAGGCGGCGTGACGCACGCGACGCTGTTCGGAGAAAGATATCGACGCCATGCGGACAGCGTCTTTGTGGTTGTTTCGAGAAGAACCTGTGATGAGATCTTAGTGACAGTAGCTGATTTCGGTACAGGAGAGAGAAACTGCACGCTAGAGGAACAAGACAATGACGGCGCGCTAGTTGCGCCCTATTTTCAGTGTTTCTCATGCGCAGTTTGTGTGTGTGTGTGTGTGTGTGTGTGTGTGTGTGTGTGTGTGTGTGTGTGCGTGCGTGCGTGTGTGTGTGTGTGTGTGTGTGTGTGTGTGTGTGTGTGTGTGTGTGTGTGTGTGTGTGTGTGTGTGTGTGTGCGCGTGTGTTTGTTTCGCTACGGCTTCCTCTGCGATACGGGTTGATTCTCAGGGTAACAGCAATGCCAAGGTCCTGGATTACGTTGTTTATAGCCCTTTCCTAAGGTCTGCTGGCATTCAATGCAAAAGCTATCGCCGAATACAGTCCTAAAGAAGGTGCTATCTGTATAAGGGTAATCGTTTGGACAGGAAAAACGGCACGAAAGGAAGAACACAGATCGCGACATTATCAGAGAAGTCAGCGCCGCTGTCTGCGTCCCTCCTTTAGTCCCGTATTTGAGCGCTGTTTTCTGCTTATGTAACTATCTTTCTCAAAATCTTAAGTTTCTTGACAAGAAGACTGAACTCATAGAAAATTTTTCCAGGAGAAACAATATTTTCATCACTTTCGGATCGACTTTAATAGGATTAACGTTAAAGCAACGTAACGATACATCTGATTGTCGTCCCCATAACGCGTCATGTATCATGGCATAATGGCAGCCTCCTTTACACGTTTTCTTCAGTATACGTTGTGCGCCATTTTATGACGTTGTTGCGCGTTAATATACGCAATGTTTCAGATAAGCTTGCGAAATTGTTAAACACGATGTTTTTCTAGAAAAAAAAAACATGGTTGATCCCTCTGTCATAGGAATCGGTATAACACGAAAGTGAAACGTGTCTTCACAGACGTAGTTGAGCGTTTGTTGCCCATTCTTTCGCCCCAAGGGCGAAGGAATGAATGCTACAGCAACAAATTGTAATGTCACGCGAAGAACGGCAAGCAGCTCGAAACTTGCAACGCGCTGCTTAAGCAGAAAGGACGCATGGAACGGACATACACAGGATGAGAGCAAATTGTAACATTTGTAGCTTATTTCTGCGTGAGCATCGCGCTCATTTCGCAAAAGCGGCCGCTGCAGTGAGCCAAGTGACCTTCCTACTCTCAACACAAGACGTACGAACCACCGCGATCACGAGATAAGCGCACGCACGAGCGACCATGCCCTGTAGATGCGGGCGCTCGTCGCAACGGCGACGATCTTTAAAGCGCGCTCTTCGAGAACTTCGCGCCATCTCGCTACTGATAACGAAAACATGCTGTAACACCGATCTCTGAGTACCGCCACCAGCAAATGGTGTATATAAATAGCTCGCCGTTAGCACTGCGAAGGACGTGCCGTCCGTGGCCGAATCGTTTCGCGCTGCGGAGCGAGGGGTCGTAAGTTCGATTCCCGGTGACGGAACATTTTCTTCGAGTTTTTTTTCTTTGCCCATTGTTAGTCTTTATATTTTACAACATCATATCCGTGACGGAAATACGTCAGAAGAGCCGTGGTGGACCTCGGCATAAAACACTTTCGTGTTAAAATTATGCAGTTGTACTCAACTTGAAAGCTGTATAGGAAGTGCGGAGCAGCGATTCGCCTGGCCTTCAGCGACCAACTCAACGAGACTGTGTTGAGGTCCTAGATGGAAAGACATTATTAGGTGAAGTTGAACTGCGCTTGGGGCGAGGCACCAGAGTAGAAGTAGACAGGAGGAACGCAGCCTGTGAGCGTCGCTGAAGGATCTACGTTCCTTCAACGACGCTCGCGTTCACGGGCAAGCGTGCCCTGGCGTTCCAACTGTGCAGTCTGCTAGTCCTCTATGGCGGGAAAAAAAAAACAACCTCAATTTGTGGTGCAGTGGTGCCCTCTCCCCTTCTCCTTTCCCTCCCACTCTCTCTCTATATCTCTCACATCACTCCTCACCCTCATTTCACTTTTCTGTCTTATTGCTATACTATATTATACACGTCTATACTATGCTCAACCCGCTCCCCCTTTCCCGCACCCTTACTATAACCATACTATAAAAATCTGTGCTATGCATGGTTTTGCCTGCGTGACGCCATACGTGGTTATGCTAAGCTCTACCATCTGCTTCCTGCTCACTCTCACTTACCTATGCATGATACCTGATGCCTAATGCCATGCATGGGTATGCTACGATTTCCTTCTCCTTTCCTCCTTTTCGTCTTCCTCATAACACTCCACGCTCACCTTCCTGTCCTGCACCCTTGATATACGTGGCTACGCTACGCACTGTTTTGCGTGCGTGACGCCAAGCGGCGACATAAGGTGACAGCATATTACCTTCCTCATCTCCCTCCCTTCCCTCCTTCTCACCCTCACGTCGCTTCTCGTCAGCCTCACTTCCCTTTCCCGCCCCCTTATTATTAACTTGGGATAGAAAGAGAGAAGTGCACCCTGTCGCAGAAACGAGACGAGACGATCGAGACAAACTGCGTTCGATGCGAACGATGAGCAAGATTCTTCTTTTTCTTTATTTGCTCATTAATGCGCGCGCTCTTCCGTGCCCGCTGTCTTCTTCTTCTTCTCCTTGTCTTCGGCGAGTTTGTATAGGTTCCGGCCCGCATGAAGTTTTGTTCTCGTCATCCGAAACAACCTTCAAGTTTGTATATATGTTGTATAGGTCTCCGAATGAGTTTTCCGTTGGTTTTCAAAAGACAGGAGCGCGTCTTCCCGTCGACTCCCGAATAAACTTCCATGACTTTAGCCAGGTTCCAGAGTGATTTAGGAGTGCGTGAACCAAGCAGTACGATATCTCCTCGGTTCACTTTCGTTGCTTGTTTACTTGCGTTAGCTTGCTCTCTCAGTTCTTTCAGATATTCTTTGTTCCATCTTTTCCACCAGTCTTTCGTGACCTTTTGTCGATTTCTCCAGATTTCTTCTATGTTGGCTTCGTGTTGATCTTCGTTATTGCCTGGAAGCCTGTATTTTCCACCTATTATGTCAGCCGGCACAATAGGTAGCGGCTCATCCGGTTCGCTGTATACATAAGTCAACGGTCTGTTATTAAGCACAGCTTCAACTTCAGCGGTGATTGTTTCCATCTCTTCTCTGGTTAGCAGTCTCTTTCCGATGACTTTTCTCATTGATGATTTCATGCTTCGTATTATCCTTTCATAGAAGCCTCCCCACCAAGGTGCTTGTTCGGCGATATATTTCCACTTTATTTGATCTCCTTGGCTAACTCTTGCAGAGACTTCTTCTTGTAATTCTTTGAGCATGCGATTGATTTCTCTGTTGGCCTTCTTGAACGTCCTTGCGTTGTCACTGTATATTGTGCGACATAGGCCTCTTCTCGCGGTAAATCTTCTGAATGCATGTAGGAATGCGTCTGTCTTACAGTTGTCCACAAGTTCGAGATGTACAGCTCTCGTTGTTGCGCACACGAATACTGTAATGTACAGTTTTCTCGTGCCTTTCACTGTGTCCTTTATAAGCATTATAGCTTTATAATCGTTGGCACTTTAAACATCCGTGAATTACATTCTTCACCAGCTGCCTTCCTTGGATTATCCAATACTTGGTTCTAAGCTGCGAAAGCGTTGCGCTTACTCCTCCGTGCAACGCGAGTTGATGAACATGTCGTACTAGCAGCTTCGTACCGGCCGTCCACTTTGGTAGCATAGTTGGATGTTTTTCGTTGTAGGTTAATCCGCTTTGAGACAGGCGACCCTTGTGTCTTATCAGCCCTTGATCATCTTCGAAGACTTCCCTGCCGTAAAGAAACATCCTTGTTGTCTTAGTATTGTTGCTCTTGTTCAGTGTGATATGTTCCCGTATTTGTCGTTGCTCTATTTTTATTATCGTCGACTCTGCATTCTTCAGTTCCTCATAGCTCAAATCTCCAATTATCCGTTTCTTCTTTCTTATAATCTGTATGTATCTCAGAACCCAAGCTGTTACCCTGAGCAATCGGATGTACGTTCCATACTTCTCCGCGTCGATCACTGCCGGAATTGGCACGCATGTGTTAGTCGCATAGCATTCGCTACTTTCGACGTTTTCTTCCGTCTCCGTCTTCACTGTAGTCCTGTTTTCCGTAACAAGCCACTTTGGACCATGCCACCATAGTTCCGACTGTATCAAACTCTTTGCGCTCACACCTCTGGTCATGAGATCAGCGGGGTTCTCTTCACTTGCAATGTATTTCCACTCTGACAGCTTTGTTTTCTCCTTTATCTCCTTCACCCTATTTTCTACAAAGATATCCCTCTTTTTCTGTCCATGTAACCAACTGAGAACAATGGTCGAGTCCGTCCAATATCTTGTTTCGTCAATCTTTCTTACAAAGCCACTTCTGATGTATTCCGAGAGACGTGCCGACAGCAATGCAGCCATCAGCTCGAGTCGCGGCAACGACATTTCTTTCATTGGCGCTATTCGTCCTTTTGCAATGAGTATATCAGCCTCTTTTTCACTCTCGTAGTCATTTACTAAGTAGGCTGCTGTTCCGTATGCATATGGGCTTGCATCGGAAAACAAATGAAGTTCCGTTTGAATAGGTTTCCTCCTCTGTTTCACATCAATCCATCTTGGCACACTGAACTCTTGAATAGATTCCAGCTCTTGAGTCCATTTCCTCCACAACTCCGTTTCGTCATCTGGTAGTACGTCATCCGAAGACGTTCCTTTCCTCCACATGTTTTGTAGTTCTCGCTTGGCTGTTACCGTGAATGGAGTGAAGACTCCCAGCGGATCGTATATCCTTGCTGTGAGCTGTAACATTTGCCTCTTCGTTAATGTACCGCTTGTATCGATGTCTTTTATTTCAAACGATGGTAGGTACAGTCTGTCTTCCTTGAAATTCCATCTGATGCCAAGAACCTTTATTTGGGAGGAAGTTCCGACGCTTGCATTTTCCTCTTCCTTCTTTATAGTTTGTTGTAATCGAGGCTCATTCGTATTGAACTTTCTCAGGGTCATCGACGCCTCTTGGAAGATTTCTTTTGACTCCCGGTAAAGTTTTTCGGCTTCTTCGGGCGATTCGGCTCCCATTATCACGTCGTCGACGTAGATGTTGCTCCTCAGCTGCTTAATGGTCTCCGGAAACTTATCCTCCAACTTGCTGAGGTGGTGTTGCACTGTTGCTGCCAGCAGGAACGTACTCGGAGCAGTGCCAAACGTTACTCTTGACATTCGCCAAGTTACAACTCTTGCATCGCTTCCACTCGGAAGTCTGTCCCACCAAAGAAAACGTAGTGCGTCTCTGTCTTCCTCATGTACCAAAGTTTGTAAGAATGCCTTTTCAATATCAGCTGTCATTGCAGTGCGATGGTGTCGGAAGTTCATCAGCATGTGCACAAGATCGCAATTAAGATTCGGTCCAGTTTCGAGGTTGTCGTTTAAAGATAACCCTTTTGTGGACGATGAGGATGCATCAAATACTATTCTTATTTTTGTAGTTTGACGATCTTCCCTGATTACGGCTTGGTGCGGCATATAGTAGCAGTGTGTCAGTGGTGCACTTTGGTCCTCGGCCACTTCTTCCACTCCACTATTCAAATATTCTCTGATGGCACTGTCGTAACGCCGCATTATACTTTCGTCCTTCCGTAACTTTCGAGTGAGCTGTTTCAGTCTGGTCATTGCTACACTCTTGTTTTCATCAAGCTCCACGTTGTCTTTCCATGGAAGTCGTACCGAGTATCTCTTCTCTTCATACTTCAAGTTCCTGTTGAAGTACTCCATCACATCTTCTCTCTTTGCATCTTGCTCGGTGCCCTTTATGCCGATTGTTTCAATATCCCAGAAATACTTTAGTTCTGTCTCTACGTCTGATTTTTCCACTTCAACGTGAAGTACCATAACGGTTGACATTTTCATTAATGTTGCAGCTAACTTGTCTTTGCCCTGCACTGTCCAACCGAATATGGTCTCTGCTGCTGTCAACTTCTCTTCCAGTTTTCGAATTCCTCCGGTCATTATTTGCCAATACTGGTCTGATCCAACAAGGATTCCGATTTCCCTGCAGTCTGTGCTTGTATAAAGGCCGTCAGCCAGCTTTAATCCATCGTCTTCGTACTTCGTCTTCAGTGAGACAGGCAGGAATGGTATTCTTTCTCTTGATATTACATCAACTTCTAGTGCTTCCAACAAAACTTCTTCACCATTGTATGCACTTCTAAGTTTAACTTCAACCGAATTCATAGTCTTTTCATCTTGTCCGCCTCCGAAAGAGCCTATCGTCAGCCTTTCTTTTCCTTTGACCGGACAACCAAGTTTCTCCGATAAGCTCTTAAGAATGAACGTTCTTTGGCTTCCGGTGTCTAACAGAACCCGACAATAGCATGACTTGTTTTTACCTTCTGCTAGTGCCACTGCAGTCTGTAGAAAAATGCTTGATGATATGTTCATATATTGGCATGCAGACTCTTGCTCTTCCTTATTTTCATTTGTGCCTTGCACGTCCGCTGTACATTGAGCTGTAAGTTCTTTTCTCCGACACATGGACGTTGCATGCCATTTCCCACATATTTTACACCTTATGTTTGCCTTGCATATTCTGGCGGTATGTCGAGGCCTCGTGCAACGGAAACATCTATTTGACGCTTTTAGCTTCATTTTCTTCTCTTCATGCGTCATAGTTTTCCTACAGTCATCCGTATAGTGGGTGTTGGTCTCACAAAATATGCAAAACTTTGCGGCTGTACTCTGAAAATTAACTGTTCTTTTCTGTTGTCTACCGTCAGATTTGTTGCCGTAGCTTTCCTTCCGTTCGCTCAATTCTTCTCTGCACTCTACTTGATCTTCGATATATCTCATCAGACACCTCAGAGTCTCTTCGTGATGTTTAGCTGCATTCTGGTCTTGCATTGAAGATCTGCCGGCCAATTCTCTTTGTCTCAGCTGGAACCCCATGTGCATCTCCACAGGTAAAGATCTTTCCAATACCGGCAGGAGCATTGACGCATATGACTCGATTTTCACGCCTAAGGATTCCAGCCCACGTGTGTGCACTTGTACCTTGTCTGACAGTCTTCTTAATCCTTCATAGTCGCTGCAGCTTGCTACTGTACTCAGGTTAGTTAGCTCTTTCATGTGCATTTCTACAAGCGCTTCGTCTTTTCCGTAACGCTGCTTGAGCAGATCGATAGCTTTCATGTAGTTGCTGTCTGAAAATTGAAATCCCTCCACGGTAGCTGCCGCTCTCCCGGTTAGTGATGACAGAAGGTAGGTGAACTTTTGGTTCTCGTTTAAATCAGTTCTACCGTGAAGAGCTGACTCAAACTGATGCCAAAACCTCTGCCACTTCCTCTTGTCGCCATCAAACTTCATTAATTCTACCTTTGGTAGCTTTACGGCCGTTGCTTGCGGCACTTGCCTAGCACTGTCATTAGAGGTGCCTTGCGCCCTCCCTGTCTCGCGCTGTTCTTGTCGACAAAGGTACGCATTGATGTTGTGCGGAACGCTAATAATCTTCAGCTCGTACTCGGTTGTTTTCGCAAACTCGGATTCGGCTGTTTCCGGCGTTACAAACTCTTCCATCTGCTCGTCCACTTTCTTTAATATTTCTGCGATGCCTTTGATCTGGCTGGCTAGCAGCGATATCGCTGTGGGATCTTGATTCTCCTTAATCTTCTTTTCTGCTTCGCTTGCTAGGTTTGTTATTTGCGTCCTCAGCGTTTTTCTTTTCTTTGAAATCACGTCTCGGTTCATTTTGGATAAATTAGGAACTGCTGGTCGCTTACAGATTTCAGCGGCGAGTCTTCATCCGTGTCTGTGTCGCCCTCCGTGTATGTGCCGCTCTCAGCTGTCGATGTCCCGTCTCGCAGCCGTCGGTTCGCACTGGGTCCTCCTCTTCTTCCGTCTTCTGTGACCAGTCCTTCGTCCTGGTATCCCATGGCCAGTCGGAAGAGGAGCAGCCACAATCCTGGTCACGGCACCATGTCGCAGAAACGAGACGAGACGAACGCAGTTTGTCTCGATCGTCTCGTCTCGTTTCTGCGACACACCCCGCAACTGCTTCTCTCAAGGGGGATGAAAGAGAGCGGTAGTAGAAAGGGGGGAGGTAGAAAAAAAGATGGTTGGTTGATCCCTCCGTCATAGGAATCGGTATAACACGAAAGAAAAACGCGTCGTCAAAGAAGTAGTTGATTGCTTTAGTGCATTGGTATATCAGAGCTTGTACAATGTCTACTGTTGTTAGGCAAATATAGAACCGCTTGATGCTGGACGCATCACGCTCACGTTGACGCCTAGTGGCACATCTTCGTACCGACGACAAACACCCATGCTCATGATTTAACCCTTGCGCTAGCTGAAGTTCTTAACATATACGTGGACTCCGCATATTGTGAATCCCGCGCAAAGATGGCGTCAACAAGCACATAATAAACATTAATGCTCGATATGCACTCCTTCAAAGCGTCGTGAAATGCGAAGACAAACGCTACACGCGCGTCGTGTCTTCCCTCTAGCCTGGCCGTTATTTCTCATAGGGCGAGCAGGGAACACGGTGCGACAGCCAGGCGAGCGTCGGAGAGCTATTTGTCGATATGGATGGATGCTATGAGTAAAATATTCTAGTACACTCTACTATGAGCGAGGCTTGCGCTAAAACCGCCACCTTACGGTGTGTTAAAGCGTCGACGAAATGAAACTTGTATTGGAAACGCGCCGAATGGGACGGTCGCTGCAACGGCGCGTTTTTTTTTTTTTTTCGTGCCTGGTGGCGCAGATGTCACCGCCCCGTTATAAAGGGGACGCTCGTAGCATGCATCTATCCAAGATCACTGTGAGAGGCAAGTGTGAAAGATAAAAGGCGCGTTCATGTAACCTCCGTAATGCGTTCGGCGGTAGCTCAGTGGGCTAAACGCCCGCCAGCCATCGTCGCGGATTGGGAGGTCATGGGTTCGATTCCCGACAACGGAACTTTCTTTGCCATCTGATATTCATTTTGCTGACGTACTTCCGTGACGGAAATACGTCATGAAAGTCTTGGTGGACCCCGGCATAAAGCACTTTCGTGTTAAAAAAGAGTAAGTTGGATGCATTCTTCTCCCGTGAACCCCGGACGCGGCAACCCGCAAGGCGACAAAAAAAAAAAAGTCATGAAGGAGGCCGGCAGGGAGGAGAAAGATGTAAATAAACATCTAGTGACGTTCCAGGGGCGCGTGAAAAGTTCGGCGCCGCAGTAAGGTGAATAAACGGGCCAAGGCGCGTAGGGGAATAGCGCGTGAAGCGCTTGCCGGAACGGCACATGTAGGAAAGGGGGAAAAAATAAATAAGAGGTGTTCTGCACTCACAAGGTGAGTCCAGTTTTCCTCGAAGTGGGCGCAGGTCCGGAGCGTTAATCCAGAGCCGCGATGGCTTCGTGCGCAGCAAGAACCGCGGAGCAAAACACACAAGCCGGTGAGTCGTCCGGTGTGAAGTGGAGCACTGCACGAATGGCCGCGGCAAGCGCGGCCAACACTGCATACTTGGGGTCGGCTAACGGAGCCGGCGTACTCATTGGAGAGGGTGTGGAGGTGGCGGTGTTCGCCGCGCGGCCGCCGGTAAGGGCGTCGCGGAACGATCGGCACTTGTCGACCACTGCACCACCCAGCGTGTTGTTGTTGACTCCAGCGCTTCGCGGCGGGTCACAGAGCCATCAGATGTGACGAGGATGACGGCGGCTTGGTGCTGAAGCTGCCAAGAAGAGCAGCGCGGGTCATTTGTAGCGTGGTTTCCGTTGCGGTTGAGGCAACGGGGATGGTTCGCTGTGCACGGCTCCGCGGCGTGGTTGCCACCGTAGCGCAGAACGCGATTGTCAAGCGAGCAGGTGGCCGTGGCGTGCCCGTACCGCCCGCAAAGGGTGCACTGCAGAGGCCGCGGCAGGCGAGCACAAACGAGCCGCCTTTGATTGTGGATGAAGATTACCTTAGGGACTGTGGTGCCCTCGAAGGTTATCGTGAGGCATTTACCTCGTCGCACGCACGATGTCACTGGGACTGGTGACGTGATGTTTGCCGAAAAGGGTCTCGGCGTCAATGCGTTGGTCAACACCGAAAACCAAGCCGACGCTTTTGTTGTTGCTGAGTTGTTTGCTCTTGACCTTTACTTCGCAGATTGCCGCCACCTGTAGGAGGGTGGAGGGATCCGAAGCTGGGCGAGTGTCAACGGCGACGAGGTTACGCTGGTGGTTTACGCGAACTCGCTGCGTAGCTGGAAATCCCGAGAGGAATCCAGCGATCGCATCCCTTGACACAGCCAGGAAGTGTGACTTCTTCCCAACTGGCCTAAAGATGATCGTGTGCCCCCGAGTGTTTGGGCACGACCCTGGAAAAGCCTGGTCGTGTTGTTGACTCGAGGGAGGGCGTGAAGAGGTGCAGGGTTGCACGAAGCCCTCACGCACAGCTCTTGCGGCGGCCGTATTTGACCCGGTTACGTCCGCGGCACAGGGAGCGGGCGCCGTTGTTGCGGTGGCCGAGGGAGAGGGGAGAGGAGATCCGCTGAACGAGCGAGGTGTTTCCACCTCGTTTGATGCCACAGGGGTGGCGGGCGAGGAGGGAAGCGTGGTATCAACACCTTCTGGGCGGTGTAGGTGGTAAGCCCCCAAGAGGAGGAGGAGGCAGTGGATGCGTCCGTTTTCTCGCTTGCTGCCTGAGAGGGGGTGCATGGTTCGCTGCTCTCCCTCTCTTGTGCAGGTTTGTTTGCGTTTGGTTTTGCAGGGGCTGGAGGCTCCTGGCTCTGTTTTGCGAGCGACGGTGACTCGCCGAAAAGGCGAAGCCTGGTTGTTGTCCTGATAGTCTCCCTGATGAAGAGGGCACAGGGAAGGGGCGCGGCTGCGTGACAGCGCTGACCGGGCGAGGCCGTTGCCTCAAGACGGGGCCCATCACTCGTGGTAGCCCTTAGAAAGGCTGCGCGCGGAGGCGCAGAGCGATGGGTGACAGTAAATCCAGGAGCGCAATAAGCGTGCGTCCTTTCAGTATAAAATCTCGAGAGCCGAGCCGGAAGGAGGGAGCGAGAACGCTGGTTCATCTGTGCCGGACTTGTCTGCGCGGTCCCAGCGGCGAAAGCGGCAAGCTGCGTCGGACGATCCTGCGGTGTCGCTCGGCTTGCTAATGAGTTTAAGCGGAAACATATGTACCAGCGCGCGAAGTGGAAGGCTGAAACGAGTGAAGAACGGGAACTCCGGTGGTGATGATGATGATGATAAAAACTTTATTTCTCCCAAAAGAGTGGACGACCGAGAGGTCGGTTACGCTGCTTAAGGAGGTCGGTGGGAATCCCTTAGGACGCCGCGGCCTCCAATGCGCGTGGCATTCCGGCGAGCTAAACGTCGGAACAAGGATGCAGGAAATGATAGCGACGAGCTTCAGGGGCGGTAATGGACTCCTAGCGTTCGACTTGGGCGACGGCTTCGGAAACTGACGAAACGACGGTACTCAGTGCTCGCAGTACGTCACGTTCGGTTGGCAAATTGTGATTTGGCTACGAGGATAAAAAAAGCATAACCAAGTGTAACAAGCTTTCGCTTGCGTAATCGGGGCTGGCCGAGTTAAGCCGCAACCAATTTTTCGTGCTATACTTGTCTGCTGTGTTAGGAACAAGTTATTTTTCCGCTATCACTGGTCTGGTTGAGCGCGAAATTAAATGAGCGCTCAAACTTGCAGTTGATCAGTACTTTAGCGCTACTAGCACAGCGACGACTACTCGGTAGAGAAGAGATAGAATAGCTTGTTTGTTTAACATACATTTTATTCGTGTTTTTTTCTTTTCTGGCGCTTCCTTTCCAACGTTTTGCTTTTTTAAAGGTTGTTAAGAATTGAGTTATGAAGGAGTCGAATCAGCCTTACCTTGTAGTGTGTGACGCCTTGCTTCAATCTTTAAGGATTCGTTTGTTCGCGCTTCTTAACACTTTCTTAAAATACATCACGTCTTCTTTCCTCTTCCCATTTATGAACAACTGCGATATGTGAAGGTTCTGCAAAAAGCAGGACGACCACGATGGATAGAATGGGCGACGACTATGGTGCAAGCCTGGGCTTTGTTTGCGTGCTTTCTGACTTGCCGCGATTTTCTTTGCACAGTTAACAACATGAAAGACGTGCATATTTCCTTTCTTGGTTATGTTGCCGTACAGTGCATGTACTCGTACAACGTACCAGTGGACAGATGTTCACATTCATGACTATGAAATGTTTTTAGCAGCTTTAAGTGTGCCCCCTCTGAGCAGAGACGTCGCCGCAGAGAGCACCGATGAAGACGAGTGAAGTGGTATACATTCTGCAAGCTCTCCCGTACGCAATTCGAGCAAGAATGCGATGGCAAGGCGGCGAGTTCCACACACACGGTACACGAGTGACGTTGGCTAACACTCCCAAGGATTGAAACGCACATAAATACCGAAAAAGGAGGACGAGGGAGCGCCCATCGTCGCAGCTCAATTGGCACAGAGCATCGGACGCGTAATTCTGAAGTTGTGGGTTCGGATCCCATCTACGGAAAGGGTGCTCTTTCGTCCACTGTAATTCCTTTCAACGTAGATCAAAATCACAACACTACACTTAACAACAACAAATTATGTCGCCGATGGTTGCCCTGGCTGAGTTGTCTGTTGGTTTTATTGGCTTCGGTGTCATTTGCAAACGTGATTTCAAGCGACCTTACAGTTCTAATTACAGCAAAATGCTCCGTTACAGAAAGCTCAGTGTCGTTTATTTCAGCAGTTGTCTTACTTAGTGCATGTCTTGAAAACCGCTGTGAAAGAAACTTAGATGACTTCAAGCTTTGTAGTCTTTTGGTTCCAGATCATCGCTGACGTCACCACAAACTGCACCGGTCTTTGCGGTTCATCGTCGAGTTCGCTGGGCAGTTGAATGTCTCGGAAAAGGCCTCCAGGTTTGACATTGGCACGTTGATCCTTGGAAGAAATCGAGACATTGGAGTCGATTAGCACACGGAAGGGTATGGCGCGTGAAGCGCTATCTGTATAATACTCCTGTCAATAGAAAGTTTTAATCCGTCCGGTATTCCGCTATACGCAAAGCATTTTGTGTATGGCGGGATATATAAGTCCAGTCACCTATGTATAAACTGTGCCTACATTAGCACTGTAAAATTTCTACATCTTGGTTTCTCATCCCCTGGCTCTAGGTGTACCTACCCCTGTAAACACCACATGTGGAATTGACATTACACTGAAAATAAAAAAAAATACCTGGTGTAAACTGTGCACGCGCGCCTTACCGGAAACGCCCTATACGCCTAAAAACGCTAGAAGAACATGGGCGCACCGTCAAAAGCGCTTGCAACCCACCACAAATCTATCAAATGGCCGTCGTGTGCTCTGTAGTCCGTTAGCTCCGAATTGATGCTTGTATTTGCTTTAGGTTCGTGTCCTGAAGCTTCGACAGCCAAGCATTCGTGTCGATTCGGCACCGTTTCCGAGTGCGTGCGTGCGTGCGCGCGCGCGTGTGTGTGTGTGTGTGTTTGTGTGTGTGTGTGTCACGTAACACGACGAGTGTTGAAATCTGGTAGAGACTGTGCCGATTTATCTTTTATTAAATTACGCTGAGGGAATACCGGAGACAAAAAATGTGCGCAGCTTACACTAATTGCGCAAGCTGGAACCAACAGCAGAGCTAGTGTTCGACCTACCTTTTTCTAAGCTTTTGCTAGTAATGCGAAGCTTTTGCCAGAGATGCTTTTTTGCTAGTATATAGTACAAACTATACTTAGGCTTGCTTATCCTTATCCGGTTTCGGTTGGTTCCCCGCGCTAGGCAAGTGTCACGTGGTGTTGGCGGGAAGATGCCGCGTGACTAGCTTTTACGTTGTTCTTCGCGGGAACATGTCACGCGACCTGTTACGTGATTTTAGTCACGTGACTATAGTTGTGCTGTGTTGCGGGATTTGAGACTGTTGAATAATACGTTATGTTATGCGATTATTGTCCCGGCGCTAGATGTTACGTGATTTTGGTCACGTGAGTAGTTACACAGCTTATGGCGCGAACATGTCACGCGACTAGTTAAGCGACGTCGCGTGGGTTTAGTCACGTGACACATTATACGTAATTTTTAGTCACATGAGTAGCTGTTACGTGATGGTACGTCATTTTAGTCACGTGACTAGTTACGTAATGTGACTTGATCGTTTAGCCACGTGACTAGTTATTATGTAATGCTATGTGATTTAGTCACGTGACTACATCATAGAGCAGGTAGCGCAAAAATTACGGGGACACAAGCAAGCAACATAAACAGGAGACTAGCGCTCGTCTCGTGTTTATGTTGCTTGCTTGTGTCCCCGTAATTTTTGCGATACCTGCTCTATGACGAATTCCTACAAGCTCGCCCAGATTTCCGTTCACGTGACTACATTTTACTTGATGTTACATGATATTAGTTTCGTATTGTTACATGATTTTAATCACGTGATGAGTTGTTACGTGACTTTAGTCCCGTGATTAGTTACGTGATTTTAGTCACGTAACGACTCCCGCCATCAGAGTTATTGCATTCCGTGTCGGACGAATCGGAGAATGTACTGTGGGAGCGAAGCAGAAGATGAAGAAGAGGACGAAGCAAGCGCGTGCCGGTTCACTTCTGCTCGCACTACCCGGCGCAGCGGAAAGCTTTAACAGCTTCGCGGGTAAAATATTAGGTCAGGCACGCAGACGTCAAGCTTCGATCGCCTCCATTTTCCCGATAGGGGATGCCCTCCTAATTTTATATGCGAAGCAGCCTTTGCGCTGGGCTGCGTCCGTAGTTCCACTGGCGACCGTCCGCTTTCTACTACCGTATCCATCTGAGCGCGCGCTCACGCCAAGGAGAAGTCTTCTTCCTCTTGCTCTTCGACCGCCTTGATGATGATACGTGCAGAGCACTTGAGAAGCCCGGGCTGCCGTATGCTGTCCTAGCTTGGCGCAACGCAGACAAAAGAATGTGTGCTGGCACGCGCTAGCGCGTTCGGGCATGTGTAAGGGACTGGGTAAGACGCTGTGGCCTCTCCCCCTTACACTCTCTCAGCGGTTGCGTGATGGCGTCAGGGAACGAGATTCTGCAGACGCGCGATGAACCCGCGTGGCGTGCTCCAACAAGAGTTCGGGACGAGTAACAGCAACAGCAACTTCAGGGAATTCGTGGTGTGCTCCACTTGCAAGGACACGTTAACATCGGGAAGGCGCCCGTGATGAACGGAACTTTAAGTCGACCCAAGCGCTGGTTCGCATCCCCACATGGTTCCCTTTAGTGGGAGATGGTGTAATTTTTTTTCATTGTGCCCTCCATATGTCACACTTTGAGAAAACAAAAGCTAAAACGTTGAGTTACCTGTACTGGGCGGGGCTGTGTGGGTCATACTGAACCAATAGTTTGATGTACTCGGGGCGGGCCAAGCTGCACCATGCCTGTGGAAGAGAAGCAGTGCCCAAGAGTCTCATATACACACACACACATTCTCTCTCAGTATGCCCCCTTCAGATTCAGTGGTTGGCATTGCTGTTTGGGGGAAGAGGCATCGCTGACATGTGACATACCATTCCGTTAGAGATGAAGAACAGCTGCTCCCCGGTGACATTTTCCATTCCCACCAAGCGAGTGTCTACGCTTCCGTACTCTACCTCCAAGAGGTTTCTATAAGCCTGGAAAAAGGTAACAAAATTTCTCTGTAGGAGGCCGTCCTTCATCAAAGGCGCACGAAAGACACCGTTGAGAGAAACGTCTAAAAGCTTTATTGTTGCCGCGTTGGTATACGGTCTGCGCAAAATTGAAAGCGTGAGCAATTACTTAGACTTTCATAGAATGCACTTCTAGCTAATACAAAAGTCACACAAAACAATGTGACATAAATGCGACTACCGTGTTTAAGTCGTCGTTTGGGGGTCGCGATTCGCCGACTTACAGCAAGGCCGAATGTGGTGCGCTCTCGCGCAGCCCAAACCATCAAGACCAAATCCTGGCCGTCCACTGCGCCCGCGACAGGGCCGTTAGGCCTGCCGGTCCCCACGTGGGTGTAGCCGGGTGGCGCGGGGCAACCTTAGCGTCTGCACTGGACTCTTAATAAAGTTGTACTCGCTCTCTCTCTTTCTCTCTCTCTCTCTCTTACGTGCAAAGTAAAATTGTCTTGTTTCATTTTCTTTGAAGACGAGTTAAATGCTTAAAGATTTCGCGAAGCACCCACTACGCGTCTGTAAGGCGATGCGCGCGCCTACGTAGCTGCACACTGTTTTCATGCTGTGACTGATGATGATGATGATGATGATGATGATGAAATATGGCTGACCTCTTTGTAATAGTCGGACCCCTTCAAACCGCCCACTCTTTATGCAATTCGCATGGTGCGGCGCCTGTTAGGACCCTACGCTTTTCGTCTTACGTGACGACAGCATGGGGTCTTTTTCCAAAGCAGCTTCAAGCACTGCCTTAAATCTGTGATAAAATACTTGACTGCCACCCAGCGTGCCTAGGTTCTATTCCAGGTCGCACTCGCATTTCTATTCTTCGCAACCATCGAAATTTTTCCCTCACGGACAACACCGTCAACGCTGACGATCAGGGGCGTAGCCAAGGGGGGGGGGGGGGTGGGGGGGTTCAAACCCCCCCGAAATTTTTCAGTTTTGCTTGCGTATGTAGGCATGCACACATACAAACGCACGCACGAACATACATAAGGTATGGTTGTACCCCCCCCACCCCCCGAAAAAAATTTCTGGCTACGCCCCTGCTGACGATACTGGATTTCTTGCGACACGGGCTCTTGAAGGATATCGCGTTAAAGCAATATAATGCATATTTAACCTATCCTGTTATAATCTATACGGATCAGTCATGAACGAAGTGATGAAGGCTCAAGAGAATGCTCTAAATGCGTACGAGATACGTTTTTTATTTTTTGAGGATTTACTGCACGCGATGTCACCCGACTTCTATATTACGTCACTATGTCACGTCACAGCTACGTATTATATGAATCTCACGCGATTTGCGTTCATGCGGGTGGCCATCAAGACAAGTGCCAAATATGGCGGATGGACATAAAGGAGGCTTAAAAACGTGAATGTCACGAAATGAAATGCCTGTTTTCTGGTGGTGAAGTTAGTGTCCTGATTTTTATGCAATGATTATGACCCAGATCTGTAGACATTTAAACCGCGTTTACCACTGCCAATAGTAGGCAACGAAAGCTTCCTGCAGACGAATGACGTAGTAAAATGCTACCCTTAAATTTCCCGTTCTGGCTTCTGTTTCATTGTGGCAGCAGTTATTTCGACACTCCCTGCACGGAACCTCACGGTGGCACCGACGCCGTGAGGTTCCGTATAAATTCCAAAACAATAACATCACCCCACACGTCGTATGTTCTGCGTGCGAGTGTCAGAGTGCGAGGGCTGCCTCTGATCGCGACACCAACCGTCTCCGCGCGAAAGGCGCATGGAGGGGGTCCGGAGAAGGGGGCTGCGTGGCCCATGCAGAAACTTCGGACATGGTCACCCGTGGTCCCGCGCGCTGTATCGTGAGAAGGATCAGCAGGCGGCTCATTTGTATAGGGGGTACAGAAAGAAACGCGAACAGCGCAGCACGCTGTTTTCATCGCGCTCTAGCCTTGGTGGCAGTAAAAAGATGCTAGAATGGTTGTTGATTGTATCATGGATGACTTGTGGGGCTTTTATTACCATTCATGCTACAACCGCTTGAAAAGAAATGCGAAACAGCAGAGAATGTAGATGCCATACTGTTCGAGTTTCTTTCCATCCCCAACGTACGTGTTGTGTTGTCATTGAAAAGTTGGCGTTGTAGCCACAGACAGCACGAAAGTCGCTACGCTCGCTTCAGCGGCCGCGTTTCTTTATGTCAGCGATTTGTCCAGTTACGGCTGTTCGCATACTAAAGGAGTGAGCAGCGGCTAGCCTTAGTTCATATGACACCTCAATTTGCTGCTATCGCATTCAGCTCTGTCACACTTTTTCTGTTTTTTAGTTTTGCGTAGACGAAGGTCTTCTAAAAATACGGATGCTATAGGTAAATATTCTAACAGACGTCGTCTGTAGAATAATTAAACAACACTGCGGCGCATCATTCCGTTCAAACTGCTCTGACATCTGAGGGACTTTTCGTTTTCGGTATTTACCGGTTTAGCGATCTAAGCGTCCGGAACCATTGCACTTTACCTCGAATGATAGACGGAGTCCCCCGTTGTCGGCGATGTTCTCGCCCACAGTGTTCTTGCCGTTTAGCTGAAATGGGGATAAAAAATGTCCACGAAAAGTCCATGAAAATGGAACATAAATATTATCCACCCATTTCTAGCACGAAAGCCTCCCAAAAAGGGTTTGCGGATATCTTAGGAAAGAGGGTTCCTAGTTTACGGCATGTTCGACTTGGTCCGGGGTTCAAATCCTGGACCAACACCTTCCCGGGGCGGTTATTCCAACTGTTGTGATGGCCGCGTGAAGGCGAATGGCAGCGTCAGGGCGAATCACTCGACAACTGCTTCGAGTTGGGAGCTTTCCTTCTTGGAATTCTGAAGGAAAAATTGTAGCGCGAAACAACACAAGCACAGACAAAGAACACGGGACTTGTTTTGCTAAGTCTTCAGTGCAGTTCGTTTTCAATTTCCTTGTAGATTCGGCTACAAACGAATAGACGGCAATCTTCTTCGAAAGAGGAAAGGAGCGAAAATAACAAAGACAGTGATGAAGGACAACCAGACAGGACAAGCGCAGGACAAGCGCTGGTGGACAGCGCTTGTCCTGCGCTTGTCCTGTCTGATTGTCCTTCATCACTATCTTCGTTTTTATTTTCGCTGGTTTCCTCTTTGGAATAGTATCAACTAACTCGGCCAGCAAGCTACGTTATTTATAATCTTCTCGCTTTCACCAAGTGTTGGTATTCTGAAAAACACAATTGATTCCGAAAACTTCGCGATGACGCTGACACGCGCAGTTGTAGAGGACACTACTAGGAAATGAGCTAAGTAATGTTAGACTTTGACCAAAACACACGTCCGCAAAAGTAATAAGCCGTTATCGAACAGCTTGTCACTAATACACAAGGGAGGTAATGCACGTTAGTCAGTTGTTCGCGATTGTAAAAAAAAAAAAAAACAGCGCGAGCGCAATGGACTAACACAAGGAGGGGAAAGTGACATACCAGCGTTCGCATGTCTTCTTGTGTTCGTACGTTGTATTTACACTGTTTTTTACGATCTTGTCGTAACCCTACTAAACCATTCCGTACGTCATTCCAGTAATTCCATGTGTTTGCTTACGTAAACCATATATATTCGACGTATTTGCAATGTATTTCCGTCAGAATCTTATGGAAGCATATGGAATTACTGGAATGTCATGTCGGTACGTTTCTGCAGGGAATGTCTTCGACAATGTACCATTCTTTTTTGTTTTCATGTGCCATAATATGCGATGACCGAACGTACATGAATCGCCCGCGATTATTTTGGGCTAGCGTTGCCGAGTGCTTTGACTTTGGGGCGCGAGCACTGTTCCTGGCGGCGCTTTACGATACTTGCAGTACGAGCGCGTAACTTAAACAGTGATTTGGGGAAGACAAGGACAAGCGCTCGTATTGCAAGTATCATGAATAACCGACTCGTACCAATGAGCCATTTTGGCGCTTTACGACATTTGATGACAAAAAGATTATCTGCTCTCTTCCAATATCCTTTTCAAATGTTGAGGTTGGGCAAATGCCGCTAATGAAGGCAGCTGTTACATATGAGAAAACAAGTCTTGTCGAAAAGTTGATTCCAGTGACGCTCCCGGTTCGTCACTTTTTATGACGTTGGTGTTCTACTGTATCTCATTTTCGTTCTTTCTTTGCGTCACGTTTGGTCATTGCTTCGATGTCTTTCGAGCTACGTAACTTATATGTGTACACCGTATAAAACCAGCTCCACCTCTCCCATTGGAATCCACATTGCGCTTTGTTTATTGCTTCTGTTCCTTATTTTTCACGTGATGCGCCAGTTACCTTTCATCGTGATCTGTTACCCACAAGGCATAACGAGTATCATTCTATATATAACCTTTGCTGAGTCGCCGTTAGTCTCTGGCTACTAAGCTTACCCGCAGAGAGCAAAAAGTGATAAAACACCAAATCGTTCGCGAATTACTGTTTTCCGTAAATAATCAACTCATTCTCACAAATACACACTAAGCAGTCTCACCGTCATGTTTGTATGTTTGTCGGTGATGTTTCCGTACTGATACTCGAAACATTTTGTTCTGTTCATGAACTCCTTGCGAGTTTTGTTGCTCCACCATTGTTTCAGGGCACCTTCTGCGTCGAACTGGCTTCCTATTCAAAACAAAATTTGAAGTGGGAAAAAAGCGAAATAATTAATAAAAGATGTACGATGTCAAGGAGCGGACCGCCGCCCTGAAAATGTTGGTAGTCATCGCTAGTCCCGTTTCATTTGTCTCGTCCTTGTTTTCGCGCTGCTTTTTACTATTAATGCGATACTTTTGATAGATATAGGATAGATACAGTGGAGCTGAGATAATTACCATAATTTACAGCGTTTGAAGTTGTTGCTTTAACCGCGAACGGCATGCTCAGTTTTTATTCTAACATGTGCATATATTCAACTGGAAAGTGCTTTACGTGGCACAGGACCATAGTCTTTCCATTCTTCCTGAGGGGGTGACGCTTGCTTCAGTGTTCAATGGGACAGTTGGCGGGGTGGGGGGGGGGGGGGGGGAGGTTAAGGGAAGGTAGGCTAGAAATGTGTATGTATTGTTTTTTTTTTCAGTCATATTAGTGTGTGTGGGGGGGGGGGGATTCGAATACAATGGGGTAATGTTAGCAAACTAAACATTTAAACAAAGAATAAAAAGCACAGCATACATTTTCAGAAGCACCCATGTTTGAACATCTTCAAAATCGTCAGTTCGCTTTCAATAACCGTGACGATATTGATCGGCACCAGCACTTCCGGTCTTACCAGTGTCGTCGAATCCATGAGTCATTTCGTGGCCGACTACCATGCCAATGGCTCCGAAGTTGAGGGATCTGCCGTAAGAGATGCAGTTATAATATGCGAGAAAGGCGTAAATGACGAGAAATGAATTTTTATCTTTTGTATAGGCGCGGCAGAAGCAGTGTTCACACTGTTAACGAAAATAGTATTATTTTTTTCATTTAGTTATCATTTATTCTTTTTTACCTTATTTTAAAGGCTCTGACGTGATCATTATACATGAAACAGCCTCCGTTACATGCAGCAAGAATTTTTTCATCAAGTGGTTACCTTATGCTCCTCATAGAGAGCAAGACAAAAACGGGTAATAATCGAAAGGAAATATCCTGCACGCTCCTTCTACACTGTTGAAAGAGGTACGTTAAAAGCATGAGCGATAGAGAGACAGGCAGAAAGGGAGCACGGAAACAGAGGAAAAAGCAGCAGTCTGAAGTGGCGAGAGATTCGTCCTCCAGCGCGCGATGTACGGGGTTCGATTCCCAGTGCCGTTTGTTCTATAAGATGGAGCGAGCTAACCCGACCTGGCGCTCGGTTGTGTGGCAAGTCATTCAGAGAAGGTGGCGTCTTGTTTATTTGAACTTCTGTATTTCACTCACCCTCCACATCCGCCTCTCCTACATGACGCGGCGCTGTGCTTCCTTATTTGTGTTACAAGAACAACTGTGGCGCTTTTTCTTCTAAAAGAGCCGAGTCCCCTTTAAGTGAAACTGAGCAAAGTTTCGCCGCAAAGGCGAAGCAATGAATGCGATAGCAAGAAATTGGAATGTCACATGAAGAACGTCAAGCAGCTCTTATACTTGAAGCGCGCAGCTGAAGCACAAAGAAGGACGCCCGAAAAGAACGCACAGGCAAGCACAGGGCAAGCGTGAACTAACAACTGTCACAATTACGTCTTTGTGCTTGAGCAACGCGCTGCAAGGCTCGACAATGGAGAATCAGACGCTCTTAGATATTTCTTTTTCTTTTAAACTGCGCCACGTGGATGACCGCTCTGCGTCTCCTGCCACACGGGGGCGTATGACGCAAGGCGAGCCCTGTGTATTTTTTTTTTCGTTCCACATCGCGAGGGGGTACAGAAAGTGGCCACGTCGTAGTTTGCGTCTCAAGGGCAGTTTTCAAACTGAAAGAAAATGTAGGAGCGTTGCGTGATAGAAAACACGCTCCGAGATCTGCATACCACCAGCGGTAAATGGTGTATATCAATAGCTCGCCGCGCTGGCGCATGCATAGGCACTGTGCCCTATGACATGTTTCTTCTCCTCGGTCTTCACAGTATTTGGAGAAACCACATGGCTGTAAGGAACTGTGACATAAATCCGAGACCAGTGAACTCTTACTTTACCGAGTTGGTGAGCAGACTACGCGAAGTGTGTCGGAAATTGGAATACGACGAAGAAGTGTTGGTATTGATGGATCCTCTGGTCAAAAGTTTTGTAATCTCAACCACATGCTAAAAGCGCCGTGGTGGGAAAGTGTTTCCTAATGTCTGGAAATAAAAAAAAATGGCGCGTGGTTGAGTTGTCTAACGCAGCGCGCTGGGGAGCGAGGGGTCGCCGATTCGAATGGTCGGGTGCTTCAGAATTCTTTTCTTCCGCTTTTTTCTTTGTGCCATATATATCTATATATATATATATATAGATATATATATATATATATATATATATATATATATATATATATATATATATATATATATATACTAAGCCCTGACGAAGACCGGTCCACCGGTCGAAACCGTTGGCAAATAAAATTAAGATAACCGCTTAGTCGTGTCTCTTCTCTTCCCAAGTACGTTTGGCCCATCGGAAGAGCTTCTTCACTGGATCTATATATATATATATATATATATATATATATATATATATATATATATATATATATATATATATATATATATATCCAGGACATGACGGCGACGGCAAAAATTCACCAAGCGTCCATATAATTGCCATCGCAATCAAACACCATTTGTTGCTACTGACAATATGGTCAGACCTGCTCCAACAATTTTTTCCCAGTATGCTTCTGTCACCAGAATACCTGAAGCCTATATTGCGGCTAAAATTTATATATCACACTACCGTCACTTTGCGGGATTAAAATTTGCATTTGGCTCTTACAGATTGGAACATCTCATCTGGACTTGAACTGAATGCGCAAAAGAAGACTAAATGGTAGCAAGTGAAAGATATAGCAGTATTTCGCGACAAAATTAACGACGTCTTCTGCTTTCGTCGGTGCCGTCCTTTATTTCATGGGCGTAATGGCGACGACTGGACTTGAAGAGCGAGTGTTGCTTCCTGGCAGTAGGCGAACTATCCGGGACTGTCGGCAGCGTTTTCTTGTTCGTGGCATCTATTGAAGGCCTCCAAAAAATGCTTCAGCTCTTCTTCTTAGCTCCTTAGCTGATTTTAGGCGGCGTCGTTTAAGATCATTTCTTCTTCGAGGAATAGACCGGTGTTCAATATCTTTATTTCAGTTGTCTTCCATTTCGAATATACGGTCTTGGAACGAAAGAAGGACAGAATATTGTTGCACAGAACTCGAAAAGAAACACTAACAGACAGAAAGAATTAGGAAAGTCGGCCTCTCACTCATTACATCCGAGTTTTGCCTTACAATATCTTGTCCTTCAGTAAGTACCAACTCGCCCAAGAAAAAGTAATTGTGGAACGCAAGCAGGATGACAAAGCAACTGACAAAAATGATGACAACGCAAAATGAAACAGACTGGATGCGGCCATGTTGGTTTGTTTTGGTCCTGATTGCTGAGTGGTGACGCACTGCTGGTTTAATGGATCTGGCTCAGTTTGATTTTTTAAACTTCACGTTACAATCAGGAATTGCCCTATTTTGATTACAAGTGCTTCAAAAGTGAAAGATACTTGGGCGTGCTTCATGTTTCCGTGAAATTTAGCCCAGTTCCGGTTTCTAGATCTGGCTCTCTTAGAAAAAAGAATGCCGCAACTGTCTTTTCCTAAACCCATACGACGATCCAACAGAGCTTTCTGTAATGCTTTAAAGCTTGGAAAATGTGCTCTAATCAGGTCACTGTCAAAATTTACACATAGAAGTGAGAACAGCGTTTGCTCATCCTAGCGTGGATTCACGATTACGTGAGGAGAACATTTCGTGACGTCGACAGTGTTGAGAATTGACACAGAACTCTGGGCTGACCAATGTTTGAAAATTTCCTCGTCCGTGTCTTTTCTAGTCTTCGTTCCTGACCCTTCGCGCTCAAGCTTTCAATTATGCTACCATACCTACTTTCCATCCTTTTGAACTACCCAATATTTCCTGCACCCCTTTACCACTAACATTACCAGCACTATACCAATTGCACTGCTGATAGTGCTGATAATTATAGCTGTCCGGTTTGGGTATATGAGAACGCATTTGTGTAATGCTGTAGGGTCCTGAAAGAATTTTATTGCGATAGCAATTATATGGACAGTCTCGGCTGAAAAATGTCCGTCCTCGTTGCCGTCATTCGCCGTATATGTATAAGTATGTATATATATAGAAAAGCCACAAAGAAAAATAATTCAGAAATTCTTTCCGACGCGCGGAATCGAACGGGCGACTTTTCGCTTTGCAGCCCGCCGCGTTAGACGTTAGGCCACGACAGCACCGTCACTCAGCCTGTTAACGGCGAGCTATTTATATACATCATGTAATTCAGCATGCTTTCTTAGTGGCCACATAGATGGCACGACGTGCGCGCGTGTGGCGCGCGCCCCGCTCCTGCAAACGCCGTTGCTCTTCGCTCTGCCCCGCCACGGTGGTCTAGTGGTTATGGCGCTCGACTGCTGACCCGAAGGTCGCGGGATCGAATCCCGGCCGCGGCGGCTGCATTTTCGATGGAGGCGAAAATGTTTGAGGCCCGTGTACTTAGATTTAGGTGCACGTTAAAGAACCCCGGGTGGTCGAAATTTCCGGAGCCCTCCACTACGGCGTCTCTCATAATCATATCGTGGTTTTGGGACGTTAAACCCCAGATATTATTATATATTATTAGCTCTTCGCTCTACAGGGCGTGGTCGCTTTCGTGCGCTTATCTCGAGGATAGAAGGGGCGGCAGGTGGGGTGTTTCGCTTCGCTCGCTGCAGCGGCCGCGTTTGCGAAAGGAGCGCGCTGTTCAAACAGAAATAAGTAACAACTGTGACATTTAGTTCGCGCTCGTCCTGTGTGCGTTCTTTTCGTGCGTCCTTTGGGCTCGAGCGACGCGCTGGAAATTTCGAGCTGCTTTACGTTCTTCGCGTTACATTACAATTTATTGCTATCGCATTCATTGCTTCGCCGTTGCGGCGAAACTGACTTTTTTTTAATAAATTGATAGAGTTTAGCTTGAACAAAATAAACACAACAGTGCTGAAGACACCTCACACTTAAAGGGACACTAAAGAGCAAAACGATTTTTCTCGTATTAGTAAACTACTCTTGCACGATACCAAAAACACCACACTTGCTGCGAGAAGATGCTTAGTAAGCGAGAAAACACGCAAAAAGAAAATGTGGGTGGCGACGCCACCTTAAAGTTTCCGCACCAATCGCCGTGGCGTCGCATACTTTGACGGTGCCTACTAGGGCCTACGTAGTTCCTAATCGGTAAAAATGAAGTACATTGTCATCTGAGGGGGCCATAGACTTAACATACCAAGTTTGAGGAAATTTCGTTGGGCCAGTGGAGCGAAAATACGATAAGTACACTTTGAAATTCGTGACGTCACGCGCGGAGATTTCGGCGCGAAATTTAAAAACGAAGCTTTGAACTTCATTTTCTCCTATATGAATAAACCTATGATGGCTAGATTAACGACATTAGAGTTCTCAGGTTACAATTTATCAGTCTAAAGTGATTCATTGTTTCTCTTTAGTGTCCCTTTAAGAGCAGGATGAAAGATACATGGCTGCTGGCGCATATCGAGGCAAGCACTGTATGCGTAGAGCGACTCACCGTGGAAGGCCGTGTTCGTAGAAGACTCCTTCAAGAATTCCCGCAGGGAACACTGTAGACATAATAATGATGAATAGCGAAGTTGAACGTTTCAAGTGAAAATATTTCAACGTTAGAAAATAGCGCTTAGCTTATTCACAGTAAGTGCGAAATATTGCCCACCGTGGTCTCTCCTGAAAAGGTTGCATGCATTCTGAGAATAGCGGTGTCTTTGCGCGCATTTCAGAGACCAAAATAAAGTGGACGAGGATTGCGTTATATTCGTGTCACTGATAGGCCACGTCTAACCGCATTAACCATGTTCTGGCCATTCTTTCGTTTGTTTCGTAAAGCGTTCGTTTCAGCAGGACATGGCACTGTGCCAGAACCATACTTCTCGCTTGGCCGAATTGCGCGGTATGATGTACGATACTAGCGGTATAGCATCATCACTAGCATCGTCATCGATGATAATCACACAAAAAATATCGGCGCCAAATCAATTCATCGAATAGAAATCAAGCGTAGCATCCTTGTACAGAGACTGCATGCCCATTCGTTCTATACTCCCCGCTATTGGTCATACGAAATGAAAGTTGCGGTTGTAAATTGAATGTAGCTGCAGTTGCTCTCAGGTACGCACGAAAAGAAAAGACGTGCTGTTTCTCTAACGCCGACAGCAGTCCTCAAAACTTACCCATTTCGTTGGCACTCGGGTTGTAAAAAGCATTTACCACTGCAGCACCTTCTAACCACCTGGACCAAAACAGACCAAACACGTTTATTCTCTCATCAAGGCACTTAATAAAATATGTCGCGAATTGAAGGAACATTTTAGGTAGCAATGATGTCTGGTGAAAATATTTTACTGAGAGTAAAAGAAAAAGGAATAGGAATTAGAGGAAGGGACGTGGTCGAGGAAATTCCTTTCACTTATTCGTGCAAAATTAATTCGAAATCCTATTGCGTCACACACTAGCGCTTGTGTTTAAAGCGCTGATTTCTTTCGTTCGCAAGTAACTTAAGTTACGGATAGACCACGCGAAAACGTTCCCTTGTGGAGCTGATACTCGATGTAAGCATACAGCTTTTCACCGAGCTGAAAGCAAGGTTTGTTACATTTCTCTGGGGAACTCCGTTTCGGCTTCGCCATAATTCAAGGTTTCGTTTCATCACCACCTTCATCCTCATCATTAATACCTTCTCTACTCTCCTTTCTACCCTTTCCCCTTTTCAAACGCTGAGTAGCCGGTCAGAAAATTGATCCAGGCCGACCTCTAAGCTTTTCTTTCATAATAAACATCTCTCTCTCTCTCTCTCTCTCTCTCTCTCTCTCTCTCTCTCTCTCTCTCTTTTTAACGCTATACATTTAGTGTCCAAAGGCCTAAGTTCTGCGTGTTCAGTGCTTCAGTTATGATTTGGTATGTCATAGTTTGATGTCTCCCTGTAGCAAAGCCACGGCCCCTATATGAAAAAGAAGTTCGTGGTAAACGAAAGATGTAACAGTATAAGCAATAGAAATGGCCTCCCGCCATAATGACAAGGGAGGTTTTTCTTTCGGGAACTGCAATATTCGCTAAAAAATCTTCGCCACTTACTCGGCATCTGTGTCGTATGCTTTCCTCAGCTTCTTCATTTCCAGTATCCAGTTGTTCAACGACACTGCATACATCATTTTCCCATAGGGTTCTTTGAGGGGAAGCTTTGGTACCTGCAGCAGTTGGTATAGTGATTGTGATTGTGAGGGGAAGGTGCTTCTCTTTTACTCCGAGCTATAATGCTGTTTCCTCGGCTCTTAACAGACAGACAGAAAAACTTTATTCGATAGCGAGTTTACACCCCCCCCCCCTCTTCCCCGGGTCCCTGCACCAACGCAAGGCCTCCTTCGAGAAGCCCGAATCGAGGCTGTCCTAAGCCCGGCAAATCAAACCTCGGGCTAATTTATCGGCAGCCTCGTTTCCGGGGTTCCCTGAATGAGCCGGTGCCCACTGGAGCTCTTACCATGCGTAGCAAATTTTGCGTGGGGGTGTTCAGCAACTGCCAGGCAAGGGGGGTGTCTACTGCCCCTGGCATATAGTTGTACAGAGCTGTTTTCGAATCAGTAAACATTTACTGTGTGTCGGATTGTGCGAGGCCTAGGGCGATGGCTGTCCCTTCTGCCTCCTCAGGTGTATATCCTGAGGGAAGGCGGTGATCGGGTAGACTAGAATTGTAGGCAACTACTGCGGCTTCTTGTACTGTACAAGCGGCGTCTACCAAAATGGCATCCTAAGCTTGTCCGTAACTCTTATGAAGGGCATTTGCGCGAGCTATGCGGCGAGCGCTGTGATGCTGAGAATGCACATTGCGGGGCGGGATTCAACTGTGAGAAAAGCATGAATGTGTTGAGGGATAACTATAAAGGTTGGCTCATTAACGGGTATGCTGATGCGAAAGGAGGCAAGAATATGGCAGCCAGTGGCGCTCGCGGAAGGTCTTATGTACTGTGCCTGAAGGTGGGCATCAATTAGCTCTGGAAGGGTGTATATGCATGCCCAGTTCAATAAGTTTGGCTGTGCTTGTGCAACGAGAAAGGATCAGGGCTTTCTTAGTAGCGCGGCAGATCATGATGTTCACACGTTCGGTTTCTGTGCGGTTCAACTTGAGATATGGGGTGGCGTAAATAATGCGGCTAAGCGTGAAAGCATGTACAATTTTCATGTCCGTTTCGTGTAAACCATTGTGCATGGAGGATACGTGGTGTAAAAGCTGCAACATGGATTGCGTGGAAGCCTTGAATGTTTTCAGGGTATGGTCACTTTGTCCGGAATCTTACAAGTAGATGCCAAGGATGTGCAGGGCGGCGGTGAGGGGGTGAGGGGGAGTTCCTTGTAAATTTATTTCGATGGATGAGTTAGCGGCTGATTTTGGTCTCATGAGGAGGAGCGCGGATTTAGAGGGGGAGCATTCGAGCCCAATAGATTACGCGTGAGCTGAGATGGTGTCGGCTGCTACCTGAAGAGTTTCCTCAATTTCGCCGTCAGAGCCATGAGTAGTCCATGTGGTGATATCATCCGCGTACAGGGTATGCTTTAGGAGTGAGATGAGACTTATTTTGCGCACTAAGACGATGAGAGTAATATTGAACTGAAAGGGATTGAGGACCGAGCCTTGAGGAGTTCCGAACCTCCCCGAGCGTATAAGGGGCCGTGCTTAGGTTATCAATGTGGTTATCAATGTGGTTATCAAGGAGGCAGTGCGCCCAGAGAGAAAGGCACGAAAATAGTTACAAGTTGCGGGGAAGCCATGCTTGTAACCCAAGCTGAGCACTATAACCATGGCGTTCACAAGCGTACAGCAGCGAACAGTACTAGACGTATAGTGCACCAAATTTATGCCGGATACAGCAAACTTAACAAGGTCATAGCTATGGCCGCTTGGTTGTTCATGTTCAAAACGGAAGCAGTGGGTGATATGAGGATGCAGAAGAGATACCTACAGACACATTCGGAGTGCTGATTATCGGGTCAGTTGATTACGCCTGGCGTTGGGTTTCTGGGTTCTTATTCTGCTTCATAAAGGAATATAGCCTGTTTGCACTAACTTGTGCGACCCCTCAACGATTGTCTTTTTCCGATATGGTGTACTGCTAGCCGCAATCACGCCCACCGTGCGCTACCAACTTTCCTGGGCGAAACTGACTTAGCCTCACGTCTGCACACATTTTCTTGTGTCTCTATACCTTTGTCCGCGTTTCCAATAATTTTTCTATCTACTCCTTATTTCTTTATTATTATTTTTCCATCCTGTCTTCATCTTCTCTATTTATTTCCTCCCTCCGAAAGAGTAGGCAGGCGTTGTGTTCCCCTTGGCGGCAGTTGTCAGTTGGCTCCCTGCCTATTTCCTTGGTGCCCTCGCGTGTTGTTCTATGTTGCATATCAAATAATAAAAGTAATTTTCGTTTCTGCAGTTTCATTAGACAGCTTAGCTGTATGAGTGTGAATGTACTCACATATTTATAGAGTCCTTCGAGGTACGTTTTGTTGAAGAGCCATTCCGGGTACGCAATTTTTCTCCCCATTTTTAGCAACTGGAAAATAGTTCAACAGCGTCGGCACGTTAAGCCTGTTGGTGTGTCCTGCTAAGTCTCACTGGCGTAGCTCATCGGATACAGAACAAAGAGGGACACTGAAATACGCATGCGCAAATACACGGCGACAAAGAAATACGTATTGTTTTAAGTCTGCGTTCTGTGCTTGCATCGATATCACTTTTCGTCCCGTCTCAGATTCACTACGGCAATGTAATTTAATAAGGTGAAAAATTCATGCTCTATGAAGTGCTCCACGACTGATAGAATATGCGTGCACGAACCACACATAACAATACTTATCGCCTTTTACGTAACAAGTAGTGAATAGCTTATGAATTTTGGCTATTTTTCTCTTAAATACGGTGGCTTTTCACAGTGAAGGGACAAGGTATATCTTTCTCATGAATGTTAAATAACGTTTAATACCCGTGACACACGGGCATGTTTGAAAGGCCATTGAGCCGATGGCCATCGAAACGCCACAACTCCATCGAACTCGATGGAGTTCTTGCGTTGCCACACTAGAGTGTACTAGATAGTACACTCTAGCCACACGACGGTTTTCAACGGCCGTTGACTGACTCAGGTGTTTCTTGCAAACATTTTGTGGCGCTGCTAATCTTATTTTCGTTTTCATGTCGTTGTAAGTGAACTAAAATAAATCCACTTAAAAGCACACATTTGTGCGTTGTCTTATTCTGAAATATAAAAAAAATGCTTATACGTAATTATAAGTGCATTATTGGTTATAAGCAGAGTTGTAAGTTTGCTGAACAGCGAAACTGTGGCTACGTTATAACCGCTTTACCCGTCCGGCCGCTTTTCCGGGTTTGCGAAGTTTACCACGTAGTTTTGCCTGGTTTTGCGGTTGCGTGTATTCATTTCGTTTCATTGGTTTCATTACGTGCCTGTTCCGCCATCATGAGTGACCGTGAAACAGATGACAAGGCCGCTATGGTGTTCTACGCGGCTGCGATCATGCAGCTTGACGCTGGGATCGAAGCGGCGAAAGAGGAAGCCGACGCCATCGAGAATGAGCTGCGTGAACAATTTGCTGACGACTATGGATGCGGTGACAGAACGAAGCGTGAAATCACACAAATACTTTAGTAAATAAGTTACAACGCCCATGCACACTACTTTTGATGCATACTCGTTAAATTTTTCCTTTTCTAATCATGAGTACGAGCACACTGGGAATGAGAGGGCGCGGCGACGCTGTTTCCTCTTCCGCCGCTCGATGGCCGTCGAAGTTTCAACGGAGTTGTGGAATGCTCCGTCGACTCGATGGGCCACTGACTCAATAGCCTTCGAAACTGCCCGTGTGGCAGCGCGTGCATCCCTGTTGAGTCAATGGACCATCGGTTCAATGGCCTTCGAAACGCCCGTGTGGCACGGGTATAACTGACGGTGAAATTAGCGGAAGTTTGGGATTATGCAGCCGCATTTACAATACAGGCATACAGGGGCAATACAGGGGGAGAGGGTAAGTGGAGAGGGGGAGCGGTGAGTCAGAGGGGGAGTTGAGAGGAGGTGTGTGGAGAGGGTTTGCGCATGCGCAGTAAGGGTGGTCACGACGCACACCACCACCACCATCGGTTTGAACTCCGCCATAAGATGCTTCACATCTAAAAACGAGCCGTGTACCACGGTTCCATTGTCTTTAGGCTACAAAACGTTTTCCACTTATTACTAAGCCTACATGAAGCACAATTTCACCTGCTTTCCAATAGAAGCACTGAAGTATTTCTCAGTGCGAGCGCAGCTACTACAAAAAGTCTCGCTGGCCTCCACGGCGTTGTACGTTGCGTAATAAACTGAGCATCCGTAATACTATTGGCCATGGAAACAGGAACTACGTACTTTCGCCTCGGCTTTTTCTCTAGTCACGTTGTCCATCCAGTCACGCGTCTGTAGAGATTTATTGAACGCAGCCGTGATCCTATTCGCGAGGTCTTCAACCTGGAACAAAGGTGATATTTCCAATTAAACAACAGGGCGCTCTATTAGGCTTACACGTACTCGTAGTTTTGGCATCGAAAATGAATTCTGCTTGATAACGACCATCCCAAGCCAAATCCAATGCAACCAATCTTGCGTCGTGTGAACGATCGGACTATGTGTATTATTCAAAATTTGCCACACACTTGGCGGCGTTTCAGTGGGTATGGTATCACGCCCCTGACCTAGGCTGCGGGTTCGATTCCATACGTGGCGGACTCACGAGGGAGCAAAATGAGCCACCGCACGGTGCAATTGTAACCATCAGATTCAAAATTTGACGCAAAATTCAAAATTTTGCCTATTGTGTTATATAAGTGCAGCACACGGAAACTTTGTCTGTTCTCTCAAGTTGCACGCCATCGAAGTCGTGAGTTAAATTAATCAATAATTAATTAATTACATTAGCGAGAGGCACAGTTTAGCATCGATGTTGCAACGTAGCTCGTACATGGTTTCGCTGTCACTATTCCCGATTGTCAGTTTGTTTTCCCAAATATTGACCGCTGGCGTAGCAAACGTGCACTTCTGAATACAAACAAACAAAAAGATACACCGCCTCCAGGATTGGCGAGACTTATAGTGCAACCTTCCGGTACTACTCTTACAGAACATAATGCATCGAAATCTGTGGTTAACTTATAAGAAATTGTCTGGGAATAGCTGAAAATGCTCGTTTAATTAAAGACATAACACAGGGTCACACTTTCCATCTGAGCGATTCCTTTGAATGGCTCGCCCACATGCACATTGATGCTTCTCAGCTTTTCAAGTGTTCGTGTAATTTACCTGAACTTATAACGCCCAGAAAACGTGTGTTCTTTCTTAGACGGCTGTCATGCAGAGCTCGGTACATATTCTTCCCCCGCCTTGAAGACGACTTTTTCATTTTGCAAGGCAGTTTAGGTATGCCCTATTTTTGCTACATTTGAACTTAGGTTGAATAACGCGAACACAGAATAGCAAAGATGACGACCGCTCGTGTTCGTCACTTCTTTTGTCTTGCCTCCAATTGTGGCCCCGTAGTGGCGCTATTGGCTGCTGTTATTGCTATAGCGATTATATGGGCACTCTCGGTGGTTTTTCGCCGTCGTCTTTATGTTCCGCATAAAGCTCAAATCGATACAGTCGACCCGCGCATCGCATGTGCTACGTACAAGCAAAAGGCGCGAGCGTTTGGGACGAAGGCGGCTGAAGCAGAGATGAAACCAGCCGGCCATCTCCGTCGCACGAAGGGCGCATGCGATAACATGACCCCGCGTGCGAGGCCTGCAGTCGATGGCTCTCAAGCAGAGGGGGGGGGGGGGGTGATTCTTAAAAGGAAGAAGGAAATGAAAATGGAAATTGGGTGTGGAGTGCACGATAACTGTCTCTCAAGTGAGGACACCTCAACCGATACACTCACGGGGGATTGGGGATTAAAGGGACAGTGAGAGTGAAAAAAGTATGGTAAAAGAAGAAAAAGAAAGATATGAGTGGAAAAAAACAGTGAGGGGGTGGGGGGGGGCAGGAGAACGGGCGTCCGAGTCGGAAATGACCCGCCCGTCTTTCGTCGGGGCAAGGAGCATGAACGGGCGCCGACGGAAGGAGGGGTCTGCATTGCTCCAGTAGCAACTGACATTCATAATAAGGGTGTGGTCGCGAGAGCTGGCGCGCGGGCGCTATCTCACTAAGATCACTAGACGGCTCGTATACGGGCTGTTCTCCTATCCGCTTACTTCGAGTTGAGACGCCAGGCCGCACGAAAATCGCTTCGCTCCCTGGAAGGGCCGTATTCGCTTAAGCCAGCGTTTTGTACAGTTACGCGAGATCGGATCCAAAAGAGTTAGCTGCTAGCCTTACTTCGTATAACATCCCAAATTGTTGCTGTCACATTGCGGCGAAACTGAGATGTGGGAGAAAGTGCCGACATCGCTCCGTCTGAACGACAACGTGTCTTACCTCTTTCTTAGCCTCATGGCTGAACTTTTGCTGCACGTAGAGCAGGCCCACGCTGTCGGGCATCCCGCCGTTCACCGCGTCGACGCATATTTCCCACCTCGGCCGTTCCTCGCGTACTCCACCTCTCGCTTTTCGAAGCTCGAAGGAAGCGTTTCGGAATTCCTTTGACCCGACATCAGCCCAGCCCAGCATGCGGCGCAGACCAGGCGTAGTTGTACACCGTGTACCTGGGAAACAATTTAGGCGACGGTGCCTTTTATTTCGCAGGTATAGAAGAAGCATACACCAGCATTATACCGGATTACCTTCTCGGGTTTACGGTACTTATGTGCTGGCTTCAATGAACTACCTTTTAGAAAGAGAGGCGGAAGAGCAACATGGAAACACGGAGAAACATCCTGCTGAATTGTACGGAACTAGACGCTAACACAAGAAAGCATTTCCCGTTATCATACAGGCAAGAAATTCCACTCCATCCTGCAATGTTTGTAGGAAGGAATCCCTTTTTTAATATGAGCCATCCCTCGGATTTTTAAGAGATGCACGTGGCTTTAACGTTATGTTCCCAGGCAATCCGTAGCACGGCCTCTCAACGCATGTTAGTGCTGCGGTATTTGTGTTAACCCTTTCCCTTCCGCTGACGAATATAGTCGTCATGAGGCTTTGTACCAATGGCAACTATACTCGTTATGGTTGTATTTCTTGACGCTAGATGGCCACACTTGTCCATGTTGTGCCATATGTGTCTCGGCTTTCATTGTATTGCCGTGAAGCCATCTTCGAGCTATTTTTAAGCAATTAGTTAAATAAGGAAACCCTACTGAAGCAAAGTAAAGGTGTCATTTTATTTAAAAAAAGCTCTAGGAATTAAGCGAAAAAGAATTCCGGTAAATTCGGTACAATTTTCTTTTTTTCACGGTAGAGAAAGGGCTAAAGGGACACTAAAGAGAAACAATGAATTGGTTTAGATTGATAAAGTGTGTTCGGAGAACTCTTATGTAGTTTATTTGACCACCATAGGTTTATTATTAGAGGAGAAAACCAAGTTCAAAGTTTCATTTTTAAATTTCGTGCCGAACTTTGTAATTCGTGACGTAAAAGACTTCAAAGAGCATTTAACGTATTTTGGCGCCACTGGCTCGACGAAATTTCCACAAACTCGTTATGTCAAGTCTCTGGCCCCGGCCCTCAGAGGACAATGTACTTCGATTTAACCGATTAGGAACTACGTAGGCCCAAGCAGGCGCCGTCAAAGATATGTGACGTCACGGCAAATGGTGCGGGAATTCCAAGGTGGCGTCGCCACCTGTATTTTCTTTTTGCGCGTTTTCTCGCTTATTAAGCGTCTTCGCGCAGAAAGCGTGGTGTTTTTGGCATCTTGGAAGACTACTTTGCTAATGCGAGAAAAATCGTTTTGCTCTTTAGTGTCCCTTTAAAGAAAGCACCTCTCCCAGCCTTAGCGCTCAGAGGTCTTGAGGCATTCATGCTATTTACCCTTTCTCACCTGTTAAAATCATGATCACCTGTCTTCCAGTTAACACCCACAGATCACTACAGGTCTCGCTGCCATTATTTTGTAGTATGTATATGTTTTACGTTTCCATGCAGCTCGTGTTTTTAGGCCACTTTACAGCCGTGTTACATCCTGTCATGTATATCAATGGTCACCGCTAACACCACATAAAATGGCATGGGGCTCTTTGGCCACACCTGGCCCTTGAGCCGCTAAAACCAACTAATCATCACCATGCAGTCATCAGAAACATGAATATAAACATTGCTACGTAGTTACACCACATGCAGTAGTTGCATATCTCTGCAGAAGATCAACATAAAACAACCATAAAATTGAATAAACCTATTTTTGCGCATTGGCGTATCATTTCTCAAACGCGAATGTACATGAGAATTTATCATAATACGTTACAAAAAAAAACCAATGCGCGCTCGACCTTCAAACTCCTCTACACTGTACTTGGATGGCTTGATCACTTACGGGTCGGCACATCGCAGAAATTCATTGAGCTTCGTGAAATACTCGAGAGCGAAGAGTTCGATAGTCTCATTGCGAGCTAACGTAATGTTCGCATGAGAAAACTCTTTCTTTAATAAAGCGCGAATGGGTATCTGGAAAAAAAGAAAACAGTTTAAGCAAGATTAAGTACCAAGATACCCAATCTTAAAACAGTTTTATAGCATTCTTTTTTTTTTAAGGCGATGGTGAGGCACTGGGTGCGCATGATGCTTACGTGGGTGAAGTTTTTCTCTAACATGTCCAAAGGGACCCGGTTATACATTTTTATTATGTCTCGCCTCTCTTCGGGAAGTTTTGTCATCTGCAAAAAGCAATAGTTCACTTACTTATTGCGTAGAAGGAATGAATAGCTAAGAAGAGCGCATGTTCAAAGTTGATTACAAGTAAACTAACCAGGCTTGCACAGCCCCCGTGGATTTCTCTAAAATTTGCAAATCGACTACCAACCTTCTAAGTATTTTTATTGTAGTTGTCTTAGAGAAAATTTATATAGCAATCAGCGCGTTGATTAATGTTATATTGCATGCAAGTGCCACAAGTGATGCGCGGCCCATCAATTTCTCTAAGCTACGTGATTCGGCTTGGAGCCCTCTGTGATGTACGTTTCATTGTTATTGTCTAAAAGACAATTAAAACAGCAATCAGTGCACTGATTAATCTTGTACTACATGATATTGCCCCCACTTTTACTATGTTATTGTTGAGAGAATAACTTGCCGCCAAGCATTTGCCTACGGCACATTTTGCGGTGAAAATGGTATTCCTAGTTAGACGCACATGCGCTAAAGCGTCGCTGATAATCCCCTTAAATTTAAGTTTGTCAAGGTGAACTCTCTGTGAGCCCAAAACGCTTGAGACCGCTGACAAGACGAAACACGTTTCGTAGAAAGATGACAAATTCTGTTTTTGAGAAACGGCGGGTGGTAAATCCTATACAGATGTCACTGTGTCGCCGCTGATCTTGAGAGTTTCTGAACCTCCACCAACCAGGAAGCTTATTTGGTAACTTTAGCAAAAGATACTGTGATCGCCGCGACTCCAGCATAAAATGCTTTTAGCTCCCATTGTAGGCGACCTTCAGGTGACCTTGAGCCAACATCAGAGCCGCTATCCGGGCACTCAAACGAGAACATCCGGGCATCGGGGCGAGATCGAAACCAATGAAAGGTTTACAAAATGCGTTCTCTGGCCCCCAATTAACCCTTTCTACAGGACCATATTATATACCCCAGTCACTTCCCAAACAGATACAAAAAATATTGCTTCCGCCCGCCGCTTCCAGCAATGCAGGGAAACGCTGGAGGCAAGCCTATTCCTGAATGACCGCCTTTAATCGGCTAGTTTGTTGTACCTACACCGCGCCATTCACTAGTGTAACAATACGTACAGCAGTCATTCGCCAAGTATAACAATTTCCTCAGCAACGATTACAAAAAGCATAGCTTTGCCTATAATTTTGTGCACAGGCAGTTCTGTTCAAAAATATTCTGGCTGTTGTTACGTGAAAACTACTCACATTGGCCAGCTTTCCTTCGAACGCTAAAAGTTCGTCTGCAAGTTTTTCGAGATCTTCTTCACACAGCTTTGGTTTCATGAATTTCATCGACACTTTAATCAACTTCTTGTAGGCAGCGATGATTGGCTTGCTGCTGTTGCTGGTTTGGTTGATGAGCTGGTTTCTGCCCACCCTCGGAAATGATAACTGATCCAGCTGGCAAAGAGAACGGTGAGCGCATATTGTCAATGCATTGGCCCTCAACTCCGGGATTTCAAGATACCGTATTTACTCGAATCTAGGCCGGCCCCGATTCTAAGCCGACCCCCGAAATTCGCAAGGCCAGAAAAAAAAAAAAGAACTTAATCATTGTACTCGAATCTAAGCCGACCCCCCCCCCCCCCCCCCCCCCCCCCCAATTTTCGCACATCGTTTTTTCGAAAAAAAAAACATCGGCTCAGATTCGAGTAAATAGGGTGACCTCGCGAGTTTCGTGTTTATGCTTTATTTTTTTGAAGGGTAATTTTTGCTGAAAAAGGCAGGAGTTAGTGAGTTTCGATGAAAAATCGAAATATTGATAGAGATGACTTGTGCAATAAACAGCTGTACGAAGTAAGCACCGCCGTTTTAATCGGCCCTATATAGTATTGCAGTAAGCATTTGGGTATAATTCAGTTAACGTGCATCGAATCCCGCCGCCGCGGCGTTTCCATGAAGCCCAAAGGCTAGAGGCGCGTGTACTTACATGCATGTTAAATAACACCAGATGGCCAATATTTCCAGAACGCTCCACTACGGCGCCCCTCATAACCATAACGTGACATTGGGACGTAAAAGCCCAACAATTATTAATCAATTAACAGCGCTTCCTATTATGAGCGCACAGAGAGGCACGAACACAGGTGCCCTCATCACCGCGAACACTGATGTTCCCGAGGCGTACGTGAAGAAGAACGCACACGCATCGCTTCGTTACTCGCTTTTCTGAAGAAAAAAAAAAGTCAGTTTCACCGCAAGGACGAAGCAATGAATGCGATAGCAACACATTGTAGTGTTATACGAAGTGAGGCTGGCAGCTAACTGTTTTGTATCCGATCTCGCGTAACTACAAAACGCTGCTGTAAGAGAATACGGCCGCTCCAGGGAGAGATGCTTTCCGCATAGTCTCTTCGCGTCGAGAGCGCAGCACGTAGAAGGGTATACGAGCCGCCCGCTGTGATGGCTGTCGAGATAGCGCGCGCGACAGCGGTCGCGACTGCGCCCTTAGGTTCAAAATTCAAAGTGGCTGCTCGCGCGACACCCCCCCCTTTTCCTCGCGTCTTTTCATGGTCGTTAAAGACGGGCGGGGCGTTTCCTGTCCGCTTCGACGGCAGGCCTCCCGAGCGTGGTGATGTTATCGCATGCACCCTCCGAGCGACGGAAATGGGCCGGCTCGTTTGATCTCTGCTTCGGCCGCGTTCGTCGCCCCCGTTCGCGCGCTTTTACCCGCGGGAAAACATACGACGAGCGGGGGGATCTTATCAATTTGGACTTCATACGGGAGGGACATGACGGCGACGGCAAAAACTCGTCGAGACTGTCCATATAATTGCTCTCGCAATAATAACATGATGCGCGTTGACACAAGACGCTAAGCGAACAGCCTTTCCTTCTCGCTCGTTCCGTTTAAGCGCGCGCCTTTTACGGCCGCCGTTGCGCGGAACAATGGCCTCGCCGCTATCGCCTCGCTGGCAAGAGTTGGTTAGAACCCAAGAATGAATATGAGCTGCACCTATACAAAACCGTGATGCGCGGGCCGTTCATCTTTGTTAGGTGGTCGTAGCAGATGGTTTTCGTTGGAAGTGCAAGTAGTACATGCTAATGTACCTGCTAATGAAAATGCTGGGCACGTCGGAAAAAATATGTTCTTTGTTCCTGACAATTGTTATTTTTGGGTGAGCACCGATGTCAGGACATTTGATAAAATGTGCCGGTAAGCTCAAGTTCTCTAACTAAAACATGTGAAAAAAATATTATGGAAGCTTCGCACTGGTGGTGCCAAGCTTGAAGGAAGACTGAAGCTGGGTGGCTCTCTTTCTTTCTTTCTTTCTTTCTTTCTTTCTTTCTTTCTTTCTTTCTTTCTTTCTTTCTTTCTTTCTTTCTTTCTTTCTTTCTTTCTTTCTTTCTTTCTTTCTTTCTTTCTTCTTTCTTTATTTATTTCTTCTTTCTTTCTTTCTTTCTTTCTTTTATCTGTTTTGTACATGTTGCCTTCTATTACTTTCTTTCTATTTCTTTCTCTTGTTTATATTTCTTCCTTTCTTTCTCTCTCTTTCTTTGTTTCTCTTTATTTCTCTCTTTCTCATTCTGTCTTGCTCTCTGTTATTTCTGTCTTTTTCGTGTCTGCTTCTTTCTTTTTCTTGCTCTGTCTTTCTATCTTTCTATGTCTTTATTCCCTTTATTTCTGTCTATTTTCTCTTCCTTTTTTTCTGTCGCTTACTTTCTTTCTATCTTTCTTTCTGTCTATTATCTTTTTCTCTTGCTTTATATCTCTTTCTCTCTCTCTTTCACGTGCTCCACTTCGCCGAGCAGAGTTTTCGTTTTAACGCTCCCACCTGCTGTACTCGGTAGTGGGCTTGCCCAATTCCTGTGGCGCATACCCACCTGTGGTTTTCTTCCGACACCTGAGTTTTTACGGCCGGATCAAACAGTTCCGTCGTAACCACTCGTGGCTCCATAACAAAATTTGACTATCGTAAACACACTGAACGTTGCTTGACGCCACGGGAACAAGTGAACGTGTACAAATGTGAAGCGTACACATTCTGTTTGCTGTTCCTTTTGACCTTACGGACAACGTACTTGTACAATAAAAGTTGTCTTTACGAATGGAGCATCGATGCGAATTCTTTTTGAGTAGGTCGGCACTTGGCTGCGAGAGAAGCTTATATTTACTGTAAAGTTGTAACCGACTACGAAAGAGAATACGCATACGTCTCCTACCGCCGAAAACTCTGAGAGTACTAGATTCTTTAAACCCTGTGCGTCCCGTGTTTGAGGCCGAGTAATTTAGTTTGTTTATGTGGAAGAGTCGAAACGGTGAAACAAGTGGTGGAAGGAGGATCTAACTTTCCGTTTCACGTGAACTTGCGTTTGGCCTAGTTGGTGCTTGCTGTTTGACATTTTGACCGCACAAAAAAGACGAGGACAGAGGGAGGTACGACGACATGTCGTCGTACCTCCCTCTGTCCTCGTCTTTTTTGTGCGGTTCCGTTTCACACTTCTCGTCATGCCAGCGTAGTGATGGTGAGTGCTCCGCAAGTGTTGATATTGTCTGTGCTTCTTTAGTAAGGAAACGAATATTAAGGAAGGCGGAAACCTTAGATGACTCTTCAAACGCGGAAATTGACCGTCAGCGTCCCGCGGCGCCGGCGTCAACGCGAGTGATGCAAAAAACCATTATCACGAGATGACGTCACCATATGACATCATCGTGATGTCACAGGTCGCCAAAATGTGTGACGTCGCATTACGTGACATCACACGATGACGTCCTCACATGACATAATGGCTTCATCAAAAGTAAAGTTAGCTGATCCCGGAGGCAGTGCAAAACCAGGCGAGGTGCAGAAAGCTTGCAATGCCTCCGATCCTGCAGGCAATGCGAAACCACGTTAGGCCCAGAAAGCTCTCGGAGGGTGGCGAGGAAGGATCAACACATCGACTCAGAAGAAAAAGACTGCTTTCACCTTCGAGTCGACAAGGGTCAATGCAAAAGGGACCCCGTGAGTTTTCGCTGTAGCTTGCAGCCTGCGACGCCGTGCTGTTGATGTCCAATTCTTTGGTGTCTCTACCAATCCGTGGACTTTTGAACAAAGGTGTGTCATAGTTTAGTGTAATTTCTAGTTACCTGAATGACATAAGCACTGAGATTCCGGGAATCCCTTCCCACGCCAGCCGTAATAATGCTTGAAATTTTTGTCTTGCTGAGGACGGTTGTTGCGTTTTGGTCGTCGCCCGACACGCATCCCGGTGGGCGTATTTTCGGCCACTCACCGAGTCCAGAAGCGTTCATTATATTGAGGACGACGTCATGTCGATCCTCGAGGTCCGGAACAGCTGGAACAGAGGGAGCAAAATAAATGTAAACCCGCTACATGCTTAAAAGCTTAAAGTTGAAGTTTATTGCAGACAAAAAGGTAGTACAGTTTGCCTGGGGGACCAGCGAAAAGGCAAAACAGCCTGACAAGGCCCCTGCCCCCTGTAGAACCAAAATCCCACCAATATGACACAAGGCTCAGTGGTATAATTAACGGCGCAATAGGTGTATAAAAGAAGCATATATGAGAGTTATTACATGCAAGTCACATGAGTATAAGAAAAACCAAACAAATGAAAGAATTAGCCCAGGCAATGACATCAAGAAGTAACATACGTGTTTAACTAATGGCACAAAGTTCAGAGAACGCTTACCAAACGTGAATGTGATTTACATGACCAACAGCCGACATAAGGTTTCAAGAATACGAACAACAAATGCTTTAGGGATTACAAAACACTGATTATGATTATGATGTTTACGTTTGTGCAGATAGTATATAAGTGTGTGTAGGTATCTTTCTTTTAAAAATGCAATACGAGCTACAAAAGGATGTTCGTTCAGAAAATACGGAATCTGACGCGTTAGCTTTTCTGTACCCTAATTTGTACGTGGTTTTTCCTTTCTATAAGCCCATGCCGTAGGTTGTGACTGTAGTCACTCGGTACATGCCTATGACAAGACCTTGAAGGATTAGATCGTACCTTTATACATACCGGACGCCCAAAAACGCGAGGAGAGGAGAGAAAATAGAACGTTTCAGTCCGCCCAGTATTCCCCTGAAAGCAAAGCCTTTTAAGCATAACGAAATACCGGGTGTGGACTGCACAACGTGCTCGCCTTACTGGAAACGCCTGAAACATGGCCGCACCGCCGAAAGCTGTTGCCGTCCACTTCGAGTCTGCCAAGCGGCCGTCGTAGGTCATTAGCTCCGAACTGATGCTCGTATTTGCTTTAGATTCATGTACTGAAGCTTCGACAGGAAACTATTCGTGTCGATTCGGCACTGTTTCCGGTAGCCATACTCAAATAATCGTTTTCATAGGCTTAGCGAGTTGCGATGTGTGCTTCCGGAATCTCGAAGGACATAGATTACGCGATTGCAACCTTATTTTTTTTATATGGCGTCTGAAAGATTTACTCACCCACACATGCATTGTAGACGAGAGCAGCTTTGTCCGTCGCATTTTGGTTATCTTCAACGAGGGTCATGTTTCCTAGAATATCTGAGATGATGAAGACCAGTGTAACCATACATGTAATATTTTAAACATGAGAAAAAAAGCAATAAAGTGTTACATATCAGACCTGACCAAGGAACTTAGATAGGTAATTGTATTCGCCTTCATGGATGGGACCCGCCAAAGTGTTTCTAATATCCGATTACACTTGAGTTATTAAGTTCAATGCTTAATACTTGGAGCATCCATTCAGCTATAGACATTTCTCCTTTCTCCTTTCTCCTTTCTGAACTGTTGCACGGGAGTACAAAACTTGACGTCACAATCTCGGCAGTGCATTTTGGGGGGTCACGCTTATTAACAACAGCCCAGAGAGGTTTAAGGCGGCGCCCAGCAAGCCTTGCTTGACAAAGTACATACCTAGTCTGTGTAGTGAGTATGGCGTTCTTTGACTGAGCAGCAGGTCACGAGTTCGTTTCATCTGCCTCGCTGGCGGTCACTTTCGATAATGTTGGATTGCAGAAAGACTGAAGTCGATCCACAAAGAAAATTCCCAATAGCGGAAGATCTCCCACGACACATAGAGACGTTACTTCACAGACTTCGACTGGAAGTAGCGTGTACAAACAGCTTCCTGAGCAAGATACACCGATCCAGCTCACCGGAATAATACTGTTGTTATGAAGATGAGAATGTTGTGCATATTTCTTTGGAATGCGTAAAGTACGAAAATGACAAAAAAAAGAACTTAGAAAAGAAACTAGCAAGTTTGGACAGACGCCCTCTCACATTACGGAAATTACTTGGACCATGGCCTGAAAAGCACCTTCAGCAAAAGGCTAACGTCTTCCTGAAATACTTCTTAGCGGACACTGGACTAAAGCGCTTGCGATGAACAGCTAAGTGTTGCTATATACGAAATGATGTGTTGTGTTTGTGTGAACGCTTCACTGCAATGTGCACTTCTGCAAGCGAACTGTACATTATCATGTTATTTTTATAACTTGTTTCAATTTGGTATGTCTTTTTTCTTTACTGGTTATTTCTTCATTTTGGGTAAACAGTTTTTTTTTCTTTTTTCGCTGCAGAATTTATGGAAATGCAGTAGCCGAGGTTATATAAACCTAAACCTCTCCACAGCGAGCCAGTTAAAACAGAAAAGAACAGAATGGTGTAATTTGCTTTGAGGGCGCTAGAATATTCCAGTAAACTTAATTGCGGACGGCCCGAACTGTGAACGCTGCAAGTGTCTGAGACAGTAGAGGGATGTTGGAAGAGAAAGATGAGTCTCACTCGTTCCTCGTGCAACTAGAATATGCATTTCAACTATTGCGTCATATGTCCTTCAAGGTTCCAAAAACTATGAGACGAGACGTACCTCGAAGCGTTTCCCTGAGCTCGTCGCGTAAGACGGAGAAACGGCTCAGCGTTGGTTTGGTCTTCGGTATCTGGTGTTTCGACAGCCATCCACCGCAGGCGTATGAGTAGAAATCAGTGCACGGGTCAACGGACGTGTTCAGAGACTCGTTGATAAGCTTGGCTGCGTCGAAGTGTAACAAGAAATAAACGCATTACGTCGCTTCATTCGTCGCTGGAAATTCCGCTCTGACGTAACACCCATGATTCCTGCGCGCTCAATGCTCCGAGTTTCGGTATCGTCGTGAAAATTCGACAATGAATATCTCAAATTACGTCCCACTTTTGTGATTTTTAAAGATACTGGTTATGCCATAAATTGTCCACGGACTACACCTTCCTCGTATAAGGAAACTGCCCTGAAGTCAGTAATTAACAAGTTAACTAACGATTTTTGTTAATCAATTCGATGTCATTTTATCTGCAGCAATGTGTTTTCGCCTTCACGTAGAGGTCATGTGCGAAAAGCACACAAGGATCACTGTCACAGGGCTTTTTTTGTTAAAAATCGGCATTGTTTAAAAAAAAAGCACCCTGTATATGCAGAAGCTCTGAACTATAACGACACTCTGAAGCTTTTTGTATCCATAAGTTACTAGGTGTGCACATTGTAGTAATGAACGCACTTGATATTTACTCTTTATCAGAATCGCGCTCAGCTCTCGCACCAGTTCTATATAATAGTAAACGCGACATCAGCGCAACATCACGTCAGTGTGACTTTGATGACGAGAGCGTGAAAATACCCTATTAAAGTTATAGCGACATACATATCTCATTCAAAATGTCTAAATCCAGCACGAAGGCACGACATAAAAGCCGAAAAATGCTTACCACGCTGGACGCAGACAGGCGTATCACAAACATTATATGTTTCTGAAAAAATGAAAGGGGGATCAAACAGGAAATTCATGCTCATTCTAGAGAAAACGCTAAGTGCGATAAATATCGTTTGCGCTATGGTACTACAGAAAGTTGTGCAAATCCCGAAAACTATACAATTTTCTTTCGTGTCTTTACTTCAAAGATGCTGACTTGTTTAAGGGGGCTTTGAAAGATCTTCTGCTGATTTCGGATGCAGCTTAAAGCTTTAATCTATTGAACGAGTTTTCGACAGCGCACACGATCTTGTTGAATAGCTAGGGTTTTGCGCTGGAGATTGTGCATAGCCTCGCGCGAAGCGCCTCTATCAACATGCGTTCTAATTAATATGGCACCGTTTGTGTTGACGTCATGTCGCCATCCAGGGATGATTTGCTGGGAATTCGCACATCGCTGTTGCCCCATTTCCCGAGTACGACTACTTACAGCAGCGATCTCAAACGCACGGCGCTTGAATGACTGTCTCTATGCCACATTTTTTTTTCTTAATAAGTATGTTCCTGAGCTACACAGACGTGACCGGTCTGTGCACCCCATTCAATCGCCACGCGTCGAAACATAACCGTGGAACAGAAACTTTATATTTCAAAATCGGCGTTCAGATTCCAGTCATTCTGCAGATGAGCATCGACATGTTACTCGAATTATGACATCAAATCGCGTTCAGAAATGACCCATGCATGAGATTTATGAAACGCCTTCTTTCTATACCTTCTGCTCCAATGCTCTTCGCTGTTCCGGCCCTTGCGGGAGCCTAAATTTTGTGACTTCGGCCCGCTAGCTGAGGTGAGTTTCAGACCTCTGACTTACAGCATTATACTTAGCTGACTTCATAATTCGCTCAATGTTATCCGATGGTAATCGCTTTCTCGGTCGTGTCTAATGACGAGTTAAAGTTACCTTTCCATTCACTGCTTACTGCGCATTTACGTTCTAAACTTCTAGTGCTCTGGTCAAATAGCCTCTCGCATGAAACAGTAGCGGGCATTGCCGACAGTGGCTTCATGGAAAATGGTGGAAAGGGGATATTCGGTGAACTTACTGTTATTTTGAATGGTCTTTGTTGAAGCCGAAAAAATAAGGCGTCCCCATGCTAACAGGAACCCCAGTGCTACAAGACATTGGACTTGCATAGCTTCTCCTAGAAGCAGCGAGAACAAATGCGATATATTACACTGTTAATCTACATTGTTTGCACGATAGGAAATGCGTCAATGTGTAATGCAATTCACTTTTTGTTATGCATATACGCAGAAGCATGATACAAACTACTGCAAAAGCGACTAGGTCCGTAAGTAATAAAATAAAATTTGAAAATACGAAATGTACGGTTCGATTTATCATGGTTTGGTGTAAGGTGCATGAGGTTGAAGCAGCGATAAAAATATTGCGGTTTTACTTTGATTCCGCAAACGTTTGTGTGCTCGTCTAAGTTTACCTTAATTGCCACAATTCATGTCGGCCATCTTAGCGTGACGCTTGATGTTTGTAAGAAGAAACGACGGTGTCTTTATTTTGTGATCCTACGCAAAATTCCACGTCAGCTTCCTCACAGAAACTCCCGCGCAGAAAAAAAAAAATCTTTCATATTACATATTCAGATACTTTCACCGACTCTTGTGAAGCTGTATAATTTTTAAAAGGTTGTGGTTCATTAAACTTCTTGCCAACAAATACAATTTCATGGACATAATCTTACTACATGCGGCATTTTGGGAAACACATCGCGTCGCTTATTGCATAACACAAAACAAACTTACTGTGTGGAGTTTCAGTTTACCTCCTGCTGCAGACTGGGTTCTATTTCCCGCTGTTCCCAGCTTCCTAGAGGTTTATTAGAGCCACTGTCAGCAATTCACAGCGATAAGACCTCGCCGCAATCTTTTATCAGGCTGGAGTTAGCCAGGCGTCTGTGGGCGCTCTATTGATAAGAGCGCTCACCTATGCTGTCAAGCTTTTAAGTGGTACAAGATCCCCAGTCCCTGTCAGTGTTACATATGACCCAGATAGATCTGCCGGGTTCGAATGACCTGTCAAAACGTTAGCAACATATAAGCACTGCACGCGTCTTCGCGTCAAGTCTGCAACCAAACATGTTTGAAAAGAGCATTTATCAAGATTTAGCCGTTCCTTGAAATGTGTTGTTGTTCTGTGCGCGCTCTGTTGGAGCCGAATAAAGAGTGCCTATGTGAAAAAAGAAAACTAGGCCAAGGCTGTTGGCACTTGTGTTCCACTAAGCTTGGCTAGGCAACGTGATGAAAAATTAATTATGAGAACTCCCTTGATATTGAAATGTTCTGTGCTTATTCAAGAGAAGCTTGCCACGTGTTACATATCTCGGTGGCAGCGACGGCGGTTCATTTATACGCGAAAAACCATCCGCCGGCGAGCGTAGGCCGTATATAGAAGGTGCACCGGTCGCATGCGCATTTGCATGCGCCGTTTTCCAATAATTGACCCTGTCTCGATCGTAGGCTTTTTGGCGATCATCTGTTTCTGATATGGCAATGTGACATTTTATCGAGGTCACTTCTCATTCCACGTTGTCCATTTCATTGTTGCCTGGACATGAACGCATAATAATAGTAATAATAATTGTTGGTGTTTTACGTCCCAAAACCACGATAAGATTATGGGACGCCGTATAGTGGAGGGCTCCTGAAATTTTGGCCATGTGGTGTTCTTTAACGTGAACCTAAACCTAAGTACTCGGGAGGAGGAGGATGAGGAGGAGGAGGAGAAAGACTTTATTTATCCCAAGAGGGATGGGTGCGGTGGTGGAGGGAGCAGAGGAGCCTACCCGGCGTAGTTCTCCGCTACCCTCTTGGCCCAATCCAGGATCTGGTCCTGGACCTCGGGCGCCGAGCTGAACATGGCAACCTCCCACTGCTCCTTACTATTAATGCTTAGTGAGTTAGGTTCCGAGTACAACTCCACATGATATGATCGGGACTGGCTCTTTGATGGCAGAAAAGGCATAAAGAGGGGGATATATCGCTGTGTGTATAAGATTGCGAAGAGAGGGGGTAGGGAACGTACGGGTCTGTAACTGGCGCCAAAGTATTTCGTGGTGGCGAGTCGCTCCCCGGTGTAAGAGGGTGTATAGGGTGCGCTGAAGGCGGTAGTGATTTGTTATGTCGTGGAAAGTCAAAAGATGATCCCTCGCACTGAAGGGTGCCGTGTGGTCTAAGGCGTCGTCAGTGGCCTGGCCTCTAGTATTTTCGGCTCCGTCGAAAATGCGGCCGCCGCGGCCGGGATTCGATCCCGCGACCTTCGGGTATATAGGAACGCATGACCATCGTTGTTCCCAGTAGCAACTGGAGTGTTACGCTGCTAAGGACGTTGATGAAGGTCGATTTCTTGATATGGAAAAAGAGTCAAGAGGGAGTATTGCGCAATACGAAATAAATAAATAAATAAATAAATAAATAAATAAATAAATAAACAAATAAATAAATAAATAAATAAATAAATAAAAGTCCTAGGTCACGCGAGCACACTCCACGCTTCGGTTGCCCCCATTTTCCCGGTAGTTGAAATGGGGCAAATGTCTCCAACATTAATTTCCACTTCATTGAACTATTGGCTCACATTACGTTATCGTAAAAGAAAAGGTTCAGTTTCATTACTTTTTTCTCGAAAGAACACACAGGGTTGATTTCTTGTATGACCGACATATTTGGTCTTTTCGGCACACCACGGCATTCTCAGAACCGCACGATGACGTCCTATAGCTAAAAATAAGATTTTTTTTTTTGTGTGAAGTTCGTGTTTCCACTATTTCCACGAATCCCACCCATACATCACCACGGGAAAGAGCACGAATCTTACCGGATGAAGAGGTCACGCTGAAAGGTCACGCAAAGGGACAGAGCCTGCAATCATGTTGAATGACTGAACACTGACATATCTCTCGGAACCACCTCGATGAAACGTGCGTCATCGGATGGTCTCATACACGAGCCGTTCGCGTTAGCCTGAAATCACAGTAATGGATTTGCCTGTCTTTGGAAACGTCTGCCAGTGTTCACGATGTCTCAATTTCTGAGCGGGTTTTAACGACCTCTTTACAAATGAAACAAAGATGGCTGGCTCTCCCGTAATGGAGCGTATAGATGTAGGCATGGAATGGCTGCCGGCAAAGCAGATTGGTTGGAGGTGCTACTAGACGAAATCTTAAAATGGGTATAGTGCACGTTCACAAGGGCACACTCCACCTCACCAAATCTCACCACACCATACTGTGCACTGGTCCATACGAACACAATTGCTTTTAAGAGCGGAGCTCTTTAAACTTCTCGCTGCGCCGGGTACTGCGAACAGCAGTTATCGTCATCATGAACCGGTACGCGCTCGCTTCGTCCTCTTCAACTTCTGCTTCCCTCAAACAACATGTACGCCGATTTGTCAAGCCTGGAATACAATAACTATAACGGGCGAGTCTGTTACGTGACTAAAAACCACGTCACATCAAGTAACAACTAGTCACGGGACTGAAATCGCGTAACATCGCGTAACAACTAGTCATGCGACTAAAAATCACGCGACATCTATTCACGTTACTAAAATCACGTGACATAACAACTAATCACGTGACTAAAGACGACGTAACAACACCTAACTAGTTACGTGACTAGAATCATGTAACATCACGCAACATCTAGTCACGTGACTAAAAATCGCGTAACATTTAGTCACATGACTAAAATCACGCAACATCGCGTAATAGCTAGTCACGTGACATGTTCCCGCCATAAACCACGCAACAGCTAGCCGTGTGGCTAAAATCACAACATCACGTAACAGGTATTCACGTGACATATCTAGCCAAGTCTAGCGAAGTCTAGCCACACGTAGTATTACTAGCAAAAACTTAGCATCTCTTGCAAAAGTTTGGCATTACTAGCAAAACTTAGCTAGGTCGAACACTAGCTCCGCTGATGGTTTCAGCCTTGCGCCGCTAGTGCGAGCTGCGCACATCTTTCTTTTTTTTTTTGCCATTGTGTGGGTGTAATCTTGGGCTTTGCCTATCGTATGTGGCAACGACGCCGGCCTGAAAGCTTACTGAGCCGGAATGTCTTGAAGTAAACCTCGTTGCTAATCTCGTTTCGGCCAAACATAGTGTCTATGTCATTTCACGGCATCATGTGTGATAACGAAAACCAGCGTGCTGAAACAAGGCTACACAACCTCACTGAGCCGAACGAACAGCTTCGATCATGCTCGCGCAGTGCAATATGGAAGCAACGAGTGTGTGGCAGCCGATCATTGTGCCGGTTCTGTGAAGCCGTGGCCACAATGTGCACTTCCGAATTAAGGGTTGGTTCCCGAGATTGGCTTCTGTAGCTGACCCAAGCAAAACTGTCCTGGACAGGAGAAGCTCACATAAAGTCCGTCAAAGCATGCCGATATCTCCTACAGGACAGCCAAGCAGAAGAAGCCGGGACAAGGGAGTTTTAGATGAACTTCGGATAAAATGATGACCCACGACTTCATTATTACGATGATATACCCTGCCATGGTGTTCGGACAAATGAGTGTAACAGATTCTCTATGGACTGACTTCATGGCGTATTCATAAAGGTTTATTAGGGCAAAAGCTGTAGTTGCCACATCAAACACACAAAGACGTCATGGCGGGGGTTACTGGGATTGCGTTCTATAAAATGTGTTTCTGAATAAAAAATCTTCAGTTGTTAGTAGCGCGTCGTCCACTGTTTCTCGTCTTCCTCTTGTGTCCGTTTTTCTGCGCAGTTTCAAGCAACAAAAAGTCGGCGTCGGCGCCAACACGAGTGATGCAAGAAAATCAACATGTGATGACGTCATCCTATGACGTCATCATGCCGTCATAAATCTCCAAAGATTGACGCCATCACGATGTCATAGTGAGGTCGCTGTGACGTGAGATGGTGACATCATCATACGACGTCGTCGGTCGATTATGTAGGTGTGCCGATCCCGGAGGCATGTGAGGTATACAGAAAGCTTCCAATGCCTCCGATGCCAGAGGCAGTGAGAAACCACACTAGGTGGAGAGAGCTTTCGAGGGCGGGGTGATCAATACAGTCAAATGAGAAGGAAAATAAAAAGATGTGTTTCGCCTTCGAGTCGTCATAGGCAAATGCATAGGGGACCTTGTGTGTGGCACTGAGCTCAGTTGCTTTCATTAAATATTGGTTGTATGCGCGGCGAAAGCTTACGTTTTTTTGTTTTTTTTAAGCACGTACAGTCGCGCTCAATATGACTTGCAACACGGGAGCGCGCGTCCTGATGAGTTCAAAGATTGCACATGGCTTCAACTCGTTTCCGTTTCAGCAACTGAATGTTATGTTCTTATTTGGAATCATTCCCGAGTTCGAGAACAGCGTTTGGTTATACAAATAAGGGCTAGTGGAAGCCATATAGGCAGTCTTTGAGCTCGTGAGGCCACGCGCTCCCACGTTGCAAGTCATATTGAGCGCGACTGTACATGTTTCATTATGTTAGCAGCGAGCACAACGGCTTCTTAGTTTTTTGCTACCACGATTTTGGCACAGTTGCAACGGCATTGTGGAGTCATACTGGAAATTGAAGTGCACTCAACTAGAATACCCAATACTCAGCTGTAAGAACTGTTACCTTTTGCAGTGATTCCACTCTTGCGCCAACTGCGCCAAAGTGCGCCAAATTGTATTTACTGCGCCATCCTGATAATATCGACGAAATTTGTGCCAAACTGCGCCAAAGTCTCGGGTTTGGGGGCGTCTATCACCGGCAGTCGCACCGCCGGCGCGTCAGAACATGTGCAGCTCGATCTTGGGGCTGCCAATAAAGTCGCAATCATGGACCAAGAATTATTCCGCTGAATAAATAGCGCTCGCGCGTGCGTTCCGAGTAAGCCACGATGCCATGCACGGTGCCGACGCAGCTTCTGTTCTGCAAGTCGGCTCGACAGCAAAACGCGCTCTCCGCAGAGGCTTGTGACGTCTAGGCCTATCGGTAGCGAGAAAGTGCGACGGCGATTCATCGGCGGACGTCGTCTGTTCCAGAAACGCTGCTGATAGCTCGTTTCAAGCGTCGCACGGCACGTAAGGAAAGCAATGTTTTACTAATAACTATATGAGTACCGCTAAAATGTCTGTCACTTCTGTTTCCGGACATCACGGAATGAAATCTGGAATCGCTCGCAGTAGATATATGGGACAATATCGAATTTTCCTTGCTTCGCGTTTATGGAAGAGCATGCGAACGGTGGAAACGCGTTGACACTTTTCCTCAGATGTACTTTATTCATGAATCTTCATCCAGAACAGCTTTTTCGTAATTCCTTCCGCCAGCACGTCCGAGTTTGTAATCACTCTGCGGTAAATACCCCCTAAAAGGCCCTGCCCTTTCGAGCTCACGTGCTAGGGTTCCAATTCGAATTTTTTGTTTGATTTTTTAAAAATGTCATCTCATTAGTAAAATCATATCTCCTGGTCGGAGCAGCCGCAAATGCGCAGCTGTCAGTAGCGGGCCCACAGTGAAGCGGCTACGCCATGTTATACGTCCGCCCCTCACTTTCGGGGGTCAATAGCTAACGGTTAAAAAAACTCAGTTTCGCTTAAGAGCGAAGCAATGAATGCGATACCAAAAAATTGTATTGTGAAACGAAGTAAGACTAGCAGCTAACTCTTTTGGATCCGATCTCGCGTAACTCAACAAAACGCTGGTTTAAGGGAATATGGCCCCTCCAGGAACCGAAGCGTTTTCTTGCTCTGAGTTATCTAAACGCGAAGTAAGCGTTCAGAGCACAGCAACTTTACGAGCCGTCTCCTGATGCCTCGAGATAGCGCGCGCGCAAGCGACGGCGCCCTTCGAAAGATGCGGTCCCCCACCCCCCTTCCGCTCCCCTGGCGTCCCTTCATGCTCCTTACGAAAGACGGGCGGGGCGTTTCCTCTCTGTTTGATCAGCAATCGACGGCAGGCCCGCACGCGGGAAGATGTTATCTCATGCGCTATCCGTGCGGCGGAGACAGACGGCCGGCTAATTTAATCTCCGCTTCAGCCGCGTTCGTCGCCAGCGCTCGCGAGCTTTTACCCGCGGCTGGAATGCGCGTGGTGATGTTATTAATTTGGAGTTTATACGGAAAATTACGGCAACGGCGACGGCAAAAATCCGCCGAGAGTGTCCATATAATTGCTATCGCAAGGGTCGATGTACGGGGCACATTTTGCGCCCCCTCCCGCTTAGGTGATCGGGGGGGGGGGCGCCGCCCCCCCTGCCCCCCCCCCCCCCTTTGTGTGCACGCCTATGCTCCTGAGATGATTTTTTTCCATGAGATTTGCAATGAATCGAAATATTTCTAGCCTTCATAAGAGCCCCATAATAATACTCAGGTGCTTGAATGTTAATGCAATATGCTTCTGTATTGCACTCCAGGATGCAAAATTCGCTGCTCCAAAGTGCTCCCAGATGCAAAATTATCTGCTCCAAAGTGCTCCAAGATGAAAATATTGCTGCTCCAAAGTGCTCCAAAACGAAAATTTTGCTGCTCCAAAAATTGCTCCAAATCAGAAGTCCGCGGTAGCATCACTGCTTTTGTTCATATATCCTGTGATAGAATTTTAATTCTGTATACAATCTTCCAACAATCATCTTCAGAGAGTGCGCATGCGCCGTTGCTCGAGGCGCACGAGACAGGCGCCTAGGGCGAGGGCCAACAAGCATGAAAGAGAAGTGCCAACGAGGGATGGAGCTCATGCAGGAACGGGCGCCTAAGCGCTGCGCTCTAAAATTAGCGCTTACCTGCCTCTACGTGTGTATCGTGTTTTCTTTTACGTGTCGCGCCAATGCATGCAGCAGTTATGGAGCACAAATTCGCCCTAACAGCAACTCCTATCAAATCAATTAAGTGGATTCTTTGATCATTTTTTTTTTCTTTGGCCATTTGATACGTGAAACGGGAGGCGCTGTTATTCTTTGCAATACTACACAATTTTGACACAGAATGTAAACAATTCCAAGGTGCTCCTTCACACTTATCCTTTTCTGTCCACACACCTGGGCAGAAGCACGAAGAGCCGCGCGACGAGTCCTGTTGCTTCGAACGGTGAAACAACGCGCAAACTTGGCCGCAGGTGCGAGCTCGCGACGCCGCCCGCACTAGATAGAAATAAATTTGCTGAACCGAACTATTGTGACTGCAACAGACGCCGCGAATACTATTGTCTCGGATATCCTTTAAAAAAGGTATGAAAAATTTGCAGCGAATTCTTATTTTCCGAAGTTATACGATGTGATTGTGGCGCACGCCGTAGTGGGCGACTCTGACTTATCTGAAACTGCACGGGGTTTCTTATTGTGCATGCGCCCAACGCGTGGTACACGAGCGTTTTGGGATTTTGCTCCGTCGGAAAGGCGACGGCCGCGACTAGGATTCGATTCCGCGCTGTCGGACTTCAGTACCGCTTTCATGCATATACAATGCCGCTTCCAATTATACATCCATGTCGCGGCATCAGTACCGCTTCCACGGGCAGTAAAGAAAACATCAAACTCAACCAGCTTTAACATGCATCTCTAGGTATTACACAGCACCGTAGCTGCAGCAAGTACCAATCGATGCTGCCCGGCAAGCAGCGCAACTTAGTGACGTGGGCTCTTTGTGTGCATATAGGGGCGCTATTTTGTTAAAGATACAAGATCAACACCTACCTTGTTTGCAGATTGGAAGGCAGTAATGCACTGCATCACAATCGCAACAGAACTGCAACACGCCTGGGCCAGCCCGCGCGCGGGCTATGCCGTCCGCGTCGTCTGCAACTCGGGCGATAGACAAGATGGCGGCAGCAGTTGTTCTTGCGCTGACTAGATGGCGCTGTTAATTTCGCATATCTCTTGTTAAAGAAGAAAGAAATAGAGTGAAAGATATACAGAAGGTGGGAACAAAATAATAAAAAAAAGATATACAAGAGAAAAACAAAAGAAAAGGGAAACACGACTCAGTGTAACGACTGTCAGGGGTGTCTTGCAGGAGCTGCCGGTCGCCAGCATTCAAGGCGCATCTTCGTCTCGGCGCGCTTAAGATGGCTCAAAGGCGAAAGCCATCTTCTTTTTCTCAGTCGATGATATTGATGCGTGTGCCCCCCCCCCACAATCGAATTGTTCTGCACCTCACGGGGTGCAGAAACGGGCAGCAATGGAGGGGCGGGGGGAAGTTGCTGTGCTATTATTGTTCGTAAGTGACATCGACTCGTAATGCGAAGGATAAGAATAATTTGTGGGGTTTTACGTGCCAGAATCACGACATGATTATGAGGCACGCCGTATTTGCATCCATCGAAATGCGACCGCCGCGGTCGGGTTCGAACCCGCGACTTTCTGGTCGGCAGCCGAGCACCGATATGTCATCGACTCGCCGACGACTCCTTTTGACACCACGACAATATGACCGCCATTGGGATCAATTTAAAACAAGTTGAGCAAGATTGTCCGGACCTTTACCTTCATCCCCCAGAATAGCATCTAACCATCTTGTGCATGGTTGACGCATCGTTTTCTCTTGTCTTACACTTTGTCTATCATTAATTTCATCTCCATCGTACTGGTGGCCCGCATGACATTACCGAAACAGCAAAGGTTCAGTTTTACCTTTGCTTCTAAAGAACAATCATGGTTGACCTCTCTTATCACCGATGTAGTTGTTCCTTTGGCGGTCTCCTGGATCGTCAAAACTCCACGCCAGCAGCACACAACTGAATAAAAACCTAGTTTTTTTTTTCTTGCACATTTCCTCAAGTTTCATGACTATAGCACCCCCTACATCACCACGGGAAAGACCAGACCGATTATGGGATGAATGTGTCCCGCCGAAAGATCACGCTAAAGGACAGAGCCTTCGATCTTGTTGTATGACACAACACGGACACGATCTCTCAGTACCTCCTCGGCGCAATGTGAATTTTGCGCGCAATGTGCATCGTCTCACGGTTTCAAACATGATACTTTTGCGTCAGACGGAGGTGACCTTGATGGACTTCAGGTCTCTGCGAATTTTTTCCAGTGTTCACGATGTCGCAATTGCTGAGCGGCCTAGCTGTTTCTGCGTTCGTTTGACGTATGAATAAAAAGTGAAAAATACCATCAAGAGGTCACTTGTCATTGTCGAAGTGGCTGCGCATATGCCTCTTACTTCTTCGTGTTCTATAGTAAAACACGTCGTTGGGCTAGTTTGTGGATGCGGGATATATATATATATATATATATATATATATATATATATATATATATATATATATATATATATATATATATATATATATATAGTTTGTTTATTTTTATTGTTTTATTTATTTTATTTAGTACATGCTGCCAATCCCTTTAGGGATTATTGCTGGAAGGACACAAACTATAAATATATAAAGGAAAAGGCAACGAAAAAAAAATAATGCAAAATAACATAACACTCTTTTTCTTCCTTTTTTGTGCGTGAATGGCAATGTAAAGATCAATACGAAAATTCACATATGGGAAACATCTACACACAATTGTGAAATCTAACTGTATAACGCTGACACATCATTTCATATCCATATAATTGCGATTATACAATCATAGTCATACATAGGTACGTAAGCTTTAAAAAAAACCATAGATTCTAATGATAGGTAGGGGAATGTGGGTAGCATGATAAATTTTAATAGTAATACACATCACTAAGGAAAGGTGCGAAATATTTGTACTTTTATGTTTGTGCATCATGTAAGTAATTTTGAAGTAGTGATAGAAAGGTAGTTAGTGAGGAGGTATTGGTAATAGTGGAAGGTAAGTCGCTCCACTGTCGTATGGCTAGCGGGAAGAACGAGTATATTAAAACAATTTGTATGAAAGCGATATTCATTTAGGGTGTATGAGTGCTTTAGTCGAGTAATTCTTGTGCATGAAATAGTGATGTACTTAGAACTATTAACATTTAACTTGTTATGAATTAATTGATGAAGCAGTTTCAATCGGGCGAGCGCAGCGCTGTTTTCAATTGTGAGTAGTGCAGCCAATTTGATCGAAGCACTTGGAGAGTCTGTGAGTTAATATTTATTGAAGATAAATCTTCTTGCTTTTCTTTGCACTCCCTACATGACGGTAATTAATTTATTAGTCGATGGAAACCATGCCGGGGTAGCATGTTCTAATACTGATCTAACGAGTGTATTATAAGCTAGTAATTTAGTCTCACGGGGTGCTTGACGAAGGCGTCGCTCAAGAAAAAAGAGCCGCTTAAGTGCCGTTGAAGTAATACTATTCACATGACAATCCCATCTAAGGTCAGACGTTATTGTTAGTCCAAGGTACTTGTGCTGCGAGACTATAGTCTCGCAGCACAAGTACCTTGGACTAACAATAACGTCTGACCTTATACTGTTACCGGGTCATCGTTTATGGCATAAGGAAACTCCTGTACGTGTTGTTTTCTTGTTATTCGCAAAACTGTTTTTTTTAACATTAAGGCTCATTTGCCAGTTAGCACACCATGCGGAAACTGTCATCAGTGCATTATTTAATGTTTCATGGTCACCTGGAGAAGTGATTTCTTTGTAAAGTATACAGTCGTCAGCAAAAAGTCCTATGTTGACGGGGATGTCGGTGTGTAAATCACTGATAAAGATGAGAAATAGTGCAGGAGTCAAAACGCTACCTTGATGAACTCTGGAGGTGACATGAGTAAGTTTAGAACACAAGTTTATATATACATACATATATATATATATATATATATATATATATATATATATATATATATATATATATATATATATATATATATATATATATATAGCGCCCCGCTTGCCGTAAAATAGATAGGAAAAAGGTATACGCTTCTAAAAAATTGTTTATTTGTGACGTTTCGATCGGAAACCGATCTTGTGTGTGTGCAGAAACGAGCGATTACTGTAAACGGTGAAAAATACAGGCAAGTAGTCGGTAGTCCAGCCGCTTTCCTGTCTGTTTCACCTTTTCTTGGGATCAGAAATTTTTTCGGGGGGGGGGGGGGGGGCACCTCCATAATCTGAAGGGGGGGGGCAGGGCAGGCAGATGTGGTCGAGTGTCATTTTGTGCTGTGTATGCCATGGCAAAAAAAAAAAAATCGGGGGGGGGGGGGTCACGGGCCCCCCCCCCCCACCCCCGGCTACGCCACTGCTTCTGATCATTCGTTTTCGGCGTGATATATATTTATATCCTCAATTATTGGTGTTTTGCCTATTTGCTAAGTTATGAAAAAATAACAATTTCGGTATCCGAAGAGTCCCATTAAATATGAAATGAAAGAAGCGCGCATGTACGCAACTTATTATCACCTGGGCGTTCACAGAGCCGCAAGAAAGCGCTCCTTTGTAGACTCTTTGCTAGCTATATTTTATTCATTGAATATTTTACGCCTTCTTTCGTTGCTTTTTTTTTTCTGGAGCGTGCAATAGGTTGAGTTACAGTTTTCAAACCACGACCTGCATATGTGTGTGTGTGTGTGTGTGTGTGTGTGTGTGTGTGTGTGTGTGTGTGTGTGTGTGTGTGTGTGTGTGTGTGTGTGTGTGTGTGTGTGTGTGTGTGTGTGTGTGTGTGTGGGTATGTGTTTCCTTTTCATTTTATCTCTCTCTCTGTCCTCTTTCTTACCCCTATATCCCCACCCCTGTGCAGGGTAGCAAACCGGTCACTCGCGCCAGGTTAACCTCCCTGCGTTTCCTTTTCATCTGTTTCCCCCTTTTATGCGTTTCTATCAGCGCGCTGCATTTTGAGCGAAAATCATTACTTCTTCCTTGTCAAAGCTGTTTTTGTGTCGAGATGAAGGTTACCGAAATACGCTGCGTGCGGATCACCTGAGATGGCGTGTTTGTGTGCAGAGCAGCTTCAACCGTGTTGGCGCATCTGTCAGCGCCGATCAGTTTGCTGCATTGAAAGCGTTGGCTTACAAGATTACGAAACTTGAAACGGAGAACCTACATACCGTCTGCCTTATTCGCTCGCATAAAGTGATTGGCAGTGTAAACTTTTCATCAAGAAAGCGATGACTCATTGAACTATTGCGGGCAGTGTCAGTGCCATAGAACGGGGCCTAGGAAGAGCCATGAGGCATCAATTCTATTTCTGTTTCCAAAGACACCCCGACATCGACGCTGCTTCGTTAGCTTGACGTTCACCTCAAACATATGACTGTTCAGTGCGCGCAAGCGGGCATATGTCACTTTTTTTTTTTGCGCATTTGTGAACAGTGTGAACTTGTATGAACAGCTTTATTTACAATAAATTGCACCATCACTAACCGCATGAAGCTCCCTGTTTATTTGAACAGCAAGTTGCAAGACATGCTACTAGCACAATATGAAAACATAGATGACTCCAAGTTTTGCAGCCTTGCTTCCACGTCACCGTTGACGACTCCTCACCACAACATGCACTGGTGTGTGCGGTTCATCGTCGAGTTCGCTGGGCAGTTGAACGTATCTGAGAAGGCCTTCATGTTCGACATGGGCACGTTGACCCTGCAATTAAAAAAAGAAGTTGAAAGGCGGGAGTTTATGGGCACGTGGAATGGTGAGATTTGAAGTGTTATCTGCGCTGTTCCTGTCAACGCCTCGAAAGACCGCACTGGTAACCCCACGTACACTTCGATACATTCAGAGAGATAGAGAAAAAAAGGAAAGACAGGAAAGTTAATCAGAGGGACTCTCCAGTTGGCTGCCTTGTACGTGGGAAGGGGAAGGAATGAAAGAGGACTAGAGAATCTGCAACAATACTACAAAGGCATCGCAATAGCACCGTCCAAAAAGCCACACACTGACATAATCAATGAACTGTCACAACGTGTCGTTCAGTACGATTTCCCTTATAGCAACGCCCTTATAGCGATATCACTCATTCAGAGCTCTGGAGGGCGCCCTGTGAGTAGGGCGACTACCGCGTGCCGACAACTCTTGACTCTTCACTGCATGTTGAACATCGGGCGCTCTCCACCCAATATCGAACGGGACATCGCATGAGCTTTAAAAGCCATTAAGTTTTGAAAGCTGGGCGAGCTGTTACGGATCCATTTCCTGTCAAACTTTATGGCAGGAACATTAATGACAACCAACAGACAGTAATGTTGTGTCCACCAAAGAAAACGAGCCCTAAAATTCACATTCTTTCGTTTATGGCAGGAAGATACACAGAGTATAGGACTTACTACTGATTTTATTGGAAACCCAGTTGTTTTTTTGTTTTTTTTTTTGGAAACCGAGTTGCCAGGTTGCTCTCGTCTGACCGATACCTTTCCTTGTAGCCTGTTCTGTTTAGCAGTTTGATAGAAAAGAGACGTTTGAGTTACCTGTATCGGCCGGGGCTGTGGCTGTCATACTGTATCAACACCTTGAGGTACTCGGGCCTGGTCAAGCTGCACCACGTCTGCGGAAGAGAAGCAGTGGCCAAGAGTATCATGCACTTTCTCTCCGTAAGCCCTCAGAATCAGTGGTTAACGTTGTTCATTAAAGAAAGAAAAAGCATCTATTTCATAGTACATACCATTCCAGTAGAGAGGAAGAACAGCTGCTTTCCCGTGACCTTTTCCATACCCTTTAAGCGAGTATCTACGTTTCCGTACTCTACTTCCAGAAGATTTTTATACGCCTGGAAAAGCGAAACGAAATTTCTTTGTAGGATACCTTGCATCAGCAAAGGCGTATGAGAGACAGCGTTTAGAAACGTCTAAGACTTTTTTGTTGTCAAGACGGCATGCGGACAACGAAACATGCAAGCGTGAAACAATGATTTTTCCGTCATACTCTGCATCTGTTGTCGCATAAGCTCAAGTGCTAGTCTGGTGTTGGTGCCGTCATTAAGAAATTGACATTTAGTATTCTCAAAGTTCAAACAGGAACTTACTGTTATCGCGGTCACTTGACGACGCTGTGCAAAGGGGGGGGGGGACAACCGCTTACTGCTATTTTAGGGGCGAAGCTCCTCAGGGTGTGGGCCTGTCCCTCCTTTGTAGTATGTAGTAGTAGGTAGCCACGCATAGTGGGATGTATCCACTCCATGTGATAAAGATGACGGTGACGACTGATGACCAAGAAGTAAAAGCGCGTTGGATGACGATGACGACTAATGACCATGAAGAATAAGCGCGTTATAGTATAGTGGAATGTTCCCACTACACCTGATAACGATGACAATGACGCTGATGACCTTGAAGTATAAGCGCGTTCCAGACCACACATTCTCTTTCTGCCATGGATGAAAACGATCGTGAACGCGCTCTCGCCCTCGAAAGGCAAAACGGCAACGCCGACAACAAACGTTCCCCTGAGCTTAACGTCATATATGAGGACCCCCGCGTTTCTGTGTCAGGTCTTTGTATGATGATCGAGTGGGCAAACTTTACGGGGATTGACGGTTCACCAGATTACCTCCGGAACTTCGCCCACTAATCATAATTCACTTCGTGGATATGGCGCGATTTTTTGGGGGCTAGCTAGTCAACGCTGAATTGTTGATAGGAGCCGTTTTTGTGTCTGTTCTTAATAACAGCAGTTCTTAATTGTGCATAATTTTTGTCTTCGTCGGCGCGTCTCGCCGGCTTCGCCGTCTCCACTTTTCTTTATATGTTTTTTTGTTCATTTTGTCTACGTAAGGACGTGAGCCAGCCAAAATCCCCCACCTGGCAACGCATGGACTAGAGATAAATAGTTTCGCTGCAAGACATTTTGTAAGTATTTTGCTCAGCTACCAATGTATAGTTTTATGGACGTTACTTCCGTGACGGAAATGACGTCAATTGACTTTTGGTGGACCTCGGCACTGAACACTTCCGTCTTAGAATATCTAATACACGAATGAAACAACATTGCAGTGGATCATTCAATTTTCAAGGCACTTAGATTTGAATTACCTTTCGTTTTCGGCATTTACAGATCTAGCCATCGAAGCAGTCGGAACCGGTGCAACTTACCTCGAACGATAGACGGAGTCCGCCGTTGTCGGCGATGTTCTCGCCCACAGTGTTCTTGCCATTAAGCTGCAGTAGTAAAAAAAAACAGTAAGGTTTTTCTCTTTTTCATGTATTGGTTTTAAATACTAATAGCTAGTCACTTCTGCGGAAACCCTCAAGGGGATCGAAGGTTCGCAGAAAAATATTTCGTCCGTCATATTGTAGCACGAATATACAAGGAAATCCGCGCGAATTTCTCGGAAAGAAAGCTTCCTATGGTTGAAAAATTCGTCCTCGTCCAGGATTTGAATCTATGAACAGCGCCTAAACGAGGCGATCGTTCTACCAAGTGAGCTAACCAGATGGTCCGCAATCGGCAGTGCGAGGGCGAATCATTCGACAAAACGGAGCAGGTGGATGTAGAGCATGGCGTTGCCTCCGAGTTCACCCTGCGGAGCTGATCGCGGAGGCCACAAGTGTGGCTGCTCGGTTTTGCGGAATTTTGCAGGGCGGAAAAAGGGTTATGATAACAAATAAACTGGCGCATGACAGGTTTCACAATCCTCCTTCGCCTTGCGCAATGAAACCTTTGCCGAGTGCGGTTTTCCTCTGGCTACTAAGATAACCGAAAGGTTCGGAAAGCAATGAAGCATCAAACTGTTCAAAAAATACCCTTATCTGTACACACTCTCACAAATACAGACAATGAGATTTGTCTCACCGTCATGTTCGTTTCTTTGTCGGTGATGTTTCCGTACTGATATTGGAAACATTTGGTTCTGTTCATGAATTCCTCGCGAGTTTTGTTGCTCCACCATTGTTTCAGGGCGCCGTCTGCGTCGAACTGACTTCCTATTCGAAAGCAATGGTTTGAAAAAGAAAAAAGTCAGTTTCGCCGCAAGGGCGTAGCAATGAATGCGATAGCAAGAAAAGCGGCCCGTAATGGACGCACTACTACGCTGCATAAACATCTGCCCCCCGGCAGCAACTATACTCGCGGACAACTTCTCTTGGCAATGAAGCGAAGGCTACAGAGCCGCAGTGCACGTATCCTACCGCTAATGAATGTAGTCCCACAATTGCGTCCGTATTTTCTGCGTGAGATATACAAAATACTCCTTCATTTTCTACCTGTAGCTTTTTGAGACGGAAAGCAGCGTTCACAAGCGAGATATATGTATTTCTTTTACTTTATACATTGTCACATTGCGTTTTTGCGTGCGTGAAAAAGTCGCGCCTTTTTACCCGTACCTTAGACGCTAAGCAGCGTTTTTGTCGAAGTGCAACGCTAGCCATAACTTTCCACGGCGTTACGAGAAGCGCGCTAAGCCGGACTACTTCGCGTAGCAGTACATGTGCAGATGCTCCGCCCCGTAGCTTCTCCTTCATTGCCAAGAAAAGTTGTCTGCGAGGATACCGCGCGAGCAGACAGCAGAAGGGCAAGGTTCTCCCTGCGCAAATATTAGAAGAAGCGAGCGAGCTGGCCGACGACTTTTAAATGCGCCCGTTTAGGGAGCCTTCATGTGCGTGCCTCCGTGCCTCCGTCGGAGGCACGGAGGCACGCACATAAAGGCTCCCTATGCCCGTTGCGCTCCTCGCGCCATCTCGCTGGTAATGAAGAAACGCTTATAAGCGCCTGCCGTCTCAGAGTCCTGCCAGCGGTAAAGGGTGTGTATATAAGGCTCGCCGTTAGCTACCTCAAGGATCTACTCTTTGTGGCGTAATGGCTAGCGCCACGCGCTGCGGAGCAAGAGGTTGTTGGTTCGATTCCGCGCTTCGGAAGCGTTTTTCTGAATTATTTCTTTGGGACTTTTATATATATATATATATATATATATATATATATATATATATATATATATATATATATATATATATATATATATATACGGTGCATGACGGCGGCGACGGGGACGGCAAAAATCAGCCGAGACTGTCCATATAATTGCTATAAAGAGACGGAAACATAAATGGAGGAGGAAGAAGAAGGAAAGCAGGAATGTCAACCAGGCGCGCCTCCGGATTGCTATCCGTCGCTTGGGGAAGGGGATTAGGGGATGAAAAGATGGGGAGATAGAAAGAAGGGAACATACAAAAAAGACACACGTGAGCTTAAAGTACGCTGCTGCGTTCGATAGTTACTAGACGCAGGACCTCAGGCGTATCACGTTTCTTTGTAGACAGTCGTGTCATGGTGTCTGAAGGCTTGCGAGTACTGGACATAGAACATCCAGTACCTCTTGTACGGACTGAGCGTAAGGTGATTTCAGCTCGCCGACGAACGCGTGGAGGGCGTCTTACAGTGACTGAAGCTCCATGATGATTGGTTTGTCTGCTTCAAGCAACTGGTCTGTCGGAGAATCAGTGTTCTTGCCGATTGTGCACAGCGTATCTGCATGTCGCTGCGACTTCGGCAACGTAGGCCAAGCTGCGTCAGTTGTATCCATGCCTTTCCTTGGTGCTCTGGTTTACGCCGGCCGTCACCGATCCGTGTGGCTGTGGCTTCGGCAACTTAGGCCAAGTGGAATTCCCAGCAACTGTGCGTTTTAATGCATTTTTTTTCGTACCGGCCGTGAAGGGTCCGGGTGACAAGGAAGTCAGTGAAGCAGGGCGTTCAAGGGCGCTGCAGATGCAGTGTCATTTGTTTTCTTGGATCAACTTCGGCGGCGATGTCGCCGCTTTCTGGCGGTTACGGCAGCCACGCGATGCGATGTATGGTCCCTCGCCATTTGTCTCAATGCAGCTATTTCTCTTTTCATTTTTGAGCACTCTTTTGAGGAAGCCTCGTGGGGTACATTACAATTTGAACTCTTCAGACTATTGGCCATACAAGTGTCCGCGGAACTGATAAAAGTCTGTCAAAAGTAATGCGATAGTCAAGACTAGTGAATGTATGTGTGCCGTCGACATATTGAATTCCACACAACCTCAATGTCGCATTACGTCATCAGTTACGTCACAGGCTGACGTCATGGTAACATGATGACGTCATCACATGTCATCGTCGCTTGGTCAAAAGTAAGCCATTCCCGGGGGCACTGCAAAATCGTAAGAGTTTTTTTTTTTTTTTTACTCTTGTAAGCTGAGGGTCCTAGCGGGCATAACGCGGCGGAGGGGTGCGGTGGTTACAATACCACGGCGTTACCTTCACAAACTCAACATATAAATAATGAAAGAGCGCAACAAAATATCGCAGAAGCAAACTTGTGTCAGTTTGCTTTGATTAACGGAGACAATATTGACCAGCAGCAGCTGTTTTTTTGTGTGTTTTTTTTTCAGTCTTACCTGTGTCGTCAAAGCCGTGAGTCATTTCGTGTCCGACCACCATGCCAATGGCTCCAAAGTTCATGGAACTGCCATAAGAGAAATAGTTGTCTTATGGGAGAAAGCGCAAATTGTGAGGAATGAACCTTCATCTGTTGTAGGCGTTGTAAAGGCAGTGTTTACACTGATAGCGAAAATTGTTCGTTGTACTTAAATTACAGAAGAGATAGATTAACTATATATATGTCGCGTATATATATATATGCCTCATATCGTGGTATAATTTGCCCTCTCCTCTCCACCTCTTCCTCTCCTCTTTCCCTCCTCAACCTCCCATCACTCCTCTTCAAACCCTTGATATACTATACTCTTCATGCTGTGCATGACTTGGCGAGTTTTTGCGTCCGACGTCCGGAGTTACCCCGAGCTTAAACAGCTCAGCTGTTAAGAAATGTTGTGTATTATAACATATAGCTGCGCACATCGTGTGAAAGGTCGGCACGAAACAAAAACGCATACACAAGCGCTGAACTTAATGTTCGCCGAGTTGAAGTTCACCGCTTGTGTACGCCTTTCTATTTCCTGTCGTCCTTCTATGCGATGTGCGCCGCCATATGCTATATAAATGATCAACCAACTAGCCCACCGGCACATCTTAAGAATGCTGTGCATTTTCGGTACACGTTAGATGTTCCGTAATATTGTCGGGTCCTTTTACCAACGTGTTCGCTTACTGACATAAAAACAGAGAGCATATAGAGAGCTATCTGGCAGCTGGCGCTCATTTCAGGGTAAGCATCATCTGCCTACAGCGACTTACCGTGGAATTCCATGTTCGTAAAAGATTCCTTGAAGAATTCCCGCAGGGAACACTGTAGAGACATTAATGATTATCTGGTACGTTTCACGAAAAAATGCTTGAATCTTAAGTCGATCTCACCACATTCGGTATTACAATAACTACGAAGTACTGCTTACAGCTGTTTGGACCTCGTTTTAGCCTTCTTTTGTTTGCTCTGTAAAGCATGCATTCAAGTAGAACATTTCTGCAATGTGACAGAGCCAAAGCGCGTGGGCGAATGTTTGCGCGGTTCGTTGTACGAGCACTAGCAGTATAGCGTAATCATCGGCATAGTAGCCAATGAGATTAGCAGAAAATCTATTAGTGCCAAATCGATTCCTAGGGTTACAGGCAAGTAGTGTAGCAGATGTGCACAGTGAGTGAATCTGTGTTCAATATTTTGAGCTAACAATAATACGAAAAAATTCGTGCAGTAATAGATTTAGCGCTACTGCGGTTTCATCGCACCATATCAAAGCTAAAAAAAGATAAAAAAAAGCGTTAACTTTCTCTGTCACGGACACTAGTTCTTAACGCTTACCCATTTCGTTGGCACTTGGGTTGTAAAACGCATTGACCACAGCAGCACCTTCTAACCACCTGAAGAATATGGAAAAAAGGAAACTCTTGGACGCATTCCCAGGATTTGTGGACATTGTGCGTGGCGCCATCTCTCGGTGGCAGCAACGGCGTCCTGCCATAAATGAATGCGAAATAGACGAAAAAAATCATATCTGACAAAAATGCTAGTTACCAAAAAGGACTCCCGGTTATATGTACCAGAGACTCACTGGAACATTTCGGTAAAATTGTAGTGTCGCGCTACAAAGCGTGTGGCTTTCCAGGACAATTGAACACCGTCCGTTAGAAACACATGGGGCCCCGTTGTACAGAATTAAACACTCTGGGAAGCCACACGGTTTGTACTGCGACTCTGTAATTTTACCAGAATGTTCATATAAGTATCTGCTCTATAGAACCGGGAGTCCTTTTTGGTAACTAGCTTTTTTATTTCGTCAGATTTGATTTCTTTCGCCCATTTCACATTCAGTTACGGCAGCCCACCGCTGTCACCGACCAGAGATGGCGCTACATGCACATGTTCCCAAATCCTGGTCATGCGGCTTGTAAATTGACAAAGCGAGGTGCCGCAACTGTATTTGGTTGGTTTACAAAGACAGCACATGACTGTTTCAAGGCTGTATAGTTGAGCCTATGAGATTTATGACCAGCACGTAGCTTCAAAATGCGTAGTTGCTCTGGATAAAATATCAAGTGAATATTTCAAGAAGTGAACTTACATTGCCGAACCAGTACTTGCTTTTAAAACAGTACTTTGGTATTATAACGTTAGTTGGTGGGTACACCGCTAGTGGTCTTTTTGTTTTTACTTGCTACGTTGTGCATGTGAGGTGAATCTCGCACTGAGGACCTAGTAAGCCGAATGGATATAATAACCTCCACTAAGTGCGCGTAACTATTTCCAGGCTCTCTTAGCCGCACAAAACCAGCATGAGCATCACTTCAAATATGTGCTGGCGAAATTCTATGCAGTGCACAGCAATAGTTTAGACGGGCACGGCTCAAAGTAGCATTGTCATTGCCCTCTATATATTTCCTCTATATATTCACTTTTGTTTCTTGTTAATCAGGTCAATGCAACCCAGCATTGTGGCAATACCGTGCTAGCGTTATCTTTTTTCTACTTGCATGTCATTAGCTGGTGAACACGAAATACTCGTGCTTTTATTTGCAGCTACCTGATGTAACTTAGCAATATGCCGTTGCAGGCGCTTCCGTGTATAAAGTTTTAATTATCGACTTAAGGCTAAAAGCTTTTCATCTGATTGAACACAAGGTTACCGACATCTTTCTCGGCAACACTCTTTTGCCTTTCTCGTACTAACGTCATACGGCTAAGTGTTTGAAAGCCCACATCCAGCGTGTTCAGTGCTTCAGCTATATTTTGCTGAGATATAGTTTGATGTTTCCATAAAATAACGAGAAGTTCTAATAGTTTAAGCAAGAGAAATAACCACGATCGAGGTGTTTCAATCTAAGGCTTCAATTGGAACGAAATGTTCGCCACTTACTCGGCGTCTCTGTCGTATGGTCGCCGCAGCTTCTTCATTTCCTGTATCCACTTGTTCAGTGATACCGCGTACATCATTTTCCCGTAGGGGTCTCCCAGAGACAGCTTTGGTACCTGCAGTATTTAGTAATGATGCTTATTGTTAACTGAGGATGGGTCTGTTTTAGTATAAGCTACCATGGTTCAATTGCTGGCCGCATTGCTTTCCTGTAGTTAAAGCCCTGTTTAGTAGCTTAGGGCTGAGCACTATAATCAAGCCGTCCTTATGTATTTGTTATAGTTGTAGTTCTTGTTAAAATCACTATTGCGAATGACAAAAAAATGAAGAAAATTTGGAGCTGTATTCGCACATAACTAAGAACGCTGGCGGGTGCGTGATTATTTACACCGCATCACCTTCTTGGAAACAAGCTGACAAAACTTTTTTTCGAAAAAGTTTTCTGCTGTATGTCACGCGATAAACACCAAGTCATATGATCCAGAACTCGTATATAGGATAAAGTTATTGAAAGAGCCTGGTGCCACGTCTCGCATCATAATGGTGCTATAATTGTAGCACATTTCATGATAACTAATAAGTATCGGAATTCAAATAGGAATGTGTTGACATAGAATTTCTGGAAGGATGCTCATACAGTTTGGAAGAATGCGATACGTATTGAGAATTAAATTTTCACATAGAACATTCATACCTAACTTAGCTTTATAAGTGCGTGTGTACTCACATATTTGTACAGTCCTTCAAGGTACGTCGTGTTGAAGAGCCAGTCAGGATACGCAATTTTTCTTCCCATTTTCTTCAACTGAAAAAGTATTGATGGTAAGGCATTCGCGCTCTGTGAAGCGTTCCTCGCATAACAGCCCGGTGCATTAACAAATCTCAGGTAAAAAGATAAAGCTTTTTTTTTTTTTGCCGCCTACGTCACCAGCAGTCAAGTGCTTACGAATTTATTCTGCCTCTCTTACATTGCCGTTGGTCGTTCAGCATGAAGTCACAATATATGTCTCCAGCAAAAAAAAAACAATAATAAAATTTTAATATCGTTCGATTGACGGTCGGCTTTGCTAAGTCTTGAGTTTTTGGAAGCACAATGAAAAGAAAATATCTCAAGAGATGACCATACCCAATTTGCCTGTAGACCTGTCTGGATATTCCTTTAGAGTGGTCTTTACGTTTAAAAAAATTTCGTATGCAAGGAAATTAAGAGAAAAAAAAAGGGCATTCGAAAAACGTAGCCGGGAGAATGTTTTTACGTCCTTTAGAAGGAAGCTCTGATGTCACTGGTGTTGTTTCTTCGTAAAATGCTGCGTTGCTTATTATGTATTCTGGTTCTACACAATGACACATACTTTCTGAGGTAACAAGGAGCACCTGAAGTAAAAATTTTGAAACAATTGAACTGGTGATAATGCAAGCTACACGTAACCCAAAGATAGAGCAACAGGGACGGTACGATGTTATTTTTTTTTCTTTATCAAAGTGCTAAAAGCTGCATACTTTCGCCTCTGCTTGGCCTTTAGTCTTTTCGTCCATCCATTTAATCTTCTGTAGAGATTCATTGAAGGCAGCCATGATCCTACTCGCCATATCCTGGACCTGGAACGAAGATGATTTTACTAATTAAATAAGAGTGCACTTGTATTAGCTTAATATGTACTTGCAGTGCTGACAGAAACTTGGCTGCTGCTTAATATTACAAGACTGTCCCACTTCCAAACCAATTCAACCAATGTCATGGTCTAGAAACACGCCATTTCTTCTAATGGAGGTGTATCAGACCTACCACAATGGCTGAGCGACTTTCACGTAACAAGTGCTGAGCTGAAGGTCGCCGGTTCGATGCCATCATCGGCGACCATGCTTTGGTATTGCCATTTTCGAAGAATGGCACGGGGTTGCCCAGGCGCAACGATGACTGGATGAAACGGCGCATCGAGGCCCCCCGGTGCATTTCGATGAAGGTGCCATATATACTATAAACGTATCTCACGGCGAGACTAGCTTTTCTGTCGAGCAGAAGCATTTCAAGGTCAAGATGAGGCGAAATGTTTATTTCTCTCTCTCTCTTATGCAATCACATTCCACTGTTCTGTGCTTGTTTATTCGAGCTGTCAATATAGCATAAAACAGCGACGTTGTTTCTATGGTTTGTAGTTTCAGAGGGGAAAGAAATCTTAAATAGATCTGTCACGTTCTTCAAAATGCGTTGAAGTGCGATCAGAGTTTTGCGAGCAATAATCTTCGCATACATTTGCGATATGCAGAACCTCGATCGATAGGCTTTGGTGCGTTAGCTGCATTTAATCAATTTTCTGAGCGTTTGGCCGAAGGAACGCTGAGGCAGGCGAGGTGTAAATTATTTTAAAAATCGCTGTTATCTTGAATGCCTTGAATGAATCTGGAATGTCTATTTGCTGTCCCACATATTCACCGCAGACACAGCAAACATCTACTGATTTCTTTAAACCGCCGCCTCGTCACAGATGCTCGTTCAACTGTTGATGTACCATAATGTTGTCGTACCTTCCATCTGAGCTATATATTTAAACAACACGGCCACATGCACGATAACAGTTCTCGGCTGTCCACATATAAGTTACCCTAAATCCTAACAGTAACAAAAAAAGTCACAGTTTCGCCGCAACGGCGAAGCAATGAATGCGATGGCAATAAATTGGAATGTAACGCGAAGAATGGAAAGCAGCTCGAAATTGCCAGCGCGTCGCTCGAGCCCAAAGGTCGCATGAAAAGAACGCACACAGAACGAGCGCGAACTATCATGCGTCACAGCTCGACACTGGAAGCGCACTGCTGAAACATAAAGCAGCACGCACGAAACGAACGAACAGGTACACACAGGACGAGCGCGAACGAACTGTCCCAGTCGTTACTTATTTCCGTTTGAACAGCGCGCCCCTTTCGCAAACGCGGCCGCTGCAGCGTCGAAGCGACCTTCGTACGCTCTGTCACTTCAGCGCAGACATCGCCGGGAGAGCACAAGACATACAACCCCCCGCTCCCCCGCCGGCCGCCCCCTTCTTTCCTCAAGATAAGCGCACGAAGGCAACAACGTTCGCAGGAACGGGGTCACGATCTTTAAAGCGCGCCACGCGCGAACATCGCGCCATCTACGTGGTAACTCAGAAAGCATACTGATGTAAGAGGTGTATATAAACAAGACGAGCGCGAACTAATTGTCGCAGTTGTTACTTATTTCTGTTTGAACAGCGCGCTCCTTTCGCAAACGCGGCCGCTGCAGCGAGCGAAGCGAAGCACCCCACCGGCCGCCCCTTCTTTCCTTGAGATAAGCGCACAAAGCGACGACGCCCTGTAGAGCGAACAGCAACGGCGTTCGCAGGGGCGGGGCGACGATCTTTAAAGCGCGCAACACGCGCGCACGTCGCGCCATCTATGCGGCCACTAAGAAAGCATGCTGAATTACATGGTGTATATAAATAGCTCGCCGTTAGCAGGCTGAGAGACGGTGCTGTCGCGGCCTAACGTCTAACGCGGCGGGCTGCAAAGCGAGAGGTCGCCCGTTCGATTCCGCGCGTCGGAAAGAATTTCTTTATTATTTTTGTGGCATTTCTATAAATATACATACTTATACATATACGGTGAATGACGGCGACGGGGACGGACATTTTCCAGCCGAGACTGTCCATATAATTGCTATCGCAATAAAAATGCGTTGCTGCTAAGACAAGTTTCATGCAGAACTCTCCCCATATTCTCCCCAAGTATTCAAGTTGATTCAATCGCTTGCACACTGAAACTTAGCTGGTACATTCGTTTGTGCATTTGAACTTGACATTGCATAATTGGGCTTGATGGTATACGTTTAAAACTTCGTATGAACTGCGCTCAAACAGAACAAGAGAGGCGATGCCAACGGCCGCTCGTTTTCCCCACCTATCTTGTCCTGTCTTTGCGTAGTTCACGGCCTTGTACATATGCTCTTTAAATTATTATCTATATGTTTGTTACTTTTCTTTCTTTCGTGGTTCTCTTAATTGAAATTTTGTGGTGGGCTGGCATCGCTGGTTCTTAGACTTATGCATGTTACCTCTTGCTTGGCCTCTTCGCTGAACTTCTGCTGCACGTAGAGGTAGCCCACGCTGTCGGGCATGTCGTCGTTTACTGATTGGACGCACACCTCCCACCTTGGCTTTTGCTTGCGTAATCCATATTTCACTTTTTGAAACTCGAACGACGCATTTCGGTACTCCTTCGATCCGACAGAAGCCCAGCCAAGCATGCGACGGAGACCGGCGTAATTGTACAACGTGTCCCTGGAAAACAAGGCCGGTGGCGCAGCATTACGCTGGACCACGTATCTTTTCAGGTTGCTCAACAATTAACAGATTACTGGATTTTGGGTGAACCGCGTTATAGAGACAGACACAGAAACACAAAAAACTTGAAAGGCAGCTAGGTGTGGTAGGTTAACCGGAAGGGTGAATATGCTAAGCTCGTACGTACGTACACTTAGGCAGCGGATAAAAAACTCGCAGGATACATTCACCTAAGACGACTCGAAGGCGAAAGCCATCCGCTGTGGCTATTTTACCGCACACTTTATATCCACGTCCAGCGTTCACTTGATTAACCATCATTATTAGATTCGAAGCAGCTTTTGCGCGGGGTTGTGTCCGTCGTTCCATTGGCGACCGTCCGCTCGGGAACCATGTGTGCTGGCACGCGCTAGCGCGTTCGGGCCTGTGTAAGGGGCTAGGTAAGACGCTGGGGCCTCTCCCCCTTGCACTCTCTCAGCAGTCATGTGATGGCGTCGGGGAACGAGATTCTGCAGACACGCGATGAACCAACGCGTTGTATCCTAGTCAGAACGCGCTGGCACGCGCTAGCGCGTTCGGGCCTGTGTAAGAGGCTGGGCAAGACGCTGTGGCCTCTCCCCTTTACACTCTCTCAGCAATCACGTGATTGCGTCGGGGAACGATACTGTGCAGACGCGCGATGAACCCACGTGCTCCCGCGTGGCGTGACGATGAACCCGCGTGCCGTGCTCCAACAAGAATTCGGGACGAGTAACAGCAACTACATTGAATTCATGGTGTGCTCCACTTGCAAGGACGCGTTAACATCGGGCAAGGTGCCCGTGATGAACGGAACTAATGGTGCGATCTTGTACGCATTTCAATTAAACACGGAGGCGTGGCGTTACATCCAGTCGCACGCGAATGGCCTATGTGAACCGCGACAGACGTCACGGCCCTGCATTGACCAATCACGTGCGGATGGATGTAATGCCACGCCTCCGTGCTTATTTTGGAACGCGTACAAGATCGCACCACGCGCTGCTTCGCATCCCCACATGGTTCCCTTTAGCGGGAGATGGTGTCATTTTTTAATTGTCACTAATGTTACCTGCATTAATTAAATATGCTAATTGTATAAATATTCACTTAATTTGCTTCGGTTATATTGCGCGGTTGGTTTTTTTTTTTTTGCGTGTGATTCAATTGTCTTTTTTGTGCTGCACGCCAGCTTTTCACCGCGTAATCATTTTCGTGATTCCTACAAGGCTTTCGCCTTAATAACCCTTACCAGAAGGAAAAGTTTGGTACGCTGCCATCAAGACGAATACAAGTAGGTTTTGGCAATGACCCTTACAAGAAAAAGAAAAGTCTGGTATGTTACCCACATATATTTATGTACGTAGTTATGGGTACAAAATACAGTATGCTACCCACATAGTTTATGTATATATGTAGTTATGGGTGCGTGAGTGTACTAGACCATCCGCGACATTTTTTGAAAAACAAAACATTGCCCGTGAGGCGTCTGACGAGTCTGTACGGTACCTGAGTATTTTCATCACTTACGGGTCAGCACATCGCAGAAATTCGTTGAGCTTCCTGTAGTAGTCCAGAGCGATGGTTTCGATAGTCTCATCGTCAGTTAGCGTAATGTTTGCTAGAGAAAACTCTCTCTGTAATAATGCGCGAATAGGTATCTGCAAAAAAAATAGAACATAGTCGACGTAAGAGTGGGTACCGAAATGCCTAATTTTAACATCTTTTCTAGAGCATTGCTTTTCGTGTTCCGAAATGTAAACCAAATTTTAGATGCGAAGCAGCTTTTGCTTGGGGCTGTGTCCGGTCGTGGCGTCCGCACTCCACTGCGCATGCTCCTACTATCTCTCTCATCTACTCTTCTACGCTCCCCCCATCTCGCGCGCCTCATTCTCTCCTGTGCAACGCCGCTATGAGAGCCCTTCTGCGCCCCCTCTCCCCTCTCGCGCGCCTCATTCTCTCCTGCGCAACGCCGCGATGAGCGCCAGAGCATGCGCGTCTCCTTCCCCTCTCCCCTCTCCTACGCTCCCCCCACTCGCGCGCCTGTCGACCGCGTTCCCCGCTCGCCCTGTGAGAATTAACGGCCAGGCTAGAGTGAAGACACGACGCGCGTATTGTTCCTCTTCGCGTTCCACGACGCTTTGAATGGATGGATGCAGCTTACGGCGCGGGACTTCGCCCCAGCTTAAGAACCTGGCGAACCAGCTCCTAAAAAAATTACACCATCTTCCGCTCAAGCGAACCATCTCCCCGCTGCTTCGCATCCACACATGGCTCCCTTTAGCGGGAGATGGTGTAATTTTTTAATGGCTCTTAAAACTCGAAAAGAAGCGTGCGGTGGAATGGACTATAATAAGCACAACATTAATAATAATATCTGGGGTTTTACGTTTCAAAACCACGATATGATTATGAGTCACGCCGTAGAGGAGTGCTCCGGAAATTTTGACCACCTGGTGTTCTTTAACATACACTGACATCGCGCAGTACACGGGCCTCTACCATTTCGCCTCCACCGAAATGCGACCGTTGCGGCCGGGATCGAACCTGCGACCTTCGGGTCAGCAGCCGAGAAACGTAGCCATTGATCCACCGAGGCGGACTATATAGCTGCAACACTAGGAACACGGGAAAGTTGATCAGAGAACAACCAGTTGTAGCCGATATCCTCGTTGACATCAAGAGGAAAGGATAGACCTGGCCAAGCCACGCGACGCGTAGGACTGATAACAGGTGGTCAGTTAGAGCAACAGAATGGATACAAAGGGATGGCAAGCTGTAGCCGAGGACGGCAGAGGGTTAGGTGGGCTTAGGTCGGCAAACTCACTCATGAGTCGACTCACTCAGACCCAGTTCGGGCCGTGAGCCTGAGTCTGAGTAAGTCCGGGTGAGCAATATTTTGGTGAGTTTGAGTCCGAGTGAGTCAGGTTGAGGAAAATATTGGTGTTCTTGAGTCCGAGAGAGCCCTAAGCGCAAAATGTATTCCTTGAGTGAGTCTGAGTGAGCTCTACCTTTTATTGCCGACCTATCTAGGTGGGTTGATGAAATTGGAAAATTTGCAGGCAAAAAAATGGTATCAGCTAGCACAGGACAGGTTGGGTTCGAGATTATTGGGAGACACCTTCGTCTTGCTGAGGACATAATATACGATGCTGCTGCTGACGATGATGGTGATGAATCCAATCTTAGGCTACTGGAATGCATGATGCTTACGTGGGAGAAATTCCTCTCCAATTCGCCGATGGTGGTTCTCCGATATATTTTGATGAAGTCTCGCCTCTTTTCTGGACGAGCCGTGAGCTGCAAAAGAGCGCGTAGTTTATTTTTTAGCGCAAAAGGAATACACAGCCAAGGCAGGACGCATGTTTTGCTGGCGTAGCTCTCAAACACTCTTTCGGAAGTAAACAAAAGGATAGGTATAGTATACGAAAATGTGAAAAATCTTGTCGCGAGTTTGACCGCAAATTTTGGGTCGTGAAGCCTTTGGAAAGCGCAGAGCAGTGTTTTTGGCATATTCAGGGAAACTGTTTGTGTTCTTCTACTTCAATACAGAGGAAGTAGTTACGTACGTGACTACTTGTTACTAGTTAACGGTAACCATAGTTTCCGATTAGAATATCAACTTCGCTATGCTAGGCGACGGTAGTGTGACTACACGACGAAACGGAAATGAAATGCAGACCGTAGATTTTTCTAATCTTCGTAATTTGGCTTTAGACTTGTAGCTTCTCGTGTGTGTCTCAAAGGCAATAAAATAAAAATCGGGACATTGACTAACGCCATACTGCATGTCGTTGCCACACACTATGACATATTTTAGCAATGAGAAAACAACATTCTCTCAATGATTCTTTTTACTGTTTACCCTCTTGAACTCAAAGGTTCCGAGCCCAAGGCCTGCTTTAAACAGTCGTTTCGTGCAATATCGTGGACATCCAGATCTAGGAACTAATATTTTGTACGTTATTACATCGAAGGAAATATTCTCACATTGGCCAGCTTTCCTTCAAATGCTAGAAGGTCGTTCGAAAGTTTTTCAAGTTCGTCGTCACGCAGGTGTGGCTTCATGAACTTCATCGACACTTTAATCAGGTTCTTGTAGGCAGCAATTATTGGCTTGCTGCTCTTGGTCGTTTGATTAATGAGCTGGTTTCTGCCCACCGTTTGGAATGAGAGCTGGTCAAGCTGAAAAAGAGATGGGTGAACACAGTTCACCAGTGCACGGGCTCCCAATGTAGGTACTTCCAAATGACCTCACAAGTTCTATGTCAGTGCTTTATTATTATGCTTAATTTATGAAGCAAAAGGAACGAATCGGGAGCTTAGCCTGAAAGGCGAAGTACTGATAGTGATAACAATTCATTAAACGGCTGCACGACGTAAAGTCCGTAGCTGGATCGGCCCTCTATATTACAAGAAGCATTCGCGCGCTGATTAAATGAACGATCGTGATATCGTGAGCGCACAGGCAAATACCGTGGCCTCCGCGATCAGCTCCGGCAGCGCGTCGTGGCAGCGACGCGCTGCCGTAGCTGATCGCGGAGGCCACGCAAATACCAGCGCACCTACCGCGATCACAACGAACGTTTCACGTGTTCCTACATTTGAATGAACGTGATTCAGAGCGCGCTAAGAGTAGAAACCATAATTCTTTCAGCGCAGGGCGTGGCCGGAGCTAATCGCGGAGGCCACGGTGCAACCTCCTGTGGGCGCAAGTGGAAAGGGTGAGCTGTGACGGCTTGCGGTGTTCTGAGTTCCCCAACTCACCCGTATCCAGTGTTCGTGGTCGCGTAATCTGATTTCTAGGGACGACGAAGGTAACGAAGGGTCCAAATGGTGAAGCGAGCGACAGCGCAAGCATTTAACTTTTCGTTCCACACTTCTCACTACGCCAGCGTTGTAACAGCGAGTGCTCGCCGGTGTCGATATTTTATGTGCTTCTTTTAGTCAGAAATCGAACCTTTACTGCCATTTTAGACTATATGACAATCTGGTATTGCTTTCTCCGGTGTCTAACACGTTGCTGTGCGGATTCTTAGACATTAAGGCAAAAATAAATTATTTTTAAACGTTATTTCTAGTGTTACCAGAATGACGTAACGGCTGAGATTCTTAGAATCCCTTGAAACATCGGCCTGAAGAACTGTTGAAATTCTCAGCTGGGCGAGCACGGTCGTGGCGTTTGGGGTGTTGCCCGTTACGCACGCTTGCTCGCGTGTTTTCGGCCAATCGGCGAGTCCTGAAGTGTTCATTATGGAAAGGACAACATCCTGTCGATCGTCGAGATGCGGGACAGCTGAAACAGATAAAAGCAGAGACACAAGGAAGTAACTGTGAGACCGCTGCTGCTTTGAACATTCGTACTGAATGCGCGACCAGATAGGAAAAAATTAGGCCAGAAACCATTTTGTGGCAGCAAACCATTTAACTCCATCAGCGTTATGGGAAAAAAGATTTCCCCAGTTCCACCCACTGTGTGAAATCTGAAAAACGTTTTTTTTTTTGTGTGTGTGTGTGTATGTGTTTCCCTTGTGATTTTCTCGGATTTTTTTTGATGTATTGTGATTCTGTGTGGGTGTCTGTGATTACGATATTTGCAGAGTAGATGTGCACGGGAAAGGGCGCGTGGCAGCCCATGTCACACCCGCCCCTGCTACAACGACTGTAATCTCTATTCACGCTCGAACCGCGCTTCCCAGTTACACTATGCGGCTGCCGCTCCTTTCGCAACCTAGAGTTACTGCATATGCTACCTTTAGGTAGCAGAGTTGCGCATCTGTCTTCCAAACGCCGCTAGCAGCCATGCAGTGCGGAGAAGCTGACGCTCGGGCCAATTTCTGTATTTTTCGACGTCGCCGCTGCAGCGAACTGGACTAACACTAGTCATCGATAGTCAATGTTTATCGCCGGTTTTCGACACGCCAGTCATGTTAATCAGCGACACGGCAGGCATGTCGCGTGCGAAAAAATGAGTGCGATTTCACCGCATAGCTCTGGTTGCTAGCCAGACCTAAGCGCAACTCTGCTACCTAAAGGTAGCATATACAGTAACTCTACCGCGACCGAGTCAGTTACGCCATCTATGGGTGTGTCTGGGAGCCGGAGCGTGACATGCGACGCAGACACTCATCTGTCGTCATACACAGCCCTAGAGCAGCTCGGCTGTTGAACGCGCCGCGCGTCACAACGCGCTGACTTGCACGAAAGCAATTCCTAAACCATCAGCTTTGCGGAAAGCGCACCAGGCGTCTGAAAGCACGTGCTTGCACGCGGTATACATTCTTAAAGGTGTTCCCAAAGGGGGCATGCGCATTTGTTGGCGAAAGGAAGTGGTTAGATCATCGGTGTCGCTACTAGAAGCCCTGAGTTGAAATGCCGCCGCCGCGCAATTTGAAGGCCGGGGCGTTGCATCGGCATCCGAGCGACGATCTTCTGACGGCGAACGCTGATAGCGCAGCACGACCATACATAATGTATGGATGAATCCCCCCCCCTCCTCTTCCCGAAATAATATTCTGGCTACGTTACTGCAGTGAACGCCTTAAAAAGTACATTACAAACAAAACAAAAGCTGTGTGCACATCACATTTTTCTTGCATTTTTTGCTCTCCACTTTCCTTTCCGCTGACGGCTCTCCGCGGGTTCGCATTCGCCAATCGCTCGCGCCATGTCAGTGCGGCGGCGAATGTTCGCCGGCGTGTCCCACTTCACTGCCGCTAGCGGTTGTTTCCGGGAATTGGTTGAACTAGAGGACATGGTTGAACCCCATATTTCCGAAGAGTCAATGTTGCGCGGTAACATGAATAACGGTCTCAAACTGTACCCGGGAGCGAAACGTGAGGCTAAATAGTGTTCATACAAGCATTATTTTTAAAATAGGCTTTTATAGACATACGTAAGAATTTAGGCCCGAACGCCAAAAATAGGTATTTGCCTAAAATGCGGTCTCTAGTAATCGGTACTGCCGTGCAAAGGTTATGCGTTTTCTCTGCACACGGTCTGTGCTTCACTGCCTGAGCAGTCGAAGCAAACATTGTGCGAACGAAAGGCTTCAGCCAAAACTGGATAGGCTCCTCAGTGTATACGGTCTGAAACGCTCACTCACCCACGCATGCGTTGTAGACGAGGGCAGCCTTGTCCGTCACGTTCTGGTTATCTTCAACGAGAGTCATGTTTCCTAGAATGTCTGAGACGATCAAAGACCAATGTCACCATCGGCGCAATATGAAAGAAACAGTAAAGTGTAACATATCTGACCTGACCAAGGCACATATATAAGTATAATCTCGTTCACTTCTACGTGCCTGAAAGTCAAGAGTCGACGACACTTGAGTCATTACGTTCAAAGTTCACGATACGTGTAACTTCCATTCCATTACTGTGCCTGTGTATTGAATATATAGCGTCCTGTGGCTCAGCAGGCGGTAACAGGTTCGTTTCGTGGGCCACGCCTATCTAAGACCACAGGCATATAGCATAAATGCGGCGCATTTTGTGTGAGAATAAGCCTTCCTTTAAAAAAAAATGTTATTACAGTTGCACCGTCACACGTGCTTCACCGTTCCAGGAACGATGACGTACCTCGAAGCGTTTCCTTGAGCTGGTCCGCTGCGAGATAGAAACCGCCCGTCGATGGCTTGCTCTCTGGTATCTTGTGCGTTGCCATCCATCCACCGCAGGCGTATGAGTAGAAATCAGTGCATGGATCAGCGGACTTGTTTATAGATTCGTTGATAAGCTTGGCTGTGTCGAATAATATCAACAACAGAATGCATAAAGTGTGAAGGCTTTTCATATTTGTTCTTCGAACAACTGTATATAGCGCAGCTTTTAGCTGCTTATGGTGCACCTGCGATGACAAATTTTCGTAGGTTGTCCGAGTGCTAGCGGAAATGCTTGGCTTTGTGCAAACAACTTTTCTTGTTTTCTGGCTTCTCTATTCATTTGAAATCATTGCTACAGACGTTGACGGCAACTGCGGAGCGAAAGATCAAAGACATTTTGCCATAAGTTTAGCTTTAAGACTCTGACAGTCCGGATAGTCTGACACAGATTGTAAGGTCGAATTTATATCTGCAAAAGCGGCCAGCCATGGTTAATCATCTTCTACGGGCTTTTAGTCTGCCAGAGTAATAGTTGCACACATTGTAGCAACACGCTACACTCTAAACAGAAAAACGCCCAGATGGGAGTTTTTGGCTTGTCCTCTAGAACACTCCCATCTGTACATCTTTCTATGCCCTCAGAAAGGGCGTAAAAAAATAACTCCCATAAGAGGGCGTGTATAGAGTGTACGTTGGGCATAAATGTCACTCCCTTTGTGTCTGAATAGAATATTTCCACGAGAGACAAAGGGGGTTATGTCGTTCTCATTAGGGAGGTTTTTCGGTGTAATAATGGTGGCATATAACTCCCTTAGATGGGCATTTATAGGGCTTACGTCGGGCGTATGTTTTACTCCCTTTGTGCACCAATAAAATATTTTGCGAGGCACAATGGGGGGTTTTATCGTTCTTATTAGGGAGCACTTAAGGCGTAATGCAGTCGTTTCTAGGGGGGGAAATGGGAGTTTTTGTTATTAAGCGAGCACGTTTTTGTTTTGTTTTTTCTTAAGTTTGGGAGTGAATTCGGTGCTTTTAGGGTGCTTTAGTTTACTCCTCTGGGGAGTGCTTGCGGTAGTAAACGGGAGTAACCTTTGCTGCATAACTCCCTCTAGAGCTTCTATGCCATTTCTAAATTGCCAAAATACAGTCTCGCGAAAACTGAAGCCATGCTAGCATTCTTGCAAAACTGTATCTCGACAATTTAGACATTAATAAAAGCTTTGGGGGGAGGGGGGCTTTTCAGCAGAAGTGGCGACGCAGAACTTCCGAAAGGGTTCCTGCTTGCGCCGTTGGAGAAGACACACACCAAGCATTGACAAAAATATTTATTGTAGGTAAATGTCCAATAGCATATATAATACAAGTCTAGTGTTGAATTTCCGGCAGTGAGCACTTCTGCGGACAGAAACATACAAAATGCAGGTATTGTATAGCAGTGCCTTAAGTAAATGATAAGCCCATATAAATGCAAAAGAAGGTGGCCCTATCAGATATCACACATTCAAAACAGCTAATTGCGCAGTACTATGTGTAAAGAGAGAGAGAGAGAAGAGGGAGAAAGGAAAGACAGGGAGGTTAACCAGAAGCAGTTTCCGGTTTGCTACCCTGCACGTGGGAAGGGGAAAGGGGATGTAAAAGAATGAAAGAGAAGAAGAAGAGTTTGTGACGACAGCACGCGACAAAATACAACGACAACGAAACAAAACAAAACGAAGTCATAACCGCAGTCCAAGTACTACACAGCACCATTTTCTTCCAGCAGTCACAGTTTGACATTGAGTCCGGTTGCGTGGAGAAACCTCAACAACGCCCTCAGAGCGGCTTGCGCTGAAGACCGGGTAGGCCAGGGCCCTAGGATTTTGTTCTCCGTGAGAGGGCGGTTGTCCAGCTGGCCTAATGCGGCTCAGAGGGCCGTTCTTTCGGAGCTGAAGCGGGTGCACTCACAGAGAAGGTGCGCGACTGTTTCGCTGCACCCGCAGACTTCACACGACGGGCTCTCAGCCATTCCAATAATATACGAATAGTCATTTGAGAAGGCCACTCCAAGCCATAGACGGACCAGCAGGGTAGCGTCACGTCGTGATAAGGTGGACGGGATGCGTAATTCAAGATCAGGGTCCAAGGCATGCAGCCGTGCACTTGTAAATGTAGATGATGACTTCCACAAGTCCAACGTTATGCGACGAGCTAGCATACGAAGTAGCACTTTCACACATGACTAGAGATCTGTGCTGCCAACTAAATTTAACAGCAATTTTCACGGCTGCAATTATTCTGTTCACCATGACTTAGCACAGTGAAATAAATCATGGATACCTTAAAAATATATTGAGACAGGTCAACTGATCACATTTGTTTCATGACAAAAAGACTGACAAACTTGTAAACATGGATACCTTAAATATAACCTATAATATATGGCTACCACATATACCATACACAAACAATACAAATGCAAATAAGGTACCTGTAGTCACCATTTTATCACTCATGATGTCACAACATTCAAAAGTGACTAGGCTTTCTCACTGAATACTCAAGACCTGGGTGGCCCATCTCAAAATTGCAATGGTGGATAAAACATTTTAGAGCAAGTAGCCAACCTGCGAGGCCATGGGCACATTGTTGACATCACAAAATGAAAATTATTTTTATAAATGCTGCCAGGCATGGTTTAATAATAAAAAAAAATTTTAAGAAAGGGGAAATAGACAATCACCCATTTGTAGCCTGAAGCGACAAGGAAATCCATATGGATTTCTCAGAAAGAAAAGCTTTTTAGTTGCCGAAAAATTCGTTCTTTTCTGGGGTCCCAGACCCCGGACCAGGAAAAATTTTTCAGCAACTAAAAAGCTATGAGTTCTGTGGAATCCCGCAAGGTGGAGGAAAGGTTAAGAAAGAGAAAACAGATAACCACCCGTTTGTAGCACGAAGCCACAAGGCAATCCATATGGATTTAGCCGAAAGAAAAGCTTCCTCGTTGCCGAAAAATTCGTCCTGGTCCGGGACCCCGAACTAGGACGAATTTTTCGGCAACGAAGAAGCTTTTTTTTCCCTAAGAAAGCTGCATGAATTTTCTTGTGGCTTCATGCTACAAACAGGTGGTTGTCTATTTTCCCTTTCTTAATCTTTCCTCCACCTTGCGGGATACCACAGAACTTGTTTGCAATATTGCAATAAAAAAATGTACACATTGGTTGTACAAGTGCACGCCGTATTCCACATGCGACACATGGCCAAGGTTTAAGAAAAAAAAAAAACCTTGCACAAAAAAATGCAATATTAACATTTGTCTGTCATACTTTTTTTTTCACCTCTTCTCAAGGCACAGAAGTCCAAAATGCCAGCTTGCACAACGTACTTGAAGAAAACTACAAAACTACAATTGTGAAACTAAATTAATGTTACTCATTAAAAAAAATTCATAAGTTCCAGAGCTTTGACACTCGGCTTCATGCGTGAAAGGTGTAGGAACGCGTGCTCAAAGAATGTGAGCATTTTGTGTGCCTTTTTTTGGGTATTCCACATGGAATACCCAAAACGATGCAAACAGGCACGCCATTCCTGCAAGAAGTGATGGCACACTCAAAACGGGCTCCCCGTCAATGTGTAGAGTAAGTCCTTTCTCCACAAGGCAAGGTGTGAGCAGGGCTTGTTCCTATGATTGAAGAAAAAAAAGAATGCTGTTAAGCGTAATGTAACTTTTAGTGTCGATAATGCTGAACCAAACAAAAAAAATATTCCTTAGAACTATGCAGAAGAACAGCCTGTTCTGATAAGGTCAGCGAGGCATGAGGGGTGATCCTTTCTAGTTTTCTGCCACTTCATCTGCTTCCCCAAAGTTGAGAATAACGTAACTGAGCATCATGAAGCCACTCTTCATTTCATGGACCACACTTCTTTGGAAAAAGAGTTCAAACTCTGAAAGTAGCTGGCAAAAAAAGATAAGAAAGATCGTTCCCAAAGTATTTCCAAGTAATTGCACAGCTAATGACACTTATTGAAGCTGATATGCCAGACAGAACAAGGGTTGAGGTCTATTTGTTACAACCATAAGAACAAAAACAGTGCAGTGAGAGAAAGGAAAATGAATGTGCACAAAAAAGGACTTGCTACAGGTGAGATACACGCACAATCTACTGCAGCAGCCATCCTTTAGTTTCCTTGGGATATATGTTCAATTAACTCTGGGAATGTCATCCTGTGCCAGTGAGGGCCAAGGAAGCAGGCAAATATCTATTAAATACAAAGCATTTCTCAGCAAACCAAATGCACTTTAACTGCTTCTTTCTGCTTATCTATATATTAAGCCGCGTATGCCAGGGCGCTCTCGTGGTCATCTCCTTACCGTGGCACATACCGAAATTAGCATATGAAACCGTGAGTATATGACAGACACGATTCACAGCTCAGCTGATGTCTTGAGTGAATAAACAGCACCAAAGAACAAGGACAAACAAAAGAAGCTAAAAATGGCACAGGTTCTCATTTGGCTCTTCATTGTCGCAAAAGTGCTTGTAATCCATGTTTAGATAGGACAGAAATTTCGCATCGCCATAGGGATCAGCACATGCGAGAAATCATGGAAGCCTTTTACATTTCACTGGAAGGTCACAAGTGCATCAGCCAACCTTCGATAGCCTTATCACAGGCAGATGTGTCATATCTCAGGAATAGTTTGCCTCATGTTCATGCATAATCAGCCACTTGGATATCTTTTGTTACTTTTGTTACCTTGTGCATTCATGATGATTGTTTATAATCCTTCTCCAGTTGCTAATTTATTCCGTTCATTGCAGAATAACGCTTTTAGTTGTGAGTTAGCACCGTTGTCTGTCGTTTCTTTCATTCGTCCTTGTTCTTTCGCACTGTTTATTCGTTCAAGATGGAAGTGCACTAACTTGGCCAGTTAAATGTTCTGATGTCACAGCTGTTGTCCCGAATAATGTGATGACTGGTCAACTACAGTAAAAGCACGTTAATTCAAACTCAAAGGGGACTATAAAACCGTTCCAACTAAGCGGAGTTCGAATTAGCGTGCGGGCACTAGATTGAACAGATATCGTGCCACACCGTGTGGAGAGAACCCAGAGAAGCCACCTCTGGACTCCTTCCCGCAAATTAGGCGATATTACACATTTGTGGCAGGTAATTTCGTAAGTTAAGTTCATGCTCAAACAACCAACGGAATTTATTGATCAGTCAGTGATATGCCAGAAACAAGCAGGGACTTGCATTCACGTGAGCAGTGAGCCTTAATGCCAAAATATACGAAGCTATTTGTGCTCCAAAACGCATTCTTTACATGGCACAGTTAACACAATCAAAATTTAAGGTCTTTCTTTCTTAGTTTACTTATAGAACAATATTGAAATTGTCCAAGGGGACACGGCTGAAGGCAAACACTGCCTGACTGGGCCATGCCACCCATACAGCAGTAGCAGCAGACAGACGACATTTGCAACCATAAAATCATACATGCAAATCAATCACTACACTTGTTTTACAGATGAAAGTAATGAGTAATTTGGGTGATCATTCTGGGCCGATTTCTGTGAGGAGGAACGAAAGCCAGAGGGCTCCCAGTTTGAATTCACCGTTGTAGATACCAACGCGTTCGAATTATCGGGAGTTTTCCCCGATAGAAATACATAGGGCTGTGCCGGGACCAGGGCGTCGGTTCAAATTAGCAGTAAGTTCGAATGAACCAAGTTTGAATTAACAAGCTTTTACTGTACCTCATTAAACTCTTCCCACCAGCAACATGTGGCATATGCCTGCATACCACAGCCTGTGGTATCACAGGTGATACACTGTCTTTACTAGCGACAGTGAGAATAGGCTTTGGAAATGTTAACATGATAGTGCTAAAGAGAAAACCATGTGCCGGCATTCAAGGCTTGAGCCAGAATCAAACCCAGGCATTCTGCACAGCATTTAAGTATTCTACCAGAGACACCAGTGCTCCAAGCTCTTTTGGAAAAAGACGCTGCAGAAGCATCATGTCAGGGCAATGCTAATTATGGTTGCAGTGCCTGCGATCCACTTTTAAACAGCGTCGTAACCATTACATATGTACTCCTGCGACTCGGCAAGGTACGGTCAAGCATTGCTCAAATATGCCAGTCATCACAACGCAGTGTGGACTTCATTGCAATGAAAGTGACATCTACGTTGTAACATGAGTGACAATGTTACATAGAACCATGAGCTCACATTATTCTTGTCATTACCGATGAACCGTACTTTTCATACACTCATGTCTTCCAATGCCAATTTTAGTGTCTACCAAAGAGACATGATCACAAGAGTACCACGACATAGGGGGGTGGGTAGATAGATAGGCAGATGAAACAGTCAAAGTGCCTGTGGTTCGCGAAGAAATGCGTTGCATTTAAAATAGCGCACAGAAAGAAAACATGCTGCAAGTGGAAGCTGCATCCACCACACAAACATGTAGTACACGCCAAGCAGGTGAATAATAGGATAGGAACTGGGCTCAGGTCGCGCATGCATCAGCATTTTTATATACTTTCATTTCACTATTAATTATTGTATTTAACTATCAATCATACATAATCGTGTAACCATGATTCGCTTGGATTCACTGACTGCATTTTTACAGTTGCAAATAAACGTTCAAGCTCCTGGTCTCCTCCTTGCTTATTATATATTCAATCGTCAAAGTTGGCAGTATTAATGCCAAATGAGGATTCATCCTTGGTATTATTGACAGGAGGATAGCAATAAAGTAAACTGGAGAACCTGAACACGGTGGATATTTCAGTAAAGCACAACACGAATTTGAACAATGTGCATTTGGCTGCTACTTGCAGAAAGCTGCCTTTTCATCCAGTTTGACTGCACTTTAGCTTATTTCAAATGACAGTTTCCTAATCCCTTCTTTGGCATCATTGTTTTCGCCTTGCATGAACAGCCAATAAATATATCAGCCAGTATTTTAAGGAGTTGAAGATATCCCACATTTACAAGACAAATGAAGTTGTATGAATATTTGGACTTATCCACATTGCTGCACTGACTGAAGCACATGTCTTGGTGATTGGATGAACGCTAGGTACTCTATTTCCTAAACCATGATTCTGTTTTTTACTAATGCGTTGCAGTATCGGTCGATTGTTGTGCTCTGGTCTACATCCTTTATCACTATTGAGAAGGTTTGACCCAGTACTCATCCCGAAGTACCATTCAGTTTTCATATCAGATTTCATCACTGCAGCCAAAACAATGTTATCCTGTGATAAAAATGACACTGCAATTACTGCCTGAGATACACAGGAGCCACTAAAACAGACAAACAAAAAAGAAAGCAAAGGGTCTTGCTCGAACTTACCAATGCCTCAGTTCCAAGAAATGGAAACAGTAAAAGAGCATCCGACAGGGTGAGGCTGCGAAGCTCTTTAAGCCTGTCCAGTGCTGTTGCCCGCAACCTTGGCCTTCCTGTTGCTTCATCGTGGCAGGCTGCATTATTCTGGAGCCTTTCGTTATGAATTTGCAAGGACTCAACGGTTTCTCCATATGTAGTAAGATGGCTGCAGTCCTGAAATGCAAGAAAAATAAAATGAAATGGTGCAGTGCAACTACAAGAATGCAGACAATCACTCATCCAAAAATTCAGCAGGTCCCACACATTACGGGAATCTGTTTCATGCGAAGCAGACAGCAAGCAGCTGTCTATGCTGCATTTTTTCGGCTTTGTGTGAAGCATTACGAGGTGGACTGCCACGTTTTCGTAAATAAAGTAGTTGTGTGCAAATCGTGCTCTTACTGGGCAGGCTGACTACATTGACGTTTAATGGGCCTGAGGTAAAGTCGGCACTTATGTTAGAGCAAGGATCTCGGTTTTATTGAAACGAAGCGCACGCCACGGTGTGACTCACATTTCGCATTGCTCGACCCCGGAGCAATACCCTTACAAATGCTACGTGTGATATTCACAACATCGCACGCTACGATGTGACACTGAGAATATGATACGTAACATTCTTTAGTGTATTCTCCGCATGCAAATTCGGCACTCAGCAGCTTTGGACTTTATTGCGCGCGCAAAGCCACAAAACTCAAACAACGCAGAAGCTGTTGAATGCCAAGAGCTTTCAGCCGCAGTCCTCATGCTGGCATAAAACTTGATTGCTATATCGCGATGAACAAACAATCAGTTGCCAAACATTTTATCAGAGAAAAAAGTACCGTCACATACGTGGTGGTGTTGGTGGTGGCGGCGGTACGTTATAAGGGAGGGGTGTAGAGCACACTTCAGCCTAATTAAACACTGGAGTCTTGTGCCAATGTGAATGCAGTCACAGGATGACTAATGCGGCTTTTACACTGCTCTTATGCAAAGAAATACAGGATGTACTTATTTATCAGAAAATGAAAGTGTATTAACGTAACAGGCATTTGTTTATTTTTTTCTTGATACTTTCAATAACATGGCACTCTGTTGTATTTTTTTTCGGTCTGATGATATCCAAATTGATGAGCCTTTATTGCACAATGTAACTAATTTATTTTTCCTGCATTTGTCACTTTAGTTATTTAAGAAATCTGCTGCCACACAGCACTAAATAATAGCGCAGCACGAGTGGTACGGCAGCTGCTAGACCAAGATACCATCAGAAGATGTAAGAAATATTTTTCAAAGCAACTCACAAAAAGACGGCACAATTTGTTGTTTGCCACTTCTTCAGATGGTGCCTGCATTTGCTTTGGCAGACAGCATTTCTTTTGAATTAGCATTTCCTCCAAGCAGTTTTGTAGCTTTTTTCCTGTGTTGTTGGAACTTGTTCCTCAGGGCCATCACCCATGATTCCTGTAATGTTTTAAACACATACATTAATAACAATCATTGAAAAATTCATCAGTGTTGCAGGTGTACACACGGAACTAACTACACAAATGATATAGCTGACTGCACCATTATAGCACCAAACTTGAACAGAACTAATGAATCAGACACCATGTAGGGCCCAGTATGCACGGTTTTATGTTGCTGAAAGAAACACTGAACAAAATTTTTGCCCCCTAGATTCTCAGCCATACTGAAAGATTGGGTGCCGCATTCTGTAGCCACAACCTTCATTTCAGGCAGAAACTAATGGAAAAGAATGAATTGAATGAGTTTTTCACAAACTGCTCTGTGCAGTGGCCATGCTGTGAACTAGAGGAGGTGATGCTTAACGCCCCTGGCAATGGGAGTGCCAACTTTGCCAGCCGTTGCCTGCATCTCTCACCTGGCTCTGCTTTCACTATGGTTCCTAGAGCCCGTATGATCGGCACCGACAGCGAACAATGCTCTTGGTTGGGGTAAAGGCCCGAACGGGTGTGGCACACCTCAGTGCCTTTGTGAAAGCCGCTGAGTGCGATGCAGATGAGAGGCGGAAAAAGGGAGGTAGCAGAACAGGAAAACATGCACCCTGCATTCGCCAGGGAGGCATTTAATCTCGCAGCCGTCGATGTGCCCCTCTCACTCTGACGTGCAGCTGTCACGCACTGTTAATCCACCAAAACTACACACAACTGTTTAAAATATGTGAAATAAACTGTTTATCTGAACACTAGCGCCTTTCAAGTGGTATTTTGTCATTTTTTACCTATTTTTGTTAAGCATTGCTTTAAGAGCTACATTGGGTTCATCACATATCAACTAGCTAGCCCATCTATCGTCCTTCATTTTCCTGCACTGAGTATGACTGTACCGCTATGACGAGCATTCTGAAATTTTCATTGCAAATGTATCATAAATTTGGAATGTCCACACGATATTTTCACCAAAATGAGAGCGCACGTCACTTCTGTATCAACATAAATACAAATTTTGCTCTACATGTTGCCGTAGATCCCACCTAAAGCATCAAAACAAAAAAATGGCAGCACCTATAAAAAAAACAGGTTAAATCATAAACAGCAATTTGATCTGCAATTTGAAGGGTCCTTGTTTCAAGAATGTCTGTGGCAAACTGCTAAATGTGTGGTGGCGCTCCAGCTTATGACACTCCTGAAATGGTGAAGGCTATATCATTGTACTTGAAAAGCTGAGACAAAGAATTAGGTGGTCAACTGTCACTTAATGACGTAGCAAAACTTTATGCACGAGTGGATGCGTCATTGCTTGTAGACTGGCAGACAGATGTTGTAAAAATAGCAAAGCAGGCTGGCATAATGCAGGGCATATTCCCACCTAAAATTTATGAAAATTAAACTAAATGTTGCAGTTTGATGCGTCCAAACCGCAATATTATTATGTGGCACACCCAAATGGTGGGGAGTCCAGATTAATTTGAACCCCCTGGTGTTTTTTAACGTCTGTCTACATTGGTAGAGCATCGGGGCGCATTACACGAAGGCTACAGGTTCGGTCCCTGCCAGCGGCAAGTTGCCTTTTGTCCACTTTACTTTCTTCGCATCTACTATATTGCGTTACCACAATGCACTTAAAGCAGTACAGTTAACACCCCCTATACCTTCTTTGGCTTCATTATCTGCTGGTCTTTATCAAGGTTGAATCTGAGCAATGGCTTTTGCATTTTAACCCTTAATGAAATGTACCCACCACAGACGAGACACAAGTTCTGCATTCTCGTTCATAACAATGGTACACATTCACCACAAAACTGCCCCAGCAGGCACACCTTTTTTTTCATTATTAAAGGGTCTGTCTACCGCTCGGAAAAAATTTTCTGATTGTGGTGAAAATGAGAATATCATTCGTTGCATCGGCAGCCACGAGGATGCTTTTGCCCCATAAAAGAGGAATTATATTTTTAATTTGATGTTGAAAATCGTGAAAAAATGACCGCTAGCGTCACCCAACGGCGATGTGGTTCAATCTACTGGTATGACAAGAAATCCATGCAGGTAGACTCATTTTGCTTAAAAACAAACTTGTATAACTTGAAATTGTATTTTACGCACTTGAGGCACCCTTCGGTTGCGTCAGAGAGTAATTTTTTGCTTTTTTTTCCCCCCACGCATCCAAAAAGGCGCCTGGTGGCGCTGCTTGCGGCGCCACCTTCGATTTCGTCTGCTTCAACTCATGCGGTAGGCCATGCGGCTCTCTGCGCTGATCGTACTGTGCTGCTGTATTGTTGTTAGGATGTCTCACATGTGGTGCGCTGTGAAGGCGCGCATTTATTGATCGACTTGGCTTGGATTGCAGCAGCTGTGCTAAAATAAACGCATAGACTGCGATTACAGCAAAACAAGTGTTCTGTAATAGTATAATAAGGCTTCATTTACCGCTAGCGCACTGAAAACGCCTGTTACCATTAATTACAATAGTGTTCAGCGAAAATAAAGTAATCCTACAGAAACCACATGTGCTTTCGGTTTTAATTTTTACCGGCACTACAATCGTCATCGCGTCCACCAACCAGTGTTGTGGGCATGTTTCACGCCAATGAAAGAAGACCGAACGCAGATCGAAAAATTCTGTTTTAAAAATTTCTACTCACTTTCCAGAGAAACCGCTGCAAGGTCGGACACTTCAGATGGTACACTTTCTATTGCGGTACAAAACAGAAAAGTGATGAAGGACCGTAGACAGTCCCTTTAATGCAAACTTTGATTGCCCCTTATAACTGATCTGCACCAAAATAGCAGCTAGGGATAGACATGCTTCATTAGAAGAACCAGAGATCAACATCATGCTCAGCTCTTACATGACCAGAAAAATTTACAGCCACAATGTAAAATGGCAACTAGTAACTGCAGCTACACAGTGTGGTAAGGTTTTGTGGCATTGCAAAGATTGAAAAAAAAATCTGCGATGTCCGATGCTCTTACCAGGCTGCAACCGACCCTATCTGCAAGGTGTGGATGAGCGGTGACCAATCTCTCAGCAGCTACCCGATAGAGCTGCCTGGACGGGTACCTGTACACGCAGTGAAATAACCCCAGTGAGAACTGAATAAATGTGAACCTTTATATTCTTGTGCATAAAAAATCTCAAGATAATGTGCCTTAGAAGAAAAACAAATCTTACAAAATCTCTATAAATGAGCATTACAGATGCTAGCAAACTAAGGACAACAAAACAGTAAAAGAACAAAAACACTACAGACACATTCAGATGAACAGAATTAGCGCAGAAGCCCCTTGCTTATTGCTAAAAACAACCATTGAAGGCTTCATACAAGTCTTCTATAAAACAAGTTTGTCAGAGCAGCTAGTACGTATCTTTATTAAAGCATTATATGGCCTTTACGCAATAGAAATTATTTTCAGTGTGCATTTAAATGATCAATCTTCCAGAAGGTCGCTGGTTTGATCTCGGCCACGGCAATCGCTTTTCGGTGGAGGCGACATGGTAGAGGCCCGTGTACTGAGCGATGTCAGTGCGTGTTAAAGAACCCCAGGTGGTCGAAATTTCCGGAGCCCTCCACTACAGCGTCCCTCATAATCATATTGTGGTTTTGGAACGTAAGACCCCAGACAGGCTCGTAGCCAGGGGGCGGGGGGCTCCCGAAATTTTGATGACACATCGTGTTTTATCAAAAATAAATCATGAAAATAGCCGTTTTTCTCAAATAGTCAAGGGTTTCAGCAAGTGGGCCTCCCTCGAAAAAATTTCCTGGCTACGGGCCTGACCCCAGATATTATTATTTATGATTGATCTTCTTGTGTAAAGACTTCAATGTGTAATACATGTTGCATTATTAAGCTAGGCCACTGCCTCTTTCGCATTTAGTATAATGCCCACAGACATGGCATTATACTAAACCACTGGCAAAATGCCACTTTTCTCCGCAAAACTTCAGCAATATTAAGTTTGGGGCTTAAAGGGGAGATATTGAACAAAAATATGGAAAAATGATGAAAGTATCGTATATTCCCTCAGAAGACACAACTGTTTGGATAAACAGTCAATTTCAGGTATTCTTCCAAGTTTCCCATGGTGCATCGACATTAGCTTGGCGTCAGGCTACAGTACTAATTTTGATGACTACACGCAGCAGTCTGGCTAGTTGTGATGATGTCGGGTACCGAAATTTCCGAAATGGCCACTTGTGTGTCACTGAAACACCCGAAATTATCACTCGTGCCACACCAACGAAGCCACGGTGTGAAGTGGTTATGAAAATATCACGATATCTTGTGCTAGCACATGAGGTGAAGTGGTCATGCAAATATCATGATATCTTGTGCTAGAGCATGAGGAGAAGCTCACACCGTGTTTTGACGCACGGGTACAGTAGGAACCAAAACTAGCTTTTAAAAACATACTATAATTATTTCTTCGAGATGGGCTTCTAGGCTCTTGAGGGCTTGGCTTTTCATTTGGCACAAAGAAAACAACAACTGAAAATTACTGTATGAGTACCCCTTTAGACCATTAACCAAATCAGTAACGTGGTAGTCAGACTAGTTTTATTTTGACAAGGCTGCACGCTGCAGCCAGCAGCGCTTTTACGTATCAAAGTGCGCGAGGCTGATAGCGTTTGCTGTCTCTAGACATACTCCCACACGAACACGGTGGTTACGTTTGTTATTTAATAATTTATGCAGCAGATGGCACCAATAGTCTATAAAACTTTCTTGCTCTGCCTGCTCACACATTAAATGCATTCGTTCTCCCTGTATTTGAATATCGGCAGCTTTGCGTAGCTGCATGTGGCCGTCTTCCTCGCTGTATCGCCCTCACATCGGACGAATTTCTGCTCGGACTGCCCTCGCGGACTTTTCCCATGTGCAAACGTGTATTAGTGGCAAATAAAATGCCACAGTAGGTTTTGGGTGACACTACGCTGCAATTTCAGATTTCAAAGGACTGAAAAATCCCTCCCTCAATTTTACAAACTTCCTGATTCAATTAAATAATTCGAGCCCCTTCGTCACTTCATTAAGTCGAGTTTCAACTGTATTTTATATACATATACTCAAATACTTCACAACCAACGCTGTTAAATTTTTCCACTTTGGTGAACATGAACCTAAAGTTCCCTTGGTTTAGTGCATGCTCTCGAGTGGCTCGCTATATTCTTGGTACCCATTTATAAAATTAACTAATTACCATGGGCCAAACCTAGGTCATGCTACCATTTACTTTCATTATCTTATGAAATGCTTGCTAGTGAATGTAAGAAACTCTTTACTGTGAACCTTTTATGTTCAAATTCTCCACAACATTGTAAAATCTCAAGGCAGCAGTCTTCTAACGATCCAACCAGATTGTCTAGCTTGCTTGCACTGTGCAACTAGGGGTCAACTGCAATAAAATCTCATTTTCTTTAAATTTGTTATGAGTGAGCATTATTTGCCACTAAAGCCATCTTGGTAAGCCTGTAAAGCTGATAACCGTATATTTCTTGTTAGCTGCCTAAAACAGTTCTTAAAGGAGCACCAACACAAAAATTTTGCACCTTCTTTTTTCTGTTGCAATAAGTAGATAATAATCCACTTATCACGGCTGCAAAGCTCGTTTGCTCGAGCGCACAGCGGTTAATTATTGGGAAGGGTTTTATACCGCCCAGTCGCAGTTTCCGTTTCAGAGAGTGCGGAGCGAGATGGGACCTAGAGTGGTTTTCGTGTAAACATAAGTTGGCTACGTGAGGACAAAAAACCGCGTGCACGTGAGCACCGCCTTGACAGCTCTTTTCAACGAAGGCTTCAATGAAATATACGTGACCCCCTAAAAATGCACTGCCGAGGCAAGGACACCAGCCTTTGTACTCCCGTGCAAGCCTGCCCCCTCTTTCCATTGAAAAGGTCTGCTAGGAGACAGCGCTCGCAAGGATAACGGCAGCCAACACAAACTCGTGACGCAGGTGGCGGTTGGTTGTTTACAAGGAAACCAGAGGCACGTTTCACTTGCAGTGCCACGACACATACTTTGAAATTGATTTTAAATAGTTCTAGGCTGTATTATCCATTGATATTTTGTAGGTGATGCATGTGTGTCCACACAAATCTATACCACAAGTTATCTCGCCTTCAAAATTCTGGGTCAGTACTCCTTTAAGTAGGCAATCCATGCACATGGTGGTTGTCATTATGACATAGATCCCAACATGCTGGTTGTGATGTGCTTCAGCACCTTCATATCTCAGAAGTCACGCTTAAAAGGAATCCGGCAATTTTTCGATATTTACCAGTTTCAATAAAACTTTCAAATATGTTCTCTTCGGTACTTTGATGATATGTGGCAAATTGTACAACCGTGAGTAATTTAGTTTTCAAGAAAACAAATTTTAAAACATGGTAGCCAATTCCGGAATCACACTTGTAAACGCGGGCTACCCTGTGTATGCCAACGTAACGTGCCTACTCTTTCCCAGCCCCGCCTCGTCCAGCACATGCAGTGTGTGCTTTCTTCTACGTGGCGACGACGCGAGCACAGTTGTTCGGTTTTGTCAGCTGCACAGCATGTTAGTCGTTGCTGACATCGGGTCTTACAGTAAGCACGCACAATATTGAGCAACGAGGAGATCGATGCGGGGGATGTCAGCTACATCATGCGCCGGCGGGTCGAAATCAAAAGGCGATGCTTCCGCGCTCAGATAGTAGCTGTGATCATCGTTGAACTTGTCACTGGTAAGTTCAGACAGGCTGGCACAGCTTGATTCCACATCGGATGACATTGCCAGCTTGCTTTTCATGCGATAGGAGAAGCACGTGTGCTATGTTTACATCCTGGCTAGTCGTGGCAGCGTGCAGCGCATTTCGTGACGTCATCGCATACCCACCACGGAGCAGCTCCCTGTTTCAGTTTTGACTCATCTTTTATTGTCTATTTAAAATTATTGAGGAGTCTCTCAGCAAAATGAACCACCCTAGCTGATACAGGACTTCTATTACTATTTGAAAACGGCACCATCTCAATATGGTCGAAAATGCACTGGAGTTCCCCTTTGAGGCTCCACTCCAAGCTGATTTATTAAATTTCGTTTGGCCCTCTTGCTCGCGGGCCACTTCTCCGCCTCTGAACACTTCTCTCTACATTCCTACCTCCATGTAGCCTCGCCTATTCCTGTACCCTAATAGTTATTAAACTCAGTTAACCCCAGATAACAGAAGCCCGGTGTTTCATCGGCCACTGAAATAAGTCGTAACAAAACACTAACATCAAAAGTCTGAAGTCTCAACTCGTTACATTGCCTCAATTTTTGCTGGACAACTACAATGGTGGGGTCACTGAAGAGCATATACAAGCTGCAATACCCAAACAATCGATGTGACATTTCCATGCACTTGTTGCTGTGTGCAGAGCATGCATCACAGTTTTGTAAGGTCCCATGCGCGCTCGAGCTTACAATCAAGCACACTTCTGAATGTTCTTCCACAGACTTGATACAGCCTCAAAGCTGCTTAACTGCCAGATCAGCGACAAGAACATTTCATAACTTCAAAGTTATGCTCAAACGATGCTCAAGACTTTTTTTTGGCTCTCAATTGACAACAGTAGGGTTGCAACCAACAAGTGCACAGCTGTTACAAACTAGGAGAAACAAAGACAACCACTAAAACTTATATAATACAATTTTAGTTCCCTACAGCTCATTCATGATGAGCAGTTGAGCCATTGAATAGTTAAACTACCAAATTATAGCTAAAGAAAAGAAGCATACATGGAGTGCTTACCATGCGATCTTGATGTATGCGGCAAAGAGCTTGTCCACTATGGCACGGCGCACAGCTCCATTTATTTGTATTTTTCTCCTCAGCACCTCGTCGTAGTGCCCAAAGAAGAGAGCACAAAATCTAAAAAATCCCGTTCCTTTTCCAGTGGCACCGACTGGATGGACTGCACGTTTTGTGCGTTTTCTGTCACGGCACTGCAAAATAACATACAGAGTGCTTTAATATTAGCAAATACTGATTCTCTAAATGTCTGTCAGTTTTATTTTTTTCTTTTTACTTTCACTACTAACAATACCTCTGCTCAGCCATTTCCACAGCTCCTCCTGCACTCTGCACAAAAGTCAACGTAGGGCTGGGACCCTGCAAAAGGGAAACTTATGTTGTAACTCCTAAAAAAGCAAACATGAGGTAACGCGAAGTAGGTTAATAGGCATCTGGGAAGACAAAAAGAGAGCTAAGATGTGAATGCCTACTGCAGCAAAGGAGCTGTTGATTGCTTTAACATTGTGAGTCCATGTACACACATGAAGCCAGACAATTCTACCGAATGCCAAAAGCCACTGTGTTAGTGTCTGGTTTTCCTTAAATTTATGGCATTTGCTTTTTGGCATTGGATATTGTAAAAGTACACCTGCCACAATTTACTCAGTTCCTAAATTTTATTTTGCTTGTTTGATCCTGTTCTCGCTAAATATTGTATGCCAATTCTTTGTAACATTCCACATTGTAAATTACACCGTGATAAAACCCCTGCCTAGAATTGCAGAAAACAAATAAGATATTGCCAACCTGCAACAGTACTCACATCAACATGAAGGCCTTGTTTCCGCGCCAATTTTATTTTAGCCTTGTTTGGGACGTCACTTCCTTCCTCAAGATCAACATAGTCGTCTAGCTCTTCATCATACATTTGGATCTGTTAAATCAACATGTTAACGTAGCAACTTTCTCCGAGTGCACTTCAGTAGCCCACGTTGCAAAATCATAGCAAGATTACAGGAAAACGCGTAAATCAGCATGCAATGACTGGCTGAAGCTTCAAAATCTCAATAAGTTGAATACATGTTACAGCGGAAGATCAAACATGGTTTGTTGTTTATCTCACTGGGCCGCGCCGTGATATCATACTGATAACATGTATAAGCTATCACTAAGGCTCCGTGTTTTCGGTTGTATCCGAATAAATGCGATAAACATTCGCCAGTAAAATTTTTGACAATTCAGATTTATCCGATAAACTCCGATTTCAAGGGCCAATATGACCTGGACCAACACCAACTTGCCCAACTTTTTATTATACTGTCCGTTCTTTATCCATAGGGAGAGTTCTAAGCGCTCATTGATACATATTCTGGTTCGACCGATTTAAAGTTTACCGTGCGTATACCCGTATTAGGCAACGTAGCTGTATTGTGCTCCGACTCAGCTTCCTACATGCAGAAGCTTCACAAGGACTTGCAACTCTCCAACCCTGAATTCAAGGCGCTTCACTTCAAAGATCTGTGCCACGTACTCAGCAGCGCTCTGGAGGATGGAATAAGGACAAGCTCGTTTAACGTAGTTCAAGATTTTGTTGTGCCCTTTCCTGCCCTGTTGAACTCGTTGCAGGAGCTGCGCCTTAAGTTTGATCTTGTGTGCTTGGCCATGGATGGGCATGTCCTTCAGTCGCTTAAAACCGTATGTCCCTCGAGGTGGTTCTCTTTTTATGAAGCTCTAGAAGATATTCTGGACTACTGGCGCGCCATTTTGTCTTTATTGGGAAGCGACAAAGCCAAGGGAACGAAGTGTGAGAAGCTCAAGAGTCTTATTTCATCGCCTGAAGCTGTACACGACTTGCTTGTTAAGATGAGGTTTCTGAAGACCAATTCGTGTGCCGTGCTCTCAATCATTAAGGAACTTGAAGCAGAGGAAGGAGGCAGAGGAACTTGAGAGTACCCTGGCACACCAAGTTTATCCCACACTGGGGGTTCGTTTGCACGCACTCATCAGTCAATGGCGTGATCCAACCGAGGTCTTCGCATCAGATGTCACAAGTCTGTTCGGCCTCCTTGACGAGAATGACCGCTTAATGACTGTCGCAAACATTCGCAATACTACGCTGCTGTCGCCGAAAAGTGGAGACAGACATCTGAGAAGAACCTGTGCGATCAACTCCAGTACAGCAAAGAATCGTTTTGGTACTGTGTTCAAATTGTGAATCCAAATGTGAAGCATGAGCTGCCCTGTGCGTTCCAAACATATGCGCCTATTTTTCAATTGGTGCTTCTTGAAACTGACGACATGAGCCAGCTCCTGAGTGTTTTTGCGAACTATCAGTGCTATGAAATATGTAACATTGTTGAATCCCTGTCGTTTTGGAGACTTCACAAATGTCCAGTGGCCAGTGCTTTCTCGCAATGCGCTGCGTCTTCTGGCACTTCCTGTTTCTAGCGCTAACATTGAAAGGGCGTTTTCAAAGCTGAGAGTCGTCAATCGAAAGGAGCGCGCTTCGATCACTGACAGCAACTTCGCAAAGTATGCTTACGTGTTTTACAATAAGCTTTAAGCTAAGGTTGTTATACACACAGATGCAGGTGTTTTGTGTTGAAGTATTTCGCTTGTGCATATATGTTTTTGTGCATTCAAACCTTCTAGAAAAAATAAAATGTGCTTCGTGAGTTTTGATATCTTAGTATTTAGATTTGAATTGATCTAAAATTTTGGAGTTTTGAGAATAATGAAAAACTCCGAATTTCGGAGAATTGGAGATTTACGAGGAATAACCTCCGATAAACGCCGAATTTCCGCCAAAAATATAAACTCCGATAAACACCCGCCGACTTTCAAGAAATATAAACACCGAAAACACAGAGCCCTAGCTATCACGCATCTAAGATGCGGGGTACAGGGAGATCAAAGAACATGCGCGCTCTCACTTGCACACACACATACACTACTCTGACTTTTTGAAACGAAAAATTCCGAATACAAAAGTTTGCCACTGAATTAGCCTAAACCACGGCCTAACTATGAAAAATAGCGAAAATATGTTGGAGCCTAATCAAATAGCTTATTCAAAAGTACAATTACGCACTCTTAAAGAACGAGCACGGTCACTAAAATGTATGGCGTGACGTTCCTTCCATAAAGCAGCGAGCTTTTTCTTCGTTTTGCCTTCAGCTATATTCACGTTGCAAGTGATTCAACAGAACCAAGCATAAAATGACAATAACGGTTTCGCTAGTCTCTAAACTTCAAAAAGGATTACCAAAGAGCCTGAATCACTTTGCACGCCACAGTGGCAGTACGCGCCAGAACAGTTATGTATGCATGTAGTACATCTCACGACTTATCGGAACTAAGCAAGAAACGAAAGTTTGATTAAAACTTACCAAGGTCTTGTCATGTATGTTGGTTAAGGAAGCGAGAGCATCCATCAGTTCGCCGTAGGCACCGTTAGGGAGTGAAACTTTTTTCCGCTGGCCATCCTTCAGCACGACGATGCAAACGCATCCTGCCATAACTTCCAAAACGCGCACGCATGGGTTCGAAATAGGCGCTGAGCCAGGCAGAGCGGCACAGCTGGCAGAGCGGGAACGAAAACATGACGAAAAGGCGCCAAACCATACAACGCACACAACGCGCATGCGCGCCCCACGCAACCACAGCGCCAATGCGGAATTCAAAACAACGCATGGCCTTCGAAATCGAAATTAATTTCGGTCGCGCGAGTGTTTGCATGGCCTCTAAGACTGGTGTCGCGCTGCCGGCTTTCTTCGATAGCGGTCGATTAGGTCGTAATGTGTCGATTAGATCGTAACTCTACTTTGATGAGTTTGAACTCTACAATCCAATTGGAAGCAAACGTGAAAAGCATAAAGTCCTGGCTAGTTATCTGACAGCTCTAAATTCCCACCCCAATTTCGCTCAAAAGTTGACAGCAAATATCTTGTTCTTCTTGTGAAAACTGTCACTGTAGCAAAAGTAACCTTGCACAAGATTATTCAGTCACTGCTTGAGGACCTTCAGCAGCTAGAATCTCATGGACTTGAGATAGATGGACAGTTTGTTAAAGGGTCCCTTCGTTATATGTGCGGAGATTTTTTTGATCGGTGATGGAGATAAGTTGTCTAGCCATCAGATAGGTGATTTTCGTGAATGCTTTTCATCAGGGCCTATCTGCCGTTTTTGCTTGGCAAAGACAGAACATATTGTTGAGACGTGGCATGAAGAGGACTTCATAATCAGAACAAGGGAAATGCATGCTCAACATATCAACCAAATTAAAACAGATTCAAACCTCAGCAGTGTTTATGGGGTCAATGGTGAAAGCTGCCTAAGTTCACTTAAGTCATTTGATGTGAAAAAAGGCCTTCCACCAGATGTTATGCATGACCTGTTTGAAGGAGTGATTCCTTTTGCCATGAAACATATATTGTACGGCACATATTACATCAAGCCATGTACTCGCTCTCGATCAGCTAAATGAAAGGCTCAGTTCATTTCCCTTGCAAGGATGCGACAAGAAGTCAAGAATGCCACCTCCCATCAATCAGTGTTTGGCACATCAGCCATTAATTGTTTTTTTCGTTTTTTCTCATTACTTGTGGGGGATATTGTTGCAAAGAGAAACGATGCATACATGTGTACCTCTTGCTGTCTGCCTTGGTTGACATTGTTCTTGCACCTCATGTGTGCAGTAGTGCAGCTGCACAAGTGCAAGTACTCGATGATTTTTACACTGCTTTTAGGGAAACTTTTCCAAATGTAAACGTTATACCAAAAATGCACTACATGATTCATTATCCGAGGCTTCTTCTTTTGTACGGTCCTTTGTGCAGGCTCTCTTGTATGCACTTTGAGACAAAGCATAAATTTTTCAAGTCCATTGCAAGGAAAACTCGTAACTTTAAGAATTTGTGGAACCCTGAGCCGCCGACATCAGATGAAGCTTATGTATTCTCATTAACCCAACCGTTAGAATCTGTGGCTGCCATAGGCACAGCAAGAATAGACGTAAACTCATTGCCGGATCTTTGGAAAGACAGACTGCAGGAGCTTGACATGCCTGTGAAAAATATGCACAGGGCGACATCTATCACAGTGTGCAAAAGAAAAATCAGTGTCGGTTGTGTGCTACCTGTATTTATAGTAGATGATGACCTTCCACACTTTGCCCAGGTCACGTTGATTGTGGCTTGTGACCAAAAATATTTTGTTTTCACTTCGTACCGTGAGACAAACTATTTTGATGACCACATGCATGCTTTTGTTGTGGAAAGCACAACTCACAATGTCATAGTTGAAGACTTTGGACATCTGTTTTTGACCTGTTAAGCCTGTACAAAGTAAGGAGCAACAACTATGTCACCCCTCGCTATGCTTTTTTTACCAGTGCAGGCTGTGACTTCTAAAGAGAACAACAGAGTAATTAAATAGGCACGTACTTTGAAAATAAATGGTCTAAAGGGCAGCACAAGCAGGTGGCAAACAGGAGTGTTCACTGTTCCTTGTTCAAGCTGTACAAGCAGTCGCTTGTACCACCTTTCCTTCTGTATATTCTTATGACACTATTGTAACAATTAGCTTGGTCTCAGACCTAAAATGCCTTCATTGTGTGGTAAATCACAAAATGTAGGTACAAATATGACTAGTTCACTTGAGGCAGTAGTATAAAAAATACTTGAAGTTTGAAGTTTACTATATTTCCTTCTTATACAGGAAGAACATCGTGTCATGGTGGTAGTGCTTAGCCCAATGATATTTTAATCTCTGTGTACGACTAGAGTTTTCCAAGGTGTGCCCATTGACAGTGGTATGTGTTATTGCAGTTGGTGTCATGCACATGGGTCGGCAAACTCACTCATGAGTCGACTCACTCAGACTCAGATCGGCCCGTGATCCGAGTCTGAGTGAGTATGGGTGAGGAATATTTGGGTGAGTTTGAGTCCGTGTGGGTCCCGTTGAGGAAATTTTTGGTGATTCTGAGTCCGAGTGAGTCAGTTTGAGGAAAATATTGGTGAGTCTGAGTCTGAGTGAGCCCACAGCGCAAAGTATATTTCTTGAGTGAGTCTGAGTTAGCTCCACCTTTTATTGCCGACCTATGGTCCTATCTACTCATCTTCAGCATTACTATCAGCCTTATATCGGCTTATGTTTGTACTCAAATCTATTCGCACATATGTCAACGCACTCACGTTCATGCGCCACGTCAATATTTATTGGTCAGAGACGTGAATTGGGAGGGGTGCCATGACCTCCCCCCGCAAACTCTTCACTGAAAGTTCTTAATAAAAATATCTCATGTGAGTCGGGTATTTCATAAAAATGTCCTTACTGGATTACTGGATTAATGATAGCTTGTATTTGAAGGTATAAGATCAAAAGGCGTATCGTAGACCACCGATGTGAGATATTGGCATTAAATAGCATTGACACCAACATCCAAAAAAAGGTAGTTTTACGCTTATGGACTCCTGAGTCGACTCACTCAGGCTCACTCAGGCTAAAGTCAAGCCGTGAGTCTGAGTCTGAGTCCAGCTGAGTAAAACGCTCATGAGTTTGAGTCCAATGAGTCCGGTTGAGGAAAATTTTGGTGAGTCTGAGTCCGAGTGAGCCCTCAGAACAGAATATATATTTGCTGAGTGAGTCTGAGTGCGCTCCAACTTTTTTGCTGAGCTATGGTCATGCATGTGGCAGCTACATTTAAAGAGGAGCTGCTAAGTGAACTTCTGTTGTATTAAATATCATTGTTCATGATAAACTGTAGATGCTTGAAATGTAATGATCAATAAATGTGATTGTGCTCGTGTGTCTTCTGTCTTTTTTGTATTATTACGTCATGCTGGTTTCATTATAATTATGTCCAGAGTTTTTAAAATGATAATCTAATTTGTCTTGTATTGAATTACAATAAGTCCACATTAGGTGTCAGCTAGGTGTTTGCACAGCTATGATGGAAGGGGTTGAAGTCAGGGTAGGCTTGGGAGGCCGGCTCCCCCTGCATTTTTGACGGGGGTCTCGCCCTGCCCTCGGCAGGTCAACCGTAGCACTACAGCACCCATTTGAAAAGTGTTGGAGTTGATTTGTTTGGTAGTAGAGCCTCGTGCAGGGAAATTCTGAACCATCAGTTTCCCAAATATTGATTCAACTATGATTATTAGGTTGGTATGGTGTGAGCAAAACAGGAAAACGTGTATCGTTGTACTCCTGCATGCATTTCCTTGAGATGATACGCACAATGGGTCACCACCTTATTCGACTAAGCTTCTTGGCAGAAGTGCTGAAACAGCTGTATGCCATACATAGGCGTGTGGAGGGTTCCCCATCAGGGCAGGGGCGTAGCCACGTTAGGGCACACCGGGCCCGTGCCCCCCCCGAAATTTTTTTTGCCATAGCATACAGAGCAGAAAATGACGCTCGACCCTATCTGCCTGCTCGTCCCCACTACAGATCAAGGAGGTGCCCCCCCCGAAAAAAATTTCTGCCTACACCCCTGCATCAGGGGGGGCAAAGGTTCATCGCAGTGCCCCCCCATCCTACTAAGTCAATGTATGGGGCAGATTTTGTGCTCCCCCCCCTCTTGGGCGACTAGAAGGGTCAATGTACGGGGCAGATATTGCCCCCCCCCTTAGGTGATTAGGGGGGGCGGCCGCCCCCCCTGTGCGCAGGCCTATGATGCCATAGCATACCGTTTTATGAGGCAACTGAGCGTGAGGCTACCTGCTTGTGAATTAATGAAGGCTCACATTGGTCTCCTTACGTTACCAGTAAATTTTCATTTCTTTAGCAGTGCAAAGCGAGTCTGGTGTAATACTGAAGGAGCACAATTCTCACGTCTTTTATAGGAAAGTGTATGCAAAAATAAAATATAGCATTGTCGTACCTGAGGTTGTCAGTGCAGTGAGTAAATGAATGTTCTGCGTTGCAGCTAGAGTTATTTCTTTCGAGCTTGCATATCTTTAGCCCTTTACATCCCAAGTTATTCTTCAAAAATTGTTGCCAAAGTCTTCATTTTTTTAGTGCTTCATTGGAAATGCCCAGAATACACTCTGAATAATATATTTCTTTGTACAAAATTCATAAGCATTTCTTCCCTTTTAAAGACAATTGGCTTGACTACACCGCGATTGTCCCTGCAACAACTACTGTATATATGAGCCTGTGAGAGCATGTCCCCCCCCTCTCTTCTATCAAGGGATATTTTAAGCACTGTGATGGGGGATAATGACATTTTACTTCTGCAACAAGCAGTCGCCTACAAACTTTTAATAGCACGAATGAGCCACAGAGTGCGTGGGAGTCATCTTTAAGAATAGCCAGCCAAACAGCACTTAAATGCAGCCGCCACAACCACAGTGCATTTTTGTTTCTTGAGCTCTCCAGTACTTCTGAAGGGTGCAAAAGCTTACTATTGCCGTCCTTGCTGCATTAGATGATGCATATGCAAAGGTTTCTTTTATGGAGTCACAAAGCAAAACATTCATGCGCTTTATTTAAGGGCACGCTATGCAACACCAAACTAAAATTCAACAGTAAACATCTGCAGCATCCCTCATATATAGTCCAGGGTTGCTTTGGAGAGTTAAATCCAATCAATCAATAGACATGCAAATAAAAAATGACAACATATTGGTAGGAGGATCGAAAGGTGGGCCAGTTGGTAATTCATTTTCTTCGTTCAGCGAACTGGGAGCGCGGAAAAAACACAAACGACGAAGCGCTCGTCTTATGTGGTTCCTCGCTTCGTCGTTTGTGTTTTTTCCGCGCTCCCAGTTCGCTGAACGAAGAAAACATATTGGTAGTCATCTTCATGGAGTAGACAAAAAACTCAATAATAAAGCATTTATTGTTCGCTAAAGTGCATGCAAAACACTTAAAGGCTCGCACGTGTTGGTGGGTTCTTGGACACAGATTTAGGTGTCGTAAATGATGACGTTTTTCTCTATTAAACTGCACTGATGTATAAAAGGCTTCCCAGCTTTGTGTGCCGGGGCGAAATGTCATGCTCTTAAAAGCTGGTTTTAAAAGGCAATGATGAGGAATTACAGGGTCTGTTTTTTTTTAAACTTTAACTGTTTGACAGCTGTTGTACAAACATCTGGAGCACACACATAGCAAAAGAAAGGACACTACATGTTGCTTTATCTGTAAAGACACATACATTGCATATGGGCATGACAATGTCAAGTAACTGTTGATCATATTTACGTCTTTAGGTTACCTTTAAAATAGTGGTGGATTGGTCACTTGTGTGACAAACTGCACAGAATTTCACAAAAATTGCACATCATTTCAGTTGCAATTCTTCAGGGCATGTTTCCAATATTTAAATGAGACCATTCATTATGTTAAAGTTTTTCATAACTAGTAGGCATGTTTTTCGCCAGCAAGGCACTTATATTATGAATAAATCGCAGTGCTATAACAGACGAACATCTACTTTCAAAAACTTCGGTTTGGGCTGGATGGTGTTGGCTAATTCTTCAAGTTCGGGAGGATAGCGTTAAAGAATGCTGACAAAGAGGGAACATGTAAATAAGACGGCTGCCCTTTTTTACTACACACAGTCCCATTTACAAAAAAAAAAAGTAAAAATGTGATTACCTGCAGCCCGTGACCGCTCCCATGCATGTTGCATTGCAGCAATGCAAAACTATTTTTATGTGAAGCCTTAATCAGTGGTGGATCTAGCCCCTCGTTTTAGAGGGGGCGGCCACTTGAAGTAAAACTGGTGAGGGGGGGTGGGTCCTGACTTTCTTGTTTTTAGTAGTTACTGTCATCACAAGAAGCCCATCACAGCATAAATACTGTTAATTTGTGCTGACAGTGGTCCCGCTCATTTGTCGTAATTGGTGATGAGGTCGACAACGCAGTGAAGGAGGGGGCAGGGAGCGTGCCTACACAGGCCTTGGGGGGGGGGGGGATCGCTCCTACCGCCCCCCTCTGGATCCGCCACTGGCCTTAATTGTTCTCTTTGTCTCACATTCTAGTGAAATCAATAAACATTGACTCTAAGGAAGGTATAGAGGACATTACCTGTATATTTTAACCATATATATATCATAGTAATTATGACATAAATGGAAAGAAATTAAAGTGTATGAAAAATCAACCTGCCACAGGTAAGGACTGAACCTGCAGCCTTTGGATAACGCGTTCAATGCTCTATCAATTGAGCTACAGCTGTGGTCGCTTTCCCATACCCTGTGCTTGGTATCTATGTTCGTGCAATCCTGGAGGCACTGCCCTCTGGCGTGACATAGCATGTCAACTTATTACAAGCTAGAAGCTGACCAACAAACACTAGCGTACTACCTAAGGCACAAAGTCTTCCGAAATGAGACCCTCCCTGCTTGCAGCAAGTTGATCTTTTTTATCCACTAATTCCTTTCCATTTATGTAATAATTACAACACTACAATTAAACATACAATTACTGTCCCTTACACCTTCCTTAGCTTATTGGTACATGTTAAGGAGTGGACAAAATTACCAGAGCCCTCCGTTACTCTCATAATCATATCGTGGTTTTTAGGCGTTAAACCGCATCAATTATTATTATATTAAATTAGCTTACTTGAGCACACCCTTGCCTCCCTTGTAGCTGTGACCTCTGGTCATGTGTAATTACAGCAGGAAATGTATTTCTTGAATAGTGATGCTCAGTACTTGTTTCTTGCACTCGAAGTATCATCTAATATTTGTTGCTTAGTTTCAGCATGTGGGGCCTTTACCACATTCAGCGAAGCAAACAAATAGTTTATATGCATGTTATGATAACATATCAGTTGCTTTTAAAAGTTGATCTCCATGTAATTGAGGATATGTATACGCTACATTGCTTGTCATTTAGCGGTGAGGGTGGGGGGTGTGTGCGTCTCGTCTGCACCTACTTGGGCCAGTATTTTGTGGCAATGCTTCGGGGCTATGCTCGATGAGTATTATCATCCACCACTGATGGCCAGCTGATCACGTGGCGGATCATCGCTTTAACCAATGGCCAGCACGAAAACTCAAGTGCCGCTGCAAGATATATCGTCTCGAAGGATAACCGAGTAAAACCATCATTTCTCAGGCATTTGCTCTACATACATGTAGTACTTCGATTGCAACTGCTGAAGCCAGTGGCGTAGGCAGAAATTTTTTTCGGGGGGGGGGGGGGGGCCTCCTTGATCCGACATGGGGTCTGGGCAGATAAGTGGGGTCGGGTGTCATTTTGTGCTCTGTATACCATGGGGAAAAAAATTTCAGGGGGAGGGGCACGGGCCCGTGCCCCCCCCCCCCCCCTCCCGGCTACGCCCCTGGCTGAAGCAAACTAGAGCAATAACCTAGATGCCTGTGTCGGATTTTCGCAACGCGCCGTTGGTTTATTTGTTCAACAAAGTTACGCACGTGTCTCTGGGTCTCAATTGTATGCCACCCAGTCATTTTTTTAACCATCGTCACAGACAACATCTCGGTTAAACGCGCCCACATTAGCTAATGCAGTATCGACACGATAGCGCACTCAGGCTGTTTTGTTAGTCCCACGACTCTCGCAGTAATAGTTCACTTGTCACGGAAGAGCACTTAACTCACACAAAGTATCCTTGGACGCGGCTTGACACGGCCACTGCTGGGCCACGGTAAATGCACTTCACTCAGCAGGCTGCTGCACTGCGCGATCCGCCGTCAGGTCATTTCGTCATCATAACCAGCATTTTTCTGTCGATCCACTTGCATGGACTATTTGCTACTTCATCAAAATTTTCGTAGTGGGCGGCCTAATCAGCTTGAACACTTCAACGATGCTAAAAAAAAAGTTCTTCAACTTCCGCAGGCGAACCGTCATGTTGATTTGTTGAAGGCGGAGTTCTCACCGATCGCCGGCCGCGCGTTCACGGGCGTTGACCGTGTAGACGTCGCGGGCGTTGTTTGCGTGATAACTTTGCGTATTCACGAGGAAACAGAAACACAGGCACGTCTACAATACGAACTTGTATATTTTTAACAAAAACGTTGCGAGGCGAACGATCGAGGCAGCAGCGACGAGGCGACTGTCGTAACTTGGGCACGGCCGCTGTGTTTCCAACGCACGTGCTTGGCGCGTAACCAAAGACGATCGACCAAGGTCGGGGATGCGCTGGCTGTAGCTCGAGTTCACCGGCCGCATTCGGCGCCAGCACAGGAAACACTACACGACGTGAACGTGGACTTCAGGCCTTGAGCACTCTCACTCGGCGTTGTTGCTATAACTGCTCAGGTGCGCTATTGCATCGTCCGCAAATTCGAAACAAAACCGACAACGTCAGGCAACGAGCGTCCGATACTGAGCCCTTATGTCGGTTTTTTCGCCTAGTAGGTTCCCCTAATACGCACATGTGTACAGACAACGACAACATACGGGTTCTTTGGTGAGACAGGCGAGCAAGGGCGTATTTTTAACCCCCTTTGTGGCTTGCGTGCCGTCTCTTCTTTTGATACGCCCATTTCACTACGGAATGAAATCAGGTGATGCCACGTTAGTACTCCCTTATTTTGAGCATCTCGACGATAAGGGTAAAATAGTGGTTTCAGCCCATTTTGCGCCCAACCATGGGAGTTCTTACTTTGGGCTTGGGAGTTAAAAGGAGATGTCGACAGCTAAAAACGCCCATATGGGCTAATTTGTGTTTACAGTGTACACGTCTCGTTATAGTGACGTGCTTCTGTTGCGCGTGTTAGAATATGAAACGCGACCCCAGCGTGACATTACGTCAGTCAGGCTGTGGAGGCGAAAGTGTGAAAATAGTGTGTTAATGTTAGCGATATACTTAACGTCGTTCACATTGACTAAATCGAGCCCGAAATCATTACGTGGCAAGGGGAAAAAAGATACTTACCTCGGCGGATGCAGGCAGGCGTTTCACAAACATTATAAGTTCCTGTAAAAAAAAAAACATACAGCACCTAATCGCTAATTCATGCTAATGCATAGAGATAAGCATGTTTGTCAGAAAACAGAAAGTGTGACGAAAATTGTTGCTGCTAGGATACTAAAAAAAAGGCTATCGCGCAAATCCCAAAAATTGCACAATTTCCTGGCGTATTTACGCCAAAGTAGTTAAGTTATTCCAGTAGGCCCTAGAAAAGCTTCCGCTAATTTTGGATGGAGTTTCAAATCTAAAGTACTTTCGGAATAAATTTTCAGAAGCGCACGTGACTTCGTTTTTAGGAAGGCGAGGGTGTGTGTAATAATAATTGTTGCGGTTTAACGTCCCAAAACCACGATACGATTATGAGAGACGCCGTCATAGGTCGACAAATCTGGGTTGGGAGAGCGAAGGCTTGGAAGGAAGGACAGGACGACACAGAAGAACAGACGCTCCACTTGCAACTGAGTTTATTACCACGAAAACGTATGCGCAGGCGCGTCACATCGGATTGTCGCACACCCGATAACAAATTCCTGGGAAAAATCGCGTTTACAAACTACGATAACGCAGAAGGGTTGCGTTCGATCAGCTTTCACACTTATCCGCTTTGAAGGAACTCAATTTCTTTCATTGTCAGATGCACCGAAGGTGCGCTGATGCACGTGTCTACGGCAGCATTTATCTGGTCAGCCTCTACGATCTCCCTTTCTCGCCTGCCTTTTACTCTGCTCATGACGTCAGTCTCCTCGAAAAGTGCTCTGCATCCGCAATTCCTGCAATGCGCAGGAAGGTGCGCCCCATCATTCTGAGCTTTCAACGTGTTTGCATGTTTCCTTATTCTGTCGTTAAGACAGCGGCCCGTTTGGCCTATGTAAGATTTTCCACAACTGAGTGGTATCTTATATACGACTTCCGCAGCACAGGGAACAAATGGCTCCTTATGCTTCTTACCGCAGACTGTTTTCTCTGTTTTTTCACCGGCAAGATTGCATAAACGGGAAAGCTTAAGGGGTGCCGTGAAGATGAGGTCTACCCCATGCTTTGATCCTATCCTCTTAAGGTTATGTGAAACCTCGTGTATGTAGGCCATGACGACAAACTTGTTGGGCCTCTGTCGTGTTGTAACGCTTGGTGAGGCACCAATCTGTCTAAAAAGGGTGGAAGCAACGGCAACGAGCAAAGTGGAAGGAAGACCCGACGTAAGAAGGCGCGAAATCTGCTGGTTATAGCTAAGGCTGGCTCCATGAGAACATGATTTTGTCAGAGCCGAGTGGAGGCATGATGAAGCAATCCCTCTTTTTACTAGTTTAGTATGAGACGAGTCAAAAGGAAGGATGGCTTTTTTTGACCTTGGTTTATACTCCCAGCAAATGTGGTCGTCACAATTAAAAAACAATGCTAAATCTAAAAACTGGAGTGTATCATTGTCAGGAATTTCCTTCGTGAAAGATAATGAGGGTGAACATTGCTTAAAGCAATTCAATACACTTTCAGTGACATCTTCATGGCAAGCGTTGATGGGGACCGCGATAAAAACAATAAAATCATCGACATATCTACATACTTTTAAAACCAGTGAGCGGTTCAATTCTTGCTAAACCTGAAGCTGAAGCTGAAGGTTCAATTCTTTCTTCAGCTTCACCTGAAGGTACTCACACCGGTGGACCCCTTTGTGCTGAGGAATTCGGACACTCTTGTGCAAGACTTGAAGATCGGATTGCCGGGAGCCAACTACGCGCTGTCGGTGGACATTGAGGACTTATTCTACTCTGTTCCACACGACGAACTTTTTGTCTCAGTCCGAAAGGCAATTGACTCGTGTGGTGTGGTGTCCTTCCAGAATGGCTGCCTGGTTACGGTTGATAGTTTCATGGAGTTATTGGCATGCTATTTGGCCTCTACCTTTATTAGCTTTGACAACAAAACGTTTTTACAGAAGAAAGGAGTCTGTATTGGTTCGTGTGTGGCGCCAATTTTATGCGAAATTTATCTTGCCAAGTTTGACCGTTTGCTTCAGCAAGAATTGAACCGCTCACTGGTTTTAAAAGTATGTAGATATGTCGATGATCTTATCGTTTTTATCGCAGTCCCCATCAACGCTTGCCATGAAGATGTCACTGAAATTGTATTGAATTGCTTTAAGCAGTGTTCACCCTCATTATCTTTCACGAAGGAAATTCCTGACAATGATACACTCCAGTTTTTAGATTTAGCATTGTTTTTTAATTGTGACGACCACATTTGCTGGGAGTATAAACCAAGGTCAAAAAAAGCCATCCTTCCTTTTGACTCATCTCATACTAAACTAGTAAAAAGAGGGATTGCTTCATCATGCCTCCACTCGGCTCTGACAAAATCATGTTCTCATAGAGCCAGCCTTAGCTATAACCACCAGATTTCGCGCCTTCTTACGTCGGGTTTTCCTTCCACTTTGCTCGTTGCCGTTGCTTCCACCCTTTTTAGACAGATTGGTGCCTCACCAAGCGTTACAACACGACAGAGGCCCAACAAGTTTGTTGTCATGCCCTACATACACGAGGTTTCACATAACCTTAAGAGGATAGGATCAAAGCATGGGGTAGACCTCATCTTCACGGCACCCCTTAAGCTTTCCCGTTTATGCAATCTTGCCGGTGAAAAAACAGAGAAAACAGTCTGCGGTAAGAAGCATAAGGAGCCATTTGTTCCCTGTGCTGCGGAAGTCGTATTTAAGATACCACTCAGTTGTGGAAAATCTTACATAGGCCAAACGGGCCGCTGTCTTAACGACAAGATAAGGAAACATGCAAACACGTTGAAAGCTCAGAATGATGGGGCGCACCTTCCTGCGCATTGCAGGAATTGCGGATGCAGAGCACTTTTCGAGGAGACTGACGTCATGAGCAGAGTAAAAGGCTGGCGAGAAAGGGAGATCGTAGAGGCTGACCAGATAAATGCTGCCGTAGACACGTGCATCAGTGCACCTTCGGTGCATCTGACAATGAAAGAAATTGAGTTCCTTCAAAGCGGATAAGTGTGAAAGCTGATCGAACGCAACCCTTCTGGGTTATCGTAGTTTGTAAACGCGATTTTCCCAGGAATTTGTTATCGGGTGTGCGACAATCCGATGTGATGCGCCTGCGCATACGTTTTCGTGGTGAGATGTCTTTCAAAATAGGTCGACAAACTCACTCATGAGTCGACTCACTCAGATCGAGCCGTGAGTCGGAGTCTGAGTGAGTCCGGGTGAGCAATATTTCGGTGAGCTTGAGTCCGAATGAGTACGGTTGAGAAAATTTTAGTGAGTCTGAGTCCGAGTGAGTCCGGTAGAGGGAAATTCTCGTGAGTCTGACTCCGAGTGAGCACTAAGCGCAAAATATATTTCTTGAATGGGTCTGAGTGAGCTCCACACTTCATTGCCGACCTATGGTTCTCTCTAATAAACTTCAGCCTTACTATCAGCCTTATGTCGGCACACGTTTACACTCCCGCCAGCTCACACATACTTCAAAGCACTGGGGTTCATACGCCAGCTCAGTATTTATTAATCAGGCGTGAGTTACGTAGAAGGGGAAGGGGTGCAGGTTGACCTCCACCCGAAAAGTCTTTCACAGGAAGTTCTTGATAAAAATATCTCGTGGGAGTCACTACTTTCAATAAAAATGTCCAAAAATGTCCTTACTGGATTGCAACCACTGATAAATCATATTTGAAGGTTCGACATCAAAAGGCGCCAAGTAGAGCACCGAATATGCGAGATATTGGTGTTAAAGAGTATTGAGACCATGGTCACAAAATCCAATTATACGCTAACGGACTCATGGGTCGACTCACTCAGAGTCACTCAGACTCAGACAAAGCCGTGAGTCTGAGTGAGTCCGAGTGAGTAATATTTTGGTGAGTTTGAGTCCCACTGAGAAAAATTTCAGTGAGTCTGAGTCCGAGTGAGTCAAGCTGAGTAAAGTTTTAGTGAGTCTGAGTGAGTTCTAAGGGCAAAATATATTCCATGAGTGAGGTCCGCATTTTTTGCCGACCTATGGACGCCGTAGTGGAGGGATCCGGAAATTTCGACCCCCTGGTGCTCTTTAACGTGCACCTACTTCTAAGCACACGGGCCTCTAGCATTTTCGCCTCAATCGAAAATGCGACCCCCGCGGCCGGGATTCGATCTCGTGACCTGCGAGTCAGCAGTCGAGCACCATTACCACTAGACCACCGCGGCGGGTGGGGACGTCCTGTGTTTCGTGCGAAGCGGCAGACGCTCAGCCATCGTTCAAATAAATATGGCGCAGACACCGATAGCTTATTAGCTGTGTCGCGCCATCTTTCGTAGAAAACTAACCCCATCATGAATATCTCGTTTGTGTAAGTTACACGGCTGCTGACACGAAGGTCGCGGGTTCGATCCCGGCCGCGGCTGTCGCATTTCGGAGGCGGCGAAATAGTAGAGTCCCGTGTACTGTGCGATTTCAGTGCAGTTTACTGTATACGTGGGCACTTCTGGCCGTTTATTTGCGGCGAACGTTAATTACTTTTCAACAGGGTGGCTACATGGGCTGGTTGGTACTGCATTCTAAAAGGAAAAGTACGCTCTTTGTGCGCTAGACGTTTCAGAAAAGAAGACAGGACAGAGCGCACACTTACAACCAGCTTATTGCTCTTATTGACAAGTGTGGGTGCACCCCCATGTTTGATGATTGCCTGGTAATGGCAAGATATAGGGACAAGAGGGCACGTGAAATTCACGAAGCTTTTTTGATTCGCAAGGCAGGAACTGAGTGTGTAAGCGCCCCGTCTATCAACTTGTTGGACGATGAATACGAGTATCTTCGTAGTTGAAATATGATTTCAAGATGTGAATAAGATGTTTTTGCACGTGCGCCATCACTTTCCCTTTCTCTGTGTGTCATCTCCTCGCCCTCATGAGCATATATATTTTCGCGCCACCTGAGCAATAAACTGGTTGTAAGTGTGCGCTCTGTCCTATCTGTCTTTTTTTCTGAAACGTTTTGCGCACAAAGAGCGTATTTTTCCTTTTATAATTGCTTTAAATATATTTTAAATCAATTTTAATGTACGCGTGAGTGCTCATCTGAGTTGGCAGCACCTCGCGACATCGCCACTAGTATGACGTAGATGAAGGCCCCGTGTGACGTTCGACAAGAAAAGCGAGTATTGTCGACGTCGCAGAAGATTCGCGGGGCGCACACAATACCACGACTGGCACCCGACGAGGGCTATCGTTCCTCGCCTCTAGCGCTCTGTTTTCAGGCTGCTCTCAAGGTAGTTTTAGCTGATTGCGCCAGGAATGCTTTCTTTTTCCTGAAGGGACACGCTCTTAACAGGCTTAACTCATACCGATCCCGCCACGGTGGTCTAGTGGTTATGGCGCTCGACTGCTGATCCGAAGGTCGCGGGATCGAATCCCGGGCGCGGCGGCTGCATTTTCGATGGAGGCGAAAATGTTTGAGGCCCGTGTACTTAGATTTAGGTGCACGTTAAAGAACCCCAGGTGGTCGAAATTTCCGGAGACCTCCACTACGGCGTCTCTCATAATCATATCGTGGTTTTGGGACGTTAAACCCCAGATATTATTATTATTCAATCATACCGACGTACCGAAGTATTACAATACCCCGCGCGGGTCCCCGATTTGAAAACTGCTTGTCAAACGTCATCAAAGCTTTAGTGCATGTGATCTTAGGTAATCTTAGGCACTCCCCCGCTGCGGGGCACTAGTTTCTTACGATTTTAGGTGGGGGTTTCGAAGTGACGCTAAAATTGGTCAGAATTAGCGACGCTAGCGTTAATTACACGATACGTTAGAACGTTTACGATTCAATTTCGGCATTACCAGACACAACGCTACAAATTGTAGTAAAAAAGTCTCAAACTAAGATTTCGCTGTCAGGGGTCCTTTAAACAACGCCAGATAGTCGAAATTTCCGGAGACCTCCGCTGCGACAGGCCTCATGACTGTATCGTGGTTTTGGCACGTAAAACCGCGGATAATTGTAGTGCTATGTAAGTCAAATGTCCTTATCAGTGTACGGCCATGCGAGCCCACTCAGGCGCTTAAAAAGTCATTGCCCTCTGAAGGATGATGCTCAGCTCGGGCAATCTTCACTCAGTCCTTTCATGTGCCAGCTGCCTGCATCGTACGCCGGAAGTTATCTGACATAATCGCTTCCTCTGCTACTTCTAAAATGCGTTTACATTACCCAGAACATCTGTTGCTTACTAAACAATGCGTATGCTAATGCTTATACCAAATAGCCTCCGGCATGAAATAATGTATGTGGCTGCCATTAGTTACTTCGTGAGAAAAAGGGAGAAAGATTCAGAAAACTTACTTTTATTTTCAGTCGTTTTTGCTGGAGTTGAAAGGATGAGGCGTCCCCATGCTAACAGGAACCCCAGTGCTGCAAGATTTTGGACTTGCATAGCTTCTCCTAGGCGAAGAACAAAAGTAACATAGTACGATATTAATTTACATTGTCTGCGCAGTTGAAAATCCGTCATTAAGCGATACGGAGCAGCCTTTGTGCGCAAGTTACAAGGACGAATTGTCATACGCTCGGGATCATACTGTAAAGCACTTCGAAAGTGGCTGCCGTAAGGAGTAATTGACCGAAATATGGAACTGTGGAAATATGAAACCAGCGATTTGTCATGTCTTTGTGTAAGGCGCATGTAGGTTTAACCTTAGCTAACATCTAAGGGCGAATTTCCGAAACACTATGATTGAAACACAAAATGCGCAAATCGGGCAGAATGATGATAAGCATCTCGATAGTATTGATTCACACGTTAACAGTAACATGTGTTAATTTATGTATGTATGTATGTATGTGTGTGTGTATGTGTATATATATATATATATATATATATATATATATATATAGAGAGAGAGAGAGAGAGAGAGAGAGAGTGTGTGTGTGTGTGTGTGTGTGTGTGTGTGTGTGTGTGTGTGTGTGTGTGTGTGTGTGTGTGTGTGTGTGTGTGTGTGTGTGTGTGTGTGTGTGTGTGTGTTAACTGAGATATATCAATCGGTACGTTTCTGCGGTTACTGTTGAAATTCTGAGTAGCTTGAATAAATCACGATATAGGAGAGCGGTGTAGATTTCTGGAAAAAAACTTAATATAGCGTCGTTCTTTTTTTAGGTCTTAGACGTGGAAGACTAAAGAAGTGACGTAAAACAGCACTATTCACACTCTATTGACTCACATAATTGAGGGAAATATAGGATACGAGTTAGCCAATATAGTACACTATATGTAAAGTAGCAGCAAACGAGATACGAAGACAGCCTGGAGAGGCAGTGCACAATGCATGATTGATATCTCGAAGTGAAATAACTTCAGGATGATAAAGCAAGTCTCCCCGTTATCACCGTAATCATTATCATCGTCATGATATGATCAGCTTTTCGTCAGAGAAACCTGACGCTGCCTGCAAGGCTAGCACTGATCCCTGATGTGCGTTGACGGAGCTCGTTTCGTGTACGATATCTAAAAATAAAAGTTTCCAAATGTAATCGGACCTTTTTGTATGCGTACCTAGAAATATTCCAAGGTCACGAAAGCTTTGTTCTAAAGGTATACCTTCAACTAGACCCTGGCTTTCATTGGCATACGCTTTGTTTCTCGGGATACATTATCGTCTTCCGCAAGTAAGGTTACTTTGAATCTATTGCGAACCCAGAAAAAAGGACATTTTTGTTTCATCTTACGCGCGCAGATATATTTGCCTCTTCTTGTGAAACTATAATTTTCAAAACGACTATCGTTCATTATACTTATTGCCATTGAATGTAGCTTTATGTGCATAATCTCATCGCATGCGGTATTGTCTGAAGCACATCGTGTAGCTTAGGTAACACAAAGCACGCTTACCTTGCGAAGTGTCAGGTTAAATTCTCCGGCAGAGTGGATGCTCCTTGCCGTTGTTTTTAGCTTGCTGGAAGTTTATGGTAACACCTTGTAGCGATGCACTGAGATAAGACCTCACCACAATCGTTTATCAGACCGCAATGAGGCTATATTGCCTGCGGGCGCTCTATTGATAAGAGTGCGCAAGTGTGCTGTCAAGCTTTTACTCACTGCAGAGACTTCAATTCTTGCCAGTGTTGCATGCGCTCCAACAGACCTGCAGGTTTTGAAGGTCCTGTCAAAACATCAACGAAATGTGACCATTGTACGCGTCCTCGCATCAAAGTCACAACGAAACATTCTTCGAAAGGGCACTTATCAAGATTGAGCCGTTTCGCGGTGTGTGTTGTTTTTCTGTGAGCGCTGCGCCAAAATAAAGAGTACATTTCGGGGAAACAGAGAGGTTTGGGCAATGTTGAAGGCGCTTATGTTCTGGTTGATGCGTGGCTAAGTGCCGCAATAAAAAAATGGTGTTAAGAACTTTTATGATGTTGAAATTTTCGGTGCTTATCTTAAATTATTATTAATAATAATTATTGGGGTTTTAAGTCCTAAAACCACGATATGATTATGAAGGAGGCTGGGGTGGAGGGCGCCGGAAATTTTTACCATCTGGTGTTCTTGAACGTGCACCTAAATTTAAGACACGGGCCTCTCGCCTTTTCTTAAGTTCGGCCGTATGACGTGCTAGAACCACGACATGATTATGAGGCACGCTGTGAGTGTGGCTTTGGAATAATTTTTATCTTCTGGATATTTTTTTAACGCGACATAAATCGAAGAACACAAAAGCGTTGCATTTCCACCGCCTTGGACCGGGTGGGAATCAAACCCGCGACCTTGTTTTTAGCAGGGCAACGCCGTAACCTCTACGCCACCACAGCAGATTATTCTAATCATTTCGATCTTTGAAATGTTCGATTTTGTACCGATTTGCCATATCCCTAAAAAAAAAGTTACAGTTTCACCGCAAGGGCGAAGCAATGAATGCGATAGCAACAAATTGTAGTGTTAAACGAAGTGAGGCTGGCAGCTAACTGTTTTTTATTCGATCTCGTGTAACTACAAAACGCTGGTGTAAGAGAATACGGTCGCTCCAGGGAGAGATGCTCTCCGCATAGTCACTTCGCGTTGAGAGCGCAGCACGTAGAAGGGTATACGAGCCGCCCGCTGTGATGGCTGTCTAGATAGCGCGCGCGCCAGCGATCGGGACCGCGCTTAGATTCAAAGTTCAAAGTTGCTCCTTGCGGGACAAGACCCCCCCCCCCCCCATCCCGCGTCTTTCGCGTCTTCGACAGCAGGCTTCCCGAGCGGATGATGTTATCGCATGCACCTTCCGAGCGACGGAAATGGGCCGGCTCGGATCTCTGCTTCGGCCGCGTTCGTCGCCTCCGCTCGCGCGCTTTTTACCCGCGGTGGAACATACGAGTGGCGTTGGAATCTTATCAATTTGGACTTCGTACGGGAGGGACATGGCGGCAACGGCAAAAACCCGTCGAGACTGTCCATATAATTGCTATCGCAATAAAACGCCTTGTCTTATAGTTGCTTGTTCACCGGGCATCGGCAATCATGGAAATGTGAAAACATATGTTATACGAGCTGTGTGAAGACTTCTTCATTAAAGACATGCCATTGTGTCGCATTATTGTTCTGTGGACACGGTCTTATACATAACTAGCAACTACGTCACATCGCGGAACTCTGGGATACGATTCCGTGGCATGCGCCGCCATTACCAAGCACATGGCAGCAGACGACACCGACTCAAGCTCTGCGGCTCTCGCATTTTCCGTCAACGCTGCCGCAACGGCAATTTGTGCGATATTTCGCTGCTGCACGAGAAGTGTAAATCAATAATAATAAGAAGAAGAAACAGACGCGGGGACGTACTGTTTGCCAAACGTGATCACAAACACGTGCAACCGCACGAAAGAGCTGTCCGAGAAGCGGAGCACATGGCTTACTACGCGCGTAAACAGGAAGGACCTCAGACGTTGCACAACCTTTGTGTGTGCGGGTGTCACCTCATAACAGGCAAGTAATGCTTCCGAATCTCCTCACCTTTTCGCCGAGTGTATCACCATGGAGTTATGCGCGATGTCAATTTTTGTCGAAACGTGAAGCACCGAATTTAACACAGCGATCGCACCTTGGTTTTCGGGAGGCCCTTTTAGCTCTTGGGTGAAACGAACCCCGACTGGGCGCCAAACATGTTATTGGGCCATGGTTTTATGCAGCCATCAGCGACGAAATCTGTGCAGTTTGAGCGCCGCAAAATGCAGGCGGCGAAGAGCGCCGCTGTAGGTGAATCGTGCGAAGTTGTTTCAGCCATTACGTGCGACACGACTGACGACACTGCAGGCTGCATAATGTCCTGAACGATTCTCGTTCGTGATAAGCGCAAGGCAAACAATCAAAACACGCGCACTACGCCGAACGATCCGCGCACGAACGTAAACACAGCGCGGCACACGTATGTGCTCTGTGATGGCGGACGGAAGACAGGAACTGACGTCACTTGCAAGTTATGTATAGTGTAACATATAGTTTAACACGGTCTTATAGTGTAACAAACGCTATTCAGGCTACAAATATTAGACAATTTCGGAAGCGAATTATGAATGTAATAAATTGAACACAATTCTAGGGTGCATGTGTTGAAAGTATTTAATGTATGTAATATATTTATTGTATTCATTGTTTTTCACGTTACACTTGAATTTGTATGTATATATGTTAAATGGTGCTGATCATAGTGCATTTTGTATTTATCGCTGAGGAACAGCTTTGTTTGCGTCTTTATCTTTGTCCAATTGCTTTCGTATTCCTCGTTTATTTACTCTTTGTATATATATTGCATATTCTATACGTTGTCTTGCTGTACCTGCCCGAGGTGCCTCACGAAGAGTGGGCCAAGTCAGGAGACACACTCTCCTTTTGCCCCGTTCGTAGGCATTTTGTGGAAATGCCCAAATAAAAATGAAAAAAAAAAACATTTCTTACTTATTCATTCAATTATACTGTCATTCATTTCTCAAAGTGCTCATGAAGTGATTAGGCCTCTGAAAGGGCCCAGACCTGTGATAGCGGTCTAAAACACTGATGTGATTTAGCCTTGACATTTCTGGTGCTGGTTGTTCCTCCTTGCATGACTAAACAAAAAGAAGAGCATTAAAAAATAGTGCAATGATTTGTAAGAGCTGTAGACAGTCAGATATCAAGGATATTTGTTAACTTCTTCACATGAGTAAATAAAGGCATTGAATAATATCTCCTGCTTCGTAAACAAGTTAAAATCCGCAAAAGAGCCTGTAAACCCGCGTGGAAGCTCGGCGCATGTGTCCATAAGAAAACGCTCGAACACCACATATGATAATCAGGGGCGATGAAAAGATATGGAAAAGTCAGGTGCACGTATTTACGATTCATAAATGAAAACAAGATAAATACTTATCAAATCATTTTTATAACTTGTTTCCAAGACCCACGCGTCTTCTTTTCTGCATCTGCATTTTTCGCCGAAGTTCAAGTACGTTTCTTTTTCTGGGTGAAAGGTGGAGCTCCAATAAATGAACTTTTAGTTGGCGCCTAGAAGTACCAGACAGCTTTTCTTTTTCTTTTTTTTTTTTACCAGAGCTTAGGGCACGCACTCGCCTTGGGTTGTCGCCACAGGGCATGCCTCGTACGCTAACCACTTTTTGGGTTAGCTTTCCGCTCCCTATTTTCCGATAATAGCCTGCGTACCCAGGCAGCCCCAAATGCTACTTTGCGCTGACCTCGTGAAGATCTGAGTGCTATTCACTTGCGTTTGAGTTCACAGAGGACACACCGTATTTTAAAACACCTGCTTAGCTTTTTACGTAAATCCAGGAAACCAAG